>NW_006399993.1:4313544-4321344 GCF_000299155.1 Elephantulus edwardii
CTGCTAATGCCTCGTTTGTTTTCTCTATATTGTTCTGGACTGTCTTTTTTAGTTCCTCCTGTTTTTTGTTTGTAGTATCCTGTAATTATTCAATTTTGTCTTTCATCCATTGAAAATATTCAATCATTGTTCTTTTAAATTCTGTGTCAGAAAGTTCCATCAGACTTTCTGCCTTCACGAAATCCATCGATACTATGTCACCCTTTGGGGGTGATATCTTGCTTTGTGCTTGTGTATTGTGTGGGACAGCTTGCTTTCTTCGAGACATTGATATGTTCTCGATGAAGATAATGCTCTAGAGATCAGTTGGGTAGCTATCCCACTTGTGCTTTTCTCTGAACGTCTGACTCCAGGGAAATGTCAGTTCAGAGCATGTGAGAGCAGCCTCTGGTAGGTAAGATAGGTCAAGGTGCTCCGGATTAAAGGCAGGTTGATTAACCAGATGTGTAGACACAGGTGTGGAGTCAAATAGGGAAGGGTATGCACGTGGTTGCAGTAATCACAAGGGTAGGCCAACCACTTGGGGGACCTCACTCAGGCCTCAGTTGTCTGGGTTCCATCTTCTTTTGATGCTTCCTGGGTCATTGAACATTCTGTCACGGCATCCATAAATATTGCACCTTGAGGCTTGAATTTGCTCTTCAGTTCCTTTACCTTAAAAATGCTGAGCGAGTTCAGCCCTTTTGATTTTCCAAATCAATCTCTTTGCACATTTCACTATAATGCTTTGTCTTCCTGTGCTGCCATTTGAAATCTTCCGTTTAGCTTCTTAATTTTTTTTTCTCAATTTCTTCCCTTTGCTACAGCTTCTTGGCACTCTACAATATTCAGAGTCTCATCTGACATCCATTTTGGTCTTTTCTTCTTCCTTTGTCTTTGTAATGACCTTTTGCATTCTTTATGGATGATATTCTTCATATCCTTCCACAGCTCATCAGGTCTTTCTCTTTAGTGTTCAAGGCCTCAAACTTGTTCCTGAGATGGTCTTTAAATTCATGAGGGATAAACTCAAGGTTGAACTTTGGTTCTTATGGATTTGATTTCATTTTCATTAGCTTCAGTTGAACTCATATACAAGTTCTTGGTGATCTGATCCATAATCAGCACCTTACTTAGTTTTCACAGCTAATATTGAGCTTCTCCAGTGATTTTCCCCACAGATGTCATCAATCTGATTTCAGTATAGGTCATCATGTGAGATCTATGTGTATAGTCCCTGCTTGTGTTTCTTATAAAAGGTGTTTGCAATGAGAAAAACCATTGGTTGTTCATAATTCTATCATTTTGCCTCCAGCCTCATTTCTTTTTGGTTTTTGATAATTTTTTTAAATTTTTACTGGATTAATTAAAAAGTTTATATACATAGTTTTTCACACTGGATCTTTCCAATTCTATTAACCCACCCTCCCTCCACCTATCAAATTGTGCAACCCTATGATTAACACACTCCTACACATCTCCAACCCTCTGCTCTCACCCTCCCAATCTGAGATCCTCATACATGTTTTACTGGTTATATATTTTTACAATAATCATCCCATATAGTATTTGTCTTTTTGGGACTGAGAAAGTTCATCTAGCATAATGCTCTCTAGTCCCTCCCAAGTTGGGCAGTGATTTACAAAATCATTGCTTCTGCATACTGCATAGTATTCCATCATGTGAATATATCATAATTTCTCAGTCCATTAGATTGTGGTTGGACAGTTGGGTGTTTCCATTTTCTTGTGAAGGTGAATAATGCTGCTATGAATACTGATGTACAGGTTTCCATTTGTGCCTCTGTTCTCATTTTCTCTGGGTATATTCCAAGCAGTAGAATAGCTTGATCATATGGAATTTCTATGTTCAGCTTTCTGAGGAAACTACCTTCCAGATTGATTGTACCCTTTTACAATCCCACCAACAGTGTATAAGAGTTCCTATCTCGCCATACCCTCTCCAACATTTACTACTTGCTGTCCTGTTAAACTTTGCCATTGCTACTAGAGTGAGATGGTATCTCGTTGTGGTTTGGATTTACATTTTTTTTTGCCAGTGATTTTGAGCATTTTTTCATGTGTCTGCTGGCCATCTGAATGTCTTCCTCTGTGAAAAGTCTTTCCATGTCTTTTGCCCATTTTGTAATTGAATTATCAGTGTTTTTCTTGTGGAGGCCCTGTAGAAGTCTGTAAACTTTTGATATGAGATTCTTCTCTGAAACGGTATAGCCAAATGTTTGTTCCCAGTCAGTAGGTTTGCTTTTCACTCTGTTGAGGAAAGTTTTTGATGTGTACAGGGATTTATTTTTTAGATGGCCCCATTCATCAATTTTATCCTCTTCAGGTTGTGTGTTTTTTACTGTATTTGGCATTCTTTTTACCCTATAGACTAGGCCATCTAAGCTTGATCCCAGTTTGTCTCTGATGAACTTTGTAGTTTTGGGTTTTGTTTCCAGGACTCTGATCACCTTGAGTTTATTTTTGTGTATGGTGTTAGATGTGGATCCTGTTTCAGCTTTTTGCAGGTAGCAGTCCAGTTTTGCCAGCACCATTTGTTGTCATTTCTCCACTTGATAGTTTTTATTTCCTTGTCAAATATTAATTACTGTAGACAGATAGGTCATTTCTGGGTTCTTGATTCTGTTCCATTGGTCTATGTGCCTGTCATTGTACCAGTACCATGATGTTTTTGTTGCTACCACTGTGCAGTAGGTTTTGAGGTCAGGGAGGGATATGCCTCTCACTTTATTTTTGTTTATTCAGAAGTGCTTTGCTTATTCAGAGGCTCTTTCCTCTCCAAATAAACTTGACAATTTCCCTTTTGATCTCCTTGAAAAATGAATCTGTATTGAAGTTGCATTGAACATGTACACTGCTTTTGGTAGGATTGTCATTTTCACAATATTGAGTCTTCCTATCTATGAACAGGGAACATTTGTCCATTTATCTAGGTCTTTTATTGTGTCTTGCAGAAATGTTCTGTAGTTTTCTTTGTACAGGTCTTTCATGTCTCTAGTTAGGCTTACTCCCAAGTATCTCAATTTGTGATTGACTATTGTAAATGATATTGTTTTCTTGCTTTCCTTCTGAGTCCTCTTTGTTACTGTAGAGGAATCACACTGATTTGTGGATATTGATCTTATATCCTGCCACTCTACTAGCTCTAACAGGTTTGTTGTTGTTGTTGAGGACTTAGACTGTTCTTTGTACACTATCATATCATCAGCATATAGTGATAATTTAACCATCTCTTTGCTGATCTAGATGCTTTTTTATGTCCTTCTCTTATTTGTCCTTATTTCTCTTAATTGTTCTAGTAAGCACTTTCAAGAAATATTGAATGGAGTGATGACAGTGGGCATCTTTATCTGATGTCTGTTCACAAGGAAAATGCTTTTAGTCTTTCTCCATTGAGAATTATATTGGCTCTTGGTTTTGTATATATACTTTTTACTATATTGAAGAAATTCCCTTCTATTCCAATTTTGCTGAGTGTCTTAATAAGGAAGGGTGTTGGATTTTGTCAATTGCCTTTTCTGCATCAGTTGCTAAGATCATGATTCTGGTTATTTGCTTTGTTAATATGGTAAATTATGTTGATTGTTTTTCTTACATTGAACCATCCTTGCATATCTGTTATGAATCCCACTTGGTCATGATGTTTTGTGGGCTTTTTAAATGCATTTTTGAATTCTATTGGCTAGGATTTTATGAAAGGGTTTTGCATCTATAATCATGAGAGATGTTTTCTGTAGTTTTCTTTCTTGGTTATATCTTTGCCTGGTTTGGGTATTATGGTTATGCTTGCTTCATAAAATGAGTCTGGAAGTATTCCTTCTGTTTCTATTTTTAAAAATACTTTAAGTAGAATTGGTGATAAATTTTCTCTGAATGTTTGGTAGAATTCAGCTGTGAAGCCATCTGATCCAGGACTTTTCTTATGCGGAAGTCTTTATGACCTATTCAATTTCTTCTTCAGTGATGGGTCAGTTCAAATGTTCTACATCTGTTCAAGTCAATCTGGGTGGGGCATGACTAGAAAGGAATTTTTCTACTTCCTCCAAATTTTTTAATTTGTCAGAGTATAGCTTTTCATAGTATTCCAGTATAATATATTTAATTTCATCTGGTTCTATTGTGATGTCACCTCTATCATTTCTTAATAGTGTTATCTGTGTTTTCTCTCCCCTCCCCACCTTTTATTAAGTTTACCAGTGGTTTGTCAATTGTATTGATCCTTTTGAAAACTCTCTGTATTGGTCTTATTAATGGTTTAAATTATTTTTCTCTCCTCTCTCTCATTGATTTCAGCTCTTGTCCTTATAATTTCCGTTCTTCTAGAAGGAATAGGATTAGATTGTTGTTCTTTTACTACCTGATGAAGGTGTGAGTTAGATCATGGACTATTCCCCCTTTCTTCCTGTTTTAATGTGTGTGTCTATTACTATGAATTGACCCCTAAGGGCTGCCTTAGCTGCACTCCAGAGGTTTTGATATATTTTCATTTGTTTCTTTTTTATTTAATCTTTATTTCTTTATTCTAACCCAGTTGTGTTCTAGCAGAGAGTTATTTATCTTTCACAGAGGTCATCTTGTAAGCTTTACCCTTCTGTCTTTAATTTCTAGTTTAATGGCACTGTGCCCCTCGAGCCCTAACCTATGAAATGACCAATATGGTGGCAGAAAGCAAGGTTCAGCAGTGGGCATTCCCCAGTCCATAAGGGGTGGACTGATCTCTTTACAGAGCTCTGCCTCATACCAGGAGCTGCAAAGGGAGGCACAAATCACTCTCTCCTGTTAAATGAAATGGACTAATATGGCGGCTGGAGGTGGGGTTCAGCTGTCGGTGTTCCTCAGTCAAAGGGGATGTCCAGCCTAATTTCTGTCACCAAGTCCATGTTTCCTAATTACTGATCCCTCTTCTTCATTCCCAGCTTTTGCATTCCAATCACCCATTATTATTAATAGTGCATTCTGGTGGCATGTTTGCTCAGTTTACAACTGCAGCAGTTGGTAGAAGTCATCTATTTCCTACTCTTTGGCTCTGGTTATTGGTACATAAATTTGAATGTTAGTAGTATTAACAGGTCTTCTTTGTATATGTATAAATATTATCCTGTCTATATTTCAAGATGGATTCAGATATGGTCTTTGTAAAAAAATTATTTATTTTATTATTATTTTGTGAGTATGTACCATCAAATATTTGGAGGAGGATTTCTCCTCCTTCTCCAGCAGAGCATCTGGTGGATTCGGACGGCATACCTCTGGGATTGCAGTGCAGCTTCTTGCCACTAGGCCACCAGAGCTCCCCAGAAATGGTCTTTTTATCTAGAATGCAATCTTGGTTTTTTCCCACCTTTTCATTTCCAGCATAGTAGATCATATGATTGTCTGATTCAAAATGTCCTATGCCAATCAGATTCATTTTGCCAATGGTAATGTTTATTCATTCTGTTTCTTCTTTAACAATCTCCAAATTTCCTGCATTCTTACTTCTCACATTCCACGTCCCAATCTTTAGGGTCTGTTTGCACTGTTCCTCCTCCTTTGTGATTCCCAACTCAAAGGCTCATCCTGCAGTGCCACATCTGCTAGTCTAAACTTAGTGTGCTCAATTGTACACAGGGTTTTTGAAGACTTGTTATTTCGGAAGTGGATGGCCAACGCTTTTTCCTAGTCTGTCATCATTTGGGTGCTCAGCTTTGAAACAATATTTGACACACAAGAATTTAACCCAAAAGAGTTCATGAGAGTATACAGGTAACAGATCAGGTGTTGGTTCCTGGGAGGGGGGAACTCCTTCTGCACATTTGTTGTGTTCCCACCCTCACCCCTGCCAATATATAGCCCAATTCCCTCTCCTTGCCTCTCTGGCACCTCTCACCACCTCAGTCCTCTCACTTCCTCTTTACTCTCCTGTGATATTGGTGCTCCTGGTGCAGGAGTGTTGGGGTAGTGTTTACAGTGAGAGTAAGCAGTCTCCATGCACTTCCTGCACTCATGCATGAGTTCCAGCATCAGGAAGGTTGGAGAAAACTGGAAGCATTATGATAGATAGAGGAACAGATTGAGGTTGTTACCAATCTGCAATTAAAACTCTTGGTACCTGCAGTCAAGAAATCAAAAGATTAGTTGCTTTAGGATAGCCTGCTCTCAGGGACCTCACCAGAGTGCTAGAGAGAAGTGAGGCCAGTCTAGAGAGTAAGATGCGTCTGATCCAGATCATAGTCTTCTAATTGCTTGGTATGCATCTGAGAGCTGGATAATAATAAAGGATGACAGAAGAATAGTCGATACCTTTTTTTTTAGTCGATACCTTTTGAGTTGTTGTACTGGAGAAGAGTATTGAACATTCCATTAGCTGCCAAAATGACAGAGTTCTGGAGAGTGTAAAACCAGGTGGTTCTTTAGAGACAAGGATTATGAAACTTACATGCTTTGGACGTGTTACCAGAAGGTACCCATCATTGGAGATGGACATCATGCTTGGAAGGGGAGAAGGTCAGCTCAGGAGAGAAAAACCCTAAGTGAGAGTGACTGTGGCAATGGAGTCTGTAAGGTTGCCGAAGAAAGGTAGAACCCAAGAAACACAGTTTATTGAGGAGAAACTGCTGGGCAGGCTTGCAAGCAAAAGACCAGCCATACTGAAAGTTAGAGGGAGATTTTATATTTTCTTACAAGCGACTTGAGGAAGTGGATGTTTACAGATGCTTCCTTCAAGATCAAGAAGTGGGCTAGTGTGAAAGGGGGTAGGGCAGTTTCACAGAGAGAAAAAGCACAGTTGTTGTTTCCTGTGATTGGATTCTCTCAGTAGCCATTGTCGGAGAAGAAAGAAAGGGCTCTGCAGTTCTAATAGAGTCAGGTGTGTCAGAGACAGTGAGGTTGGCTTAGAACATGGCAAAGTTAAAGCTGCTGTTCAGAAGGTCACTGAAGTTGTAGTTGACTCGAGGGCACATACCAGCAAAGACATTCTGTTCCAATCTAGCCACTCATCAGGAAACCAATGGACAATCTCCTGTATAATCTATAGCCTCTAAAAACCCAGTGGAGAATCAATGATAAGCTGATTTTACTTGAGGGCACATAACAGCAACAAGGACCACGTGGTAAGTTATCTAAAAGATAGATAGATGTTAGAAGTTTGGGGACAGGGGTAAAATTCCAGTGCTTGCCAGGGGCACTATTTTCTGTAGACACACCTCTGACTGGTTGGGTCAGAATCAACTGATAACAAATAATTAAAGTGGATACTACCTAGACCCTTGTTGAATACTATTTGGATACCTTCTTCTTCTTGTTGTGTATCATTGAGTCGGAAAGCGAATTGGAACTCACTTGTAACCGACCCTCCGGTGGCTTTCCAGAGGCAGGTTAATCATATGGGGGTAGACTGCCCATCTTTCTCCCTCTGAGGAGCTGGTGATTTTGAACTGCATGTCTTTAGGATTCCAGTGCAGTTTCTTGTCACTAGGCCACCAGAGCTCCCTGATGGGTCTCCTAAAAATAAAAAAGAATATATCAGAATCTCTAGAAATGGGGTCCTTAAATTTATACTTCAGTAAGATCTTCAGGTTAAGTTTGAGAGACATTACTGTATTTTAGGACAAAACCTTTTAAATATGGATTGGGTGTTACCATCTTAATCTGAACATTATTAAGAACATACATGCTTGAACATTATTAAAAACATATATATGCATACATAGTCAAGAACATATAGGTTAAGACTTCAGCTAAATATTTTATGACATAACAGAACTAGCTGCCAATTGGTCCAATGGTGAGAATCTTTGTCTTCTTGACATTGAGCCTCAAT
>NW_006399993.1:4322864-4328003 GCF_000299155.1 Elephantulus edwardii
GGAGTTTAGGGCTGTTGTACATAGGGTCGCTATGAGGCGCAGGCGACTCGACGGCACATAACAACAACAACAACAGAACTAGAAGCAAAATAATGAGACTTTTAATACAACATGATTAATGTAATCAATGTCACTGATTACTAAGTGGGAATGGGGTTTGATGTGTATATTTTCACAAAAAAATTGAATACCACTTCTTTAAAACGTGTCTGATAACTATGAATTTTCTTTTCCCCCACATTTGAATTTTCATTGCTTTAGAGGCTTCTTGGTAAATAAGAATTGCTGAGTAATAATCCCATGATTCCGTTAGTCCAAATTACTAATTTTTTTATTTGCATGTGATCTTAATGTTATTACTTGATAATTTATTTGCTCTGTTGGATCACATGTATTGGAAATGAGAACAAATATAGATTTTTTCCAGTTAATTGATCAGGTAGCAAGCTTTCATTCAAATTTCTTGGCATAGACTAGTGAGCACATCCAAGGCTGAAGCTGTTTGCTGAAACACTTCACTGGCATTCCGTCATTTTCTAGGGAGTTATTTTTTTTTTTACCAATGCTTTCAGTCCAGTTTTTACTTCCGTCTACAGTATCATTGATGTTGTGTGTTGTCATTATGTTAGCTTCTATTGAGCCCACTATAACTCACACTATATGAACAACAGAACCTTGCACTATCCTGCAACATCATCTCAGTCTTTGCATTGCTCAAGTCTATCCTTACAGTTGCTGGGTCAATCCATCTGTTTGTCCATGTCTTTCTCTCTCTTTCTAACCATCTGCCTTTACTGGCATTTGGTTGCCAGTTGGGGGCTGTTTTCCACTTTGGGAAGATGAGTGGAGCAGTTGGATTCTACAAAGATGACTTTTCTGTCTTGGTTGAGACTTGGGTGTGGTCTATTGCTTGCTGTTAGATGTGAGCTGATTGGATTTGGCCTTATATTAAAAAAAGCATTTGGGCCATCCTACAAAGAAGGCTCCAAATGCAAAGAAGGAGGCTCCTGCCCCTCCCAAAACTGAAGCGAAAGCAACAGCATTAAAGGCCAAGATGGCAGTCCTGTAGGGCATCCATAGCCAAAAAAACAAAAACAAAAACACCCAAGAAGATCCGCATGTCACCCACCTTCCGACAGCCTAAGACGCTGAGACTCCGAAGGCAGCCCAAATACCCCCGGAAGAGCGCACCCAGGAGAAACAAGCTTGGCCACTATGCCATCAAGTTTCCCCTGACCACTGAGTCAGTGAGCCATGAAGAAAATAGTAGATAACAACACACTTGTGTTCATTTTTTTAATATCAAGGCCAATAAGCACTAAATTAAACAAGCTGTAAAGAAGCTCTATGACATTGATATGGCTAAGATCAACACCTTGGTTAGGACTGATGGAGAGAAGAAGGCCTATGTTCAACTTACTCCTGACTATGATGCTTTGGATATTGACAACAAAATTGGGATCATCTAAACTGAGTCTAGCTGGCTAATTCTAAATAAAAAAATTCTCACAACAAAAAAAAAAAAGAAAGAGAGAGAGAAAGGGAGGGAGGAAGGAAGGAAGGAAGGAAGGAAAAAAGAAAAGGCATATGGGCCCTCAAGACTGGTTTTAATTGCTTTCATTCAAACATTCTTCTAAGTAGTATAGCTCTGGTCTGTCAATTTGCTCTACAGAGGTAACTCGGTGGTTGCTGTGATGGTGAACACTGTGACACTGATGTGTCAAATGCAATAATGGTTATCCATGATGAATGGTGTTTGGTTGAGCTCTCAAGTTAAAACAGGCTTGGAAGCAGGAGTGGCACCCAGTTCAGAAATAGCTTGCCTCCGGAAACTCTATGAACTTAGAGAAAAAATGAAAGTAATGTGTGTTCAGGACTTACGTTCATAGGGCCGCTATGAGTCGTTCACGGCTCAACAGCACTTAACAACAACAACTTGTCCCAATGTGATGCCTTTTCCCAAGGACTGGCCGCTCCTGAGAACATGCCCAAAGTCTGTGAGATCAAGTTTTACCATCTTTGGCTCTGAGGAGCATTTTTATAACACTTCCTTCAAGACAGATTTGTTTGTTCTTATGACAGTACATGAAGTATTCAGTACTCTTCAACAACACCACAATTTAAAGGTATTCTTTTTCTGTCATCCTTATTGTCATTCATTGTCTAACTTTCTTTTCATTTTGGCATGCCAATCTCATCTTGTTTTGGGGGGTGTGGGTGTGTTGGGGTTTTTTCTGTGCAAATTAGGGGTGTTGTGGTTTTTTTTAATCAAGAAAGTGTTTAACACAACTAAAACAGTCTTCCTAGAAGCATTTGCTGTGAAGCAAATACATGTGGTTTTGAAAGAGCACAGTACAATATTCTGGAATCCTATTTTTCTCATTGTTATAATAATTAAACTTAAGAGTCATCTCTCAAACTACCACCACTCTCTCTCATTATGGTCAAGTCAAAACCAACCATAGCTAACTTTCCCTAAAACCCTATTGGGTTTCTAAAACTGTAAATGGAACAGGAGAGATTGTCTTCCCCCCACCCCCGTGAATCTCAGCTATCAGATAAGTGCTGCTTTTGGATTAGCAGGATAATTCCCTAAGAACTGCACCTCTATTTGTTGTTATCATGTGCTTCAGAGGCTAAACCAACCCATAGCCGGTTTTCAGAGGCAGATAATAAAAGGGAGGAGATTGCCCATCTTTTTCCCATAAGTAAATTCCAGACTTCTCTTAACAGTTTCATAAAAGCTTTCCTATAAATGCTAATTGTTAGTCTGTTATCAAGTTGCATATCTTTGTTCTTATCTTCAACTCAGCAAGGACACTAGAGTCAACAGTCAAAAGAAACTTTTCCGTTTTATTACAAGAAGCCTATAAGGATTTTTAAGAAAAAAAATTGTAACTCTTTAGACAAAATAGTTATAGCAAAATTAATTGTCACGGAGCTGATTCCAACTCCTTTAATTGACCATTGTACATTCCAATGACTACTCTAACCTTGACTGGGTGGACTTCCTCCACAGAGTTTCCAAGGTTACAAATCTATATGGAAAGGAACAACTGATGTGTTTGAACTTCTGGACTTTGGGTTAACAGTCAAATGTATCATCACTACACAAAAAGAACTCTGTAGAAATCTAGTGTATTGTTGTTGTTAAGTGCCATCAAGTTGAGTACGATTCATAGCAACCCTATGAAGAGCCAACCTGAATGCTCCCTCTATCCTGCATCATCTTGACCATCTCTGAAACACTCAAGCCCATTGCTGTCACTCTATCTCATTGAGGGTCTTCTTCTCCTTTGCTGGCCCCCCATCTTTCCAAGCATCCCTCTCCAATGAATAGCCTCACCTAGTTACAGGTCCAAATTATGAAAGATGACATTTCCCCATCCTTGCCTCCAAGGAGCACTCTGGCTGTACCCTGTCAAAAATATATCTCTTTGTTTAGTACTCTTCTCCAGCACCACAACTCAAAGGTATGAACTCTTCTTCTGTCAATACTTACTCATTGTCCAGCTCTTTGATAACGTAACGTAACGTAACGTAACGTAACGTAACGTAACGTAACGTAACGTAACGTAACGTAACGTAACGTAACGTAACGTAGCATAACGTAGCATAACGTAGCGTAACGTAACGTAACGTAACGTAACGTAACTTAACATGGCATATCAAGTGACTGAGAAGACCATGGTCTTCTTGACCATGGTTGTTGTTGTTATTATGTGCCGTGGAGTTGCTTGCGACTCATGGTGACCCTATGTACAACAACCCTAAACTCCGCTCTGTCTGTGCCAATCGCACTGTCTCTGACACTCCCAACCCAATTATCCCAGTCACTGAATCAATCCACCTCATAGAGGGCCTTCCTCTCCTGCGCTGTCCCTCCACCCTCCCAAGCAGGACGCGGGCCATCGTGGGGTGTAAGGACTCGCCCTCCGTCTGGGCCGCTGTCCCTGGGAAAACCTTCGTTAATATCACGCCAGCTGAAGTTGGAGTTCTTGTTGGCAAAGACCAGCCAAGTTTTATTGTGAATGGGCTGACACTTGGGGGCCAGAAATGTTCTGTGATCCGGGACTCACTGCTAGTGGATGGGGAATATACCATGGATCTTCGTACCAAGAGTGTTTCGCACTGGTGGAGCACCTACCCTCAACCTTACCGTCACCATGACTGCCAAGATGCTAGTCCTGCTGATGGGCAAAGAAGGTGTCCACGGTGGTTTGATCAAAAAGAAATGTTATGAAATGGCCTCTCACCTGCAGCGTGCCCAGTACTGACTTCGTCTGCCCCTTACCCCACCACTCCCCACTGCTTTTGCACCCCTCTCCTTCCCATACACATACACCATTTTTATTTTTTTTGGCCATTACCCCACATCCTTTATTGCTGCCAAAACCATATGGGCAGGGGGTAGGGCTGGATGGACAGATAACTCCCCCATCCATACCCCTTCTGTGTGTGGTTAGAAACTTTTTGTTGTTTGGGGTTTTTTTCTGAATAAAAAAAAGAGTCTACTAAAAAAAAGTTGAATTTTTATTCATTCAATTGTTGCACATTTCCTTCCTCCTCCCTTCTTCTCCTTCCCCCCGTTTATGTTCTTTTAAAAAAATGTTCATTCATTGTTGCACAGTTTCCCCCTCCCCCAATATTTACCTTTAAGTAAAAGTTTTGTAACTCATTTTAGTCCAATTTCATTGAATTGGTTTCTGTGGAGTTTTTCCCCAATATGGACATTTTTTTTCCTAATAGAAAACCACCCCCCAAAATCAAATTACTGTATGGAAACAAATAGTGTCTTCTTTTCATAAGTGTGTTCCTACAACCTACTGTAAAGATGAAATTAAATACAGATCTTATTTTAACAGATAAATCATTATATGTAAAAAAATCAAATTAATAAAAATAATGTCTCCAGTCTTTTTATTGTATTTCTTTAAACAATCAATGTAATTTTGGGTTATACTATCTTTGCTAAGGCAGGCAATTCTAATCCACCAGCTACTCTGTGGGAGAAAGATGAGAAATCTCCTGTGTCACGTTTGTTGCTTTTGTTGTTGTTAAGTGCCGCCGAGTGATAGATGACTCATCGCGACCCTGTGAAAGAAAGACCTGAACACTTGTATAACTTTGGTCATTTCT
>NW_006399993.1:4331807-4332473 GCF_000299155.1 Elephantulus edwardii
TATCTTCTGACATCCATTTTGGTCTTTTCTTACTCAAAGAAAATATCTGAAGGAATAGCTTTACTTGGGTCCACACCAATTTTAGAGGCCCTGAGATCCTATCTTGCTTCAGAATCAGAAGAGTTAGCAACTGTCCTTGGGAACCAGAGTGCCCTGGGCTGCCCCTCCCAATCACTTTGCTCACACAAAGGAAACAGTTACAAGGAGAGCACTCCATCTCTAGCCATCCACTTCTGAAATATCAGGCCTCTGGAAACCCTACAAACAACACAGGAACACAATATCAAAGGTAGAACCCAGAATAGAAGTCACTCAACATGAGAAGAAACAACTACTGGCATCCTTTAATAATCAGGACGAGGAATGTGCAAAGAACAAATGTAGGAAAATTGGAAATTGTCAAAAATGAAATGGAACACATATCGACATTTGAGGAATTAGTGAACTGAGATAGGCTGACATGAGCCAGGTTGAGTCAGACATGATCTGTTATGCCAGGAATGAAAAACTGAGGCAGAACCGTATTGCATTCATAGTGAAAAAAACAACTCAAGATCTATCCTATTATATAATGTTGTGAGTGACAGGATACTATCCATACACATAAAAAGAAGATCGGTTACTATGACTATTATTCAAATGTATGTGCCAATCAGTAAAGCCAAA
>NW_006399993.1:4333861-4335364 GCF_000299155.1 Elephantulus edwardii
TTCTTTCTTTCTTTCTTTCTTTCTTTCTTTCTTTCTTTCTTTCTCTCTTTCTCTCTTTCTCTCTTTCTCTCTTTCTCTCTTTCTTTCTTTCTTTTTCTTCTAAATGCAGTTTTTATTTCTGGTAGTTTTCTGTCACTGTGCTGTTCTAGTATTTTTTTTTTATTTTCTTCGTTATGTTTTAAATTGCTATTTAAATGAAAATTTACAGAAATCTTGGTTTTCCATTCATTCACTGTTGCACATTTTCCTCATTGGCCTCCCCCCAGTTCATTTTTCTCATTAAAAAGATTCTTTCATTGTTGCATATCTTCCTCCAATCTTTATGCCTCATTTTTCTTCATATAAAAGAAATTATTTGATTTGCTCAAATGATTTGAATTAATTATAATTCTGAGATGCTATGGGCAAAATATTGAACAATCCAGGAAGTATTAATAGCAGATGGAGGAAATACACAGTCACTGTCCAAAAAACAATTGGCCAACATGGAAATATTTCAGGAAGTACCGATATGATCAAGTTCTGTTGTTGTGTGCCATCAAGTCAAAATCAACTCACAGATGACCCTCCACTGGCTATTCTGAGGCAGTAAATCACACAGAATGATATAACCCACCATTATCCCACTAATTATAAGAGCCAGTGGTAATGAAGAAAGATATTCAAGCTACACTGATGGCACTGGCAAGAAACAAGGCCCCAAGAATCGACAGGGTACCAATTGTCATGTTTCAAATAACAGATGTGACTCAGCAGTCTATGTTAGAAAATTTAGAGGATGATTACCTAGTTGATTGACTGGAATAGCTCCATATTTGTTCTCATTTCCAAGAACATGATCCAACAGAATGTGGACATACTTAAATATAATTACTAATACATGCAAGCAAAATCTGTCAGTCTTTTTTTACCTTTTTTCTTTTTTTACTATTAATTTTAATGAAAGTTCACAGAGACTTTTTATTTCCATCAATTCATTGTTGCATTTTTCTCCCTGACCAACCTCTCCCCCACCCCGAGTTCACTCTTCTCTTTGAAATCGAAAAGAATAAAAATGTATCATTGTTATACAATCCTTCCCCCTCAACTCCTCTCCACTATGCAGCATTCATTCTTGATTCCTGCCATGACAATAACAACTAATCATATATCCCTTTTAAATAGTTCTTTCCCTCATCTGTTTCAATGCAGTATACATAATTTATCCCATCTTTCTCATTCTCCCCACAACCGTGATGTCAGTCCCATTTTACAACAGTGGCACTATGCAGTATTTGTCCTTTTGTGACTGAGATATTTTGCTCAGTGTAATGTCCTCCAGGGTCACCCATCTTATATAATATTTCACAAGTTCCTTGTTTTTCAATGCAGTGTAGTATTCCACTGTATGAATATATCAAAGCTTTTCTATCCATTCGTTTTTTGATGGGTACTTAGGTTGTTTCCAACTCTTTGCTACTGTGAACAAAGCTGCGATAAATATGGGTGTGCATATATCTGCTT
>NW_006399993.1:4336577-4338459 GCF_000299155.1 Elephantulus edwardii
GCTGCTGTGCAGACAGAGGAAGGGAACATGCCATGGTTTAAAATTATGAAAGGTGGACACCAAGGTCTTATTCTCTCTCCATACCTATTCAATCTGTATGCTGAGCAAATCAATTGAGAAGCTGGATTCTATGAACAAGAATGTGGCATCAGGTTTGGAAGAAGACTCATCAACAACAAACCATTAAGCATCCTTAAAAAGCCATCTTTTTTATTTTTAAAGACATCTATTTCTACATGAATTACTCTCTGAAAATTCCCCACCTGAGAGTACTAGAGCCTGAGGTGGCAGTGCTACTGCATTTTCTCTCTTCCTCACACTTATCTTTCACAAAAAGCAACCTACAAGTCTACCATACTACCCACACACTCCACTTTCAGACATTTACCCAAGATAAAGTATTAAAATAGCCTCATTACCTTTGAGTCAGACCCACCTAATAGCTGACCTTTCAGCAGGTTTTTAGAGGCTGTCCATCTCTCCTGTGCAGTCGCTGGTGGATTTGAACAGAGAGATACCACCTTGTGGTTAGCAGTACAGGTTGGTATAGACAAAGGCACTACAGCACTTCTAAGAAAATATGTGTCCATACAAAGGTTAGTACAACACAAATGTTCCTAACACCTTTGTATGTAACAACCCCAAACTGGAAACAACTAGAATGCCCAGTAACAGATGAATGAAAATAAATTGTGTATTCACAGGATAGAATATCTCTCAGGAAAGAAAAAGGAAAAAAAGGCATTTTGATACACGCAGTACAGCACATATATAATCTTATGCTAAGTGAAAGAAGTCTGATAAAAAAGAACCACATTCTACATAAAACTCTAGAAAGTGCAAACAAACTTACTGTGGCAAAAAGCAGATCTGAGCTTATTTGGTGGCGGGAGGCTGCAGCAAAGACTTGCAAAACAAAAGGAAATACCTGGGACTGATGAATATGCTCACTCACTACGATTTGTTGTCTTGCTTATAGTTTCATAGGTTTCAAACTTTACCAGATTGTACATTTTGAATATGTTACAGTTTATCGTAGATCTGCTATACTTCAACAAATGCGATTTTTTTAAAGGCAAGGGTATCTCTCAACAAGGATAAAAAAATCTTATTGTATAGCCTCAGATACAAAGGAAGGGGCAATTTGAGGATATACTGTCTTAAGGAAGAGTCCTTTGAGAGGAAAGCAATAAATACTACAGGGCTGCTGCTCCCAGCGAAATACTATCACCTCCTTCCTTCTTACCTGTTCATCAATTTTCCTGTACACCTAACTTCAAATCAGCATCCAGAAGTGAGCTGGTATCCTGAATGTGTGTAAATTATCATGTGCATGTAAATTGAAAAAAATAAGGCCAGGTTTGGGTGACCATTAAATGTATTCATAATCTTTAAATAGTTACCAAAACCATACTGCGTAAGCAACTGCGGTCTTTGGTTTTTTGTTTTGTGGGGTTTTTTGGTGAGAAAAATTTATATTTAGAATTAGCCAGCTAGACTCAGTTTAGATGATCCGAATTTTGTTGGCAACATCCAAAGCATCATAATCAGGGGCAAGTCGAACATAGGCCTTCTTCTCTCCCTCAGGCCTAATCAAAGTGTTGACCTTAGCCATATCAACGTAATAGAGCGTCTTTACAGCTTGTTTAATTTGGTGCTTGTTGGCCTTGACATCCACAATGAACACATGTGTGTTGTTACCTTCTATCTTCTTCATGGTCAGCGGAAATTTGATGATGGCATAGTGGTCAAGCTTGTGTCTCCTGGGGACACTTTTCCAGGTGTATTTGGGCTGCCTTCAGGGTCTCAGCGTCTTAGGACACCGAAAGACTGGTGACCTGCAGATCATTTTTTTTTTTTTTTTGGCTTTGGATGCCCTTCA
>NW_006399993.1:4339272-4339789 GCF_000299155.1 Elephantulus edwardii
GTGGGAGTGGACTTCAACCGGGACACACCCCTGCAGCTCTGACCCACGACCCCCATCTTCAGGTATCGCATTGCTCCCCACCCCCACCAGTCTCGCGCCCAACCCCCTCCCCGCCAGCTCTGAAATTTGGGACTGGGCAAGGGTCGTGCGCAGATGCAGTGGATGGTGGGAGTGGACTTCAATCAGGACACACACCTGCAGCTCTGACCCACGACCTCCATCTTCATGTATCGCATTGCTCCCCCCCACCCGGCTCGGGACACCGCCCCCCCACTGCCAGCTCTGAACTTTGGGACTGGTCAAGGGCCCTGCGCAGACGCAGTGGATGGTGGGAGTGGACATGAATCGGGACACACCCCTGCAGTTCTGACCCACGACCCCCATCTTCAGGTATCGCATTGCTCCCCCCGACATGGCTTGGTACACGCCCCCGCCAGCTCTGAACTTTGGGAGTGGCCAATGGCCGTGCGCAGACGCAGTGGATCGTGGACGGTGGTAGTGTACTTGAATCGGGACA
>NW_006399993.1:4339922-4340820 GCF_000299155.1 Elephantulus edwardii
ACGGTGGGAGTGGACTTCACTCGGGACACACCACTGCAGCTCTGATCCATGACCCCCATCTTCAGGTATCACATTGCTCCCCCCCAACCCGGCTCGCGCCCTGCCCCCGCCAGCTCTGAACGTTGGTACTGGCCAATGGCCGTGTGCAGACGCAGTGGACCGTCAACAGTGGTAGTGTACTTGAATCAGGATATACTCCTGAAGCTCTGACCCATGACCACCATCTTCAGGTATCGCATTGCTCCCCTGCGACCCGGCTCGCCCCCTCCCACCCACGAGCTCTGAACTTTGGGACTGGCCAAGTGCCGTGTGCAGACGCAGTGGACAGTGGGGGTGGACTTGAATCGGGACACACCCCTGCAGCTCTGACCCACGACCCCCATCTTCAGGTATCGCATTGCTCCCTACCGACCAGGCTCGCATCCCAACACCCGCCAGCTCTGAACTTTGGGACTGGAACAGGGCCGTTCCCAGATGCAGTGGACGGTGGGAGTGGACATGAATCGGGACACCCCCCTGCAGGTCTGACCCACGACCCACATCTTTACGTATCGCATTGCTACCCCCTGACCCAGCTCGTGCACCCTGCCCCTCGCCAGCTCTGAACTTTGGGACTGGCCAAGGGCCGTGTGCAGACGCAGTGGACAGTGGGTGTGGACATGAATTGGGACACACCCCTGCAGCTCTGACCCATGACCCCCATCTTCAGGTATTGCATTGCTCCCCCCTGACCCGGCTCACGCCCCCCCCCACCCCAGCTCTGAAATTTGGGACTGGCCAAGGGCCGTGCGCAGACGCAGTGGACGGTGGGAGTGGACTTCAATCGGGACACACACCTGCAGCTCTGACCCACGACCCCCATCTTCAGGTATCGCATTGCTCCCCCCCACCCGGCTCG
>NW_006399993.1:4342300-4343525 GCF_000299155.1 Elephantulus edwardii
ACCCGGCTCGCGTCCCCACCAACCCGCCGCCAGCTCTGAACTTTGCGACTGGCCAAGGGCCGTGCGCAGACCCAGTGGATGGTGGGTGTGGACTGGAATCGGGACACTCCCCTGCAGCTCTGACCCACGACCCCCATCTTCAGGTATCAGATTTATCCCCCCACCCCCAGACCAGGGTCGCGCTCCGTCCCGCCAGCTCTGAACTTTGGGATGGGCCAAGGGCCATGCGCAGATGCAGTGGACGGTGGGAGTGGACTTCAATCGGGACACACCCCTGCAGCACTGACCCACGACCCCCATCTTGAGGTATCATATTGCTCCCCCCTGACCTGGCTCGTGCCCCCCCCCCGCCAGCTCTGTACTTTGGTACTGGCCAAGGGCCGTGCGCAGACCCAGTGGATGTTGGGGTGGACTTGAATTGGGACACACCCCTGCAGCTGTGACCCACGACCCCCATGTTTAGGCATCGCATTGCTCCCCCCCGACATGGCTCGGTACACCCCCGGGCCAGCTCTGAACTTTCGAACTGTCCAAGGGCCGGGTGCAGAGGCAGTGGACGGTGGGAGTGGACTTGAATCGGGACACATTCCTGCAGGTCTGACCCAGGACCCCCATCTTCAGGTATCACATTGCTCCCCCACGACGTGGCTCGCGTTCCCCCACCCCCCTCCCCGCCAGCTCAGAACTTTGGGACTGGCCAAGGGCCGTGCGCAGACGCAGTGGATGGTGAGAGTGGACTTGAATCGGGACACACACCTGCATCTCTGACCCACAACCACCATCTTCATATATCGCATTGCTCCCCATGCCCGAACCGGCTTGCACCCCCCGCCCTGCCAGCTCTGAACTTTGAGACTGGCCAAGGGCCGTGCGCAGACACAGTGGACGGTGGGAATGGACTTGAATCGGGACAAAACCCTGCAGTTCTGACCCACGATCCCCATCTTCAGGGAGCGCATTGTTGCCCCCCAGCCCGGCTCGCGCCCCTCTGCGCTAGCTCTGAACTTTGGGACTAGCCAAGGGCCATGGGAAGACGCAGTGGACCGTGGAAATGGGCTTGAATTGGCACACGCCCCTGCAGCTCTGACCCACGACCCCCATCTTCAGGTATCACATTGCTCCCCCCTGACCCAGCTCACGCCCCCTCCCCCACCAGCTCTGAAGTCTGGGACTGGCCAAGGGCTGTGCGCACATACAGTGGACAGTGGGAGTGAATCGGGACACA
>NW_006399993.1:4344676-4345362 GCF_000299155.1 Elephantulus edwardii
ACCCCCATCTTCAGGTACTGCATTGCTCTCCCCTGACCCGGCTCGCGTCACCCCCCACCCCCCGCCAGCTCTGAACTTTGGAACTGGCCAAGGGCCGTGTGCAGATGCAGTGGATGGTGGGAGTGGACTTGAATCGGGACACACCCCTTCAGCTCTGACCCACGAACCCCTTCTTCAGGTATCGCATTTCTTCCGCCGACCCTGCTCAGGCTCCCCCCACCCACGGCAGCTCTGAACTTTGGGATTGGCCAAGGGACGTGCGCAGACGCAGTGGACGGTGAGAGTGGACTTGAATCAGGACACACCCCAGCAGCTCTGACCCACGACCCCAGTCTTTAGGTATTGCATTGGTCTCCCCAGAACCCACTCGCGTCCCCCCCCCACCAGCTCTGAACTTTGGGACTGGCCAAGGGCCGTGTGCAGACGCAGTGGACGGTGGGAGTGGGCCTGAATGAGGACACACCCCTGCATCTGTGACCCACAACCCCCATCTTCAGGTATCGCATTGCTCCACTCCGATCCCACTCGTGCCCCATGCCTGCCAGCTCTGAAGTTTGGGACTGGCCTGGGGCCATGCGTAGACGCAGTGGACGGTGGGAGTGGACTTGAATCGGGACACAGACCTGCAGCTCTGACCCACGACCCCCATATTCAGGTATCGCATTGCTCTCCCCCGACCCGGCTCG
>NW_006399993.1:4346790-4348342 GCF_000299155.1 Elephantulus edwardii
CATTGCTCCCCCCTGACCCAGCACGTGCCCCCTCCCCTGCCAGCTCTGAATTCTGGGACTGGCCTGGGGCCATGCGTAGACGCAGTGGACGGTGGGAGTGGACTTGAATTGGGTCACAGACCTGCAGCTCTGACCCAAGACCCCCATCTTCAGGTATCACATTGCTCCCCGCTGACCCAGCTCGCGCCCCCTCCCCCGCCGGCTCTGAAGTCTGGGACTGGCCAAGGGCCGTGCGCACATGCAGTGGACGGTGGGAGTGGACCTGAATGAGGACACACCCCTGCATCTGTGACACTCGACCCCCATCTTCAGGTATCGCATTGCTCCACCCCGATCCTGCTCCTTCCCCATGCCTGCCAGCTCTGAACTTTGGGACTGGCCTGGGGCCATGCGTAGACGCAGTGGACGGTGGGAGTGGCCTTGAATCGGGACACAGACCTGCAGCTCTGACCCACGACCCCCATCTTCAGGTATCGCATTGCTCCCCCCGACCTGGCTCGCGCCCCCCCCTCCAGTTCTGAACTTTGGGCCTGGCCAATGACCGTGCGCACACGCAGTGGATCGTGGTCGGTGGTAGTGTACTTGAATCAGAACATACCCCTGCAGTTCTGACCCCTGACCCCCATCTTCAGGTGTCGCATTGCTACCCCCCGACCCGGCTCGTGCCCCCCTCCGCGCACCAGCTCTGAACTTTGGTACTGGCCCAGGGCCGTGCAAAGACCCAGTGGATGGTGGGAGTGGACTTGAATCGGGACATACACCTGCAGCTCTGACCCACGACCCCCATCTACAGGTATCACATTGCTCGCCTCCCCCACCAGCTCTCAACTTTGGGACTGGCCAAGGGTCGTGCGAAGACGCAGTGGACGGCTGGAGTGGACTTGAATTGGGACACACCCCTGCAGCTCTGACCCACTACGCCCATCTTCAGGTATCGCATTGCTCCCCCCCGAACCGGCTTGTGCCCCACCCCCACCCAGCCAGTTCTGAACTTTGGGATTGGCCAAGGGCCGTGCAAAGACCCAGTGGACGGTGGGAGTGGACTTGAATCGGGACACACCTCGGCAGCTGTGACTCTCGACCCTCATCTTCAGGTATCGCATTGCTACGCCACGACCCGGCTCGCGTCCCCCCTCCCCCCGCCAGCTCTGAACTTTGGGAATGGCCAAGGGCCTTGCGCAGACGCAGTGGACGGTTGGAGTGGACTTGAATCGGGACACATCCCTGCAGCTCTGACCCACGACCCCCATCTTCAGGTATCACATTACTCCACCCCGATCCCGCTCGTGCCCCATGCCTGCCAGGTCTGAACTTTGGGACTGGCCTGGGCCCATGCGTAGGCGCAGTGGACCGTGGGAGTGGACTTGAATCGGGCCACACCCCTGCAACTCTGACCCACGACCCCCATCTTTAGGTATCGCATTGCTCCTCACTGACTCGGCTCGCGTCCCCACCACCCCACCGCCAGCTCTGAACTTTGCGACTGGCCAAAGGCCGTGCGCAGACCCAGTGGACAGTGGTAGTGGAAATGAATTGGGACACACCCCTGCAG
>NW_006399993.1:4349489-4349929 GCF_000299155.1 Elephantulus edwardii
CCCCATCTTCAGGTATCGCATTGCTCCCACCCCCGACCTGGCTCGCGCCCACTCCCTGCCAGCTCTGAACTTTGGGACTGGCCTGGGGCCGTGCGCAGACGCAGTGGACGGTGGGAGTGGACTAGAATCGGGACGCACACCTGCAGCTCTTACCCACGACCCCCATCTTCTGGTAGCGCATTGCTCTCCCCGCCCGCCAGCTCTCAACGTTGGGACTGGCCAAGGGCCGTGCGAAGACGCAGTGGACGGTTGGAGTGGACTTGAATCGGGACACACCCCTGCAGCTCTGACCCACGACCCCCATCTTCAGTATCGCATTGCTCTCCCCCGACCTGGTTCGCGCCCCGCACCCCCCAGCTCTGAACTTTGGGAAGGGCAAAGGGACATTTGCAGACGCAGTGGACGGTGGGAGTGGACTTGAATCGGGACACACCCCTGCA
>NW_006399993.1:4350195-4350713 GCF_000299155.1 Elephantulus edwardii
GGGACACACCCCTGCAGCTCTGACCCACGATCCCCATCTTCAGGCAGCACATTGTTGCCCCCCGGTCCTGTTCGCGCCCCTCCGCGCTAGCTCTGAACTTTGGGACTGGCCAAGGAACGTGCGCAGACGCAGTGGACGGTGAGAGTGGACTTGAATCGGGACACACCCCAGCAGCTCTGACCCACGACCCCAATCTTTAGGAATTGCATTGCCCCCCCCGACTAAGCTCGTGTCCCCCCCCCACCAGCTCTGAACTTTGGGACTGGCCAAGGGCCGTACGCAGACCCAGTGGACGTTGGGAGTGGACTTGAATCGGGACACACCCCTGCAGCTCTGACCCACGATCCCCATCTTCAGGCAGCGCATTGTTCCCCCCCGGCCTGGCTCGCGCCCCTCCACGCTAGCTCTGAACTTTGGGACTGGCTAAGGGCCGTGGGAAGACGCAGTGGACGGTGGAAGTGGATTTGAATCGGCACACGCCCCTGCAGCTCTGACCCACGACCCCCATCTTCAGGTAT
>NW_006399993.1:4354454-4359758 GCF_000299155.1 Elephantulus edwardii
GAAACCAAAGTTCCTCATCATTGCACAAATAGGCAGCATCACAACAGATGGAGAAAGAATTGAGATTGTTAATGATTTTATCTTGCTTTGATCCACATCAACACGTTTTGTTGGCGCAAGTGGTCAGGAAATCAAAAGATCTCTCACATTGGGAAAAATCTGCTGTCAAGAGTGCACCTTTCCAGAGTGCTAAAAAGCAATGATGTCATAAATTGTTTCTCTCTACGAAATTCATAGAAGCTTTGGTGGCCTAGTAGTAAGAAGCTATTCTGAAATCCTGAAGTTACACAGTTCAAATCCACTAGTTCCCATGCGATTTGCTATGACTCGTTTCCTACTTGATGACACACAACTACAACAATAGAAATTCAAACTGATTTCAGAAAAGGCCATGACATGAGAAATATCGTTGCTGAAGTCAGATGGATCTTGGCTGAAAGCAGAGTATATAAAAAAGAGGTCTGCTGTGTTTTATTCATTATCCAAAGGCAATTGATTGTGAGGGTCATAACAAATTATGGTTAACACTGAGAAGAATTAGAATCCCAAAACCCTTAATTGTGTTCATGTGAAACCTATACATAGAACAAAAAGTAGTTGTTTGAACAGAACAAGGAACAGTAAATGTTTTAAAACTAGGAGAGTTGTATATCACGGTTGCATCCTTTCTTCATACCTAATCAGTCTGTGAAAATTATTTGATAATTTCTACATTCTGTTGGATCACCTACTTTGAAGAATTGGAAAAAAATATTAATGTCTTCCAGTTACTTAATTAAGTAGGTGTTTTCCAAATTTTTGAGCACAGACAGATGAGCACATCCAGGGCTGTATCTGCTTGTTGAAACAGTGTCCTTTGGATTCCCATCATTCCCTGGAGCTTTGGGATTTTGTGAATGCCTTCAGGGCAGTTTGAACTTCTGTCACAACCATTTATTGGTTCTTGTTCCTGCAATGGTTCTGTCAGCTGATTCTTTTTGGTACAGTGTTTCAATGTATTTCTTCCATCTTCTTTTGAAGGTTGCTACATCATTCAACATACTATGAATGCAACACCATTCTTCTGTTTTTCATTCCTAGCACAGTATACCATGTGATTATCTGATTTCAAAGTGGCCAAAGCTAATCCATCTCATCTCACTAATTTCTAGAATGTCAATGTCCATGTGTTCCATAGCTTCTAACTACCAATTCTCCTTTGTTCCTAACTTTTGCATTCCAATTACCAATTATTATTTAAGTATCTTGTTTGCATGTTAAATCAATTTCTGACTGCAAAAGTTGGTTAGTGTTAGGTGCCATCAAGTTGAGTACAACTCACAGCGACTCTATGAACAATAGATCCTGTTCCATCCTCATCATCTTTAACACCCGAGTCCATTGCTGCAGTCATTGTGTCAATCCATCTTGTTGAGGGTTTTCCTTTTTGTTACTGATTCCCTACCTTTCCAAACATGATGTCCTTTTCCAAGGAACAGCCTCTTCTAGCAACATGCCAAAAGTATGTGAGATGAAGTTTCACCATCCTTGCTGGTCTCCAAGGAGCACTCTGCACTTTTTTCCAAGACACACTTGTTTTGTCTTTTATTTTGGCAGTCCACGGTATATTCGGTAGTCTTCTACAAAATCATCACTCAAAGGCATCAATTCTTCTATCCTCAAATTAATTCTGTCTGCAAAAGCTGATTGTTGTTGTTAAGTGCTGTCAAGTAAGATACATAGTGACTCTATGAACAGCCAATCTGAAATCTGACCTATCTTGTGCTGTTCTCACAATCTCTTATACACTAGAGCCCATCACTGAAATTAATCCATCCTGTTGGGGATCTTCTTCTCCTTCACTGACCTTCCTCTTTGGAAGCATGATGCCCTTTCTATGGAAAAGTCCTTACCTAGCTACATATCCAAAGTATGAAAGATGAAACTTTGCCATTTTTGCCTCCAAGGATCACTCTGGTTGCATTCTATCCAAGATATGTGTTGGTTCTTATGGTAGTCCATAATATAGGATATTCAGTGCTCTTCTCCAACACCACAATTCAAAGGCATCAATTCTTCTGTCATGCTTATTCATTGTACAGCTCTCTGATGTAAAGCAGGTGATTTAAAAGACCATATCCTGAATCAGATGCACACTAGTCTTCAAGTTGATAGTAGTCTTCAATTTCTTCATCTTTGATTTTATTGTTTGGTGTGCTTTTTAAAATAATGTTGTTGTTGTTGTTACATGCTGTTGAGTCGCCTGTGACTCATAGCGACCCTATATGTACAACAGCCTTAAACCCTGCTCTATCCTGTGACAATGCCTCTGACACGCCTACCTCCATTACCCCAGTCACTAAATCAATCCACCTCATTAGAGGGTCTTCCTCTCCTGTGTTGTCCCTCCACCCTTCCAAGCATGATGTCCCTCTCCAACGACCAGTCCCTCCTTGCAGCATGTCCAAAGTATGTCAGCTAAAGCTTCAGAATCCTTGCCTCCAAGGAGCAGCCTGGTTTAAACCTCTCCAGGAAGGAACTGTTCATTCTCTTAGCAGTCCATGGTATATTTAATACTCTTCTCCAACACCATAGCTCAAAGGCATCAATTCTCCTTTTATCATCCCTCTTCATTGTCCAGCTTTCTGATGCATAGCAAGTGATTATCAAGACCATGGCCTGTATCAGGCACAACTTAGTTTCTAGATTGACATTGTTGCTCTTGAATACTCTGGAAAGGTCTCTGACAGCAGACTTTCCCAAAGCAATATGTCTTTTAATTTCCTGGCTGCTTGTGTCAAGAGTTTTGATTGTGGAGCCGAGCAAACGGAAGCTGCGAACAATCTCAATCTCATCTCCATCTATCTTAGTGATGCCAAACGATGAGAATCTTTGTTTTTTTGATGTTGAGCTTCAATCCATATTGAAGGCTGCAGTCCTTGACCTTCTGCAGCAAGTGCTTCAGATCCTCCTCAGTTTCAGCAAGCAGGGTTGTGTTATCTGCATAATGCAGATTGTTGATGAGTCTACCTCCAATCCTGATGCCACATTTCTCCTCATAGAGCCCAGCCTCCTAGGTAATCTGTTGTGCATATAAATTGAAAAGGTATGGCGATAGGACACATGCCTGGCATACGCCCTTCCCAATTTTGAACCATGCATTGTCCCCTTGCTCTATTCTGATGACTGCCTCCTGGTCCGACTATAGGCTTCACATAGGCACAATCAATCTGAGATTCCCATTCTTCTCAGAGTCAGCCACAGTTTGTTGAGTCCATACAGTCAAATGCCTTTGCATAGTCAATGAAACACAGATAGGCATTCCTTTGGTAGTCCTTAATTTCAGCCAAGCTCTAACATTAGCTGTAATATCCCTAGTACCATGGCCTCTTCTAAACTCAGCCTGCACTTCTGCTAGTTCTCTGTTGATGTGCTGTTCCAACCATTTTTGGATAATCTTCAGCAGAGTCTTTCTTGTATGTAATATTAATGATATGGTTCAGTAATTTCCACACTCTGTCAGATCACTTTTCTTTTGAATGGGAACAAATAGAGATCTCTTTCAATCAGTTGGCCAGGTGGCTATCCTACAGATTTCTTGACACAACGTGGTGAACATATCTAGGGCAGCATCTGTTTGTTGAAACATATCAATTGGTATACCATTAATTCCTGGGGCCTTGTTTTTTGTCAGTTCTTTCAGAGCAGCTTGAACTTCTTCCTTCATCACCACAGGCTCTTCCTCATGTTGTTTCATGAAATTCTTTTGTATCTACTAATTACTTTTGATGCAATGACTCTGTTACTCTTTCCATCTTCTTTTTTTATTTTTTGTGTGTGTACCGTCAAGTCAATATGACTGGTACAGGAAGAGATTGTCCCTCCTTCTCCAGTAGACCATCTGGTGGATTAGAACTGCTCACTTCTGGGACTGCAGTGCAGATTCTTGCCACTAGGCCACCAGAGCTTGCTATTCCATCTTCTTTTAATACTTCCTGGATCATTTCATATTCTGCTCTAAGCATCTTTAAGTATTGCAACTTGAGGCTTGCATTTGTTCTTCAGTTCCTTGAGATTAAGAAATGCTGAGCAAATTCAGCCCCTTTGATTTTCTGACTCCAGCTCTTTGCATATTTTATTATAATACTTTACTTTGTCTTCCTGTGCTGCCCTTTGAAATCTTCTGTTCAGCTCATGAGTATCTTGATTTCTTTGATTTGCTTTGGCTTCTTGGTATTTTAGTGCAATACTCAGAGTCTCCTATGACATCCATCTTGGTCTTTTCTTCCTCTTCTGTCTTTGTAATAACCTTTTGCATTCTTCCTGGATGATATTCGATATATCTTCCCACAGCTCATCTGGTCTTCACTCATTAGTATTAAACACCTCAAACCTGTTCCTGAGATGGTTTTGAAATTCAGATGGGGTAAACTCAAGGTCATATTTTGGTCCCTGTGGAATTGTTTTAATTTTCCTTAGCTTCAGCTTGAACTTGCATATGAGTATTTATTTTAAATAATTATTTTTTAGAATAATAGTTTTATTAAAAGGACTTCCTTGTAAGTGTATTAATAGCATCTTATCACTCAGCATTCTACTTGAGGGTAGCATAGAAAAGGTTTGGTTGTTGTTGATTTTGTGTGGTTTTTTTTTTACTATGAATGCAACACAATTATTCCTCAATTTTTTCATTCTGGGCATAATAAATCATGTGATTATCTGATTAAAAGTGGCCAATACTAGTAAATCTCAGTTTATCCTAGATAAACGGATTTAATCTTAGTAAATCTAGTGCCTAAGATGTCAATCTATATGCATTCTATTTAATCTTTTACAATTTTCAATTTAACATTATCTTTAATAGCACATGGAAGCAAAATCTTGCTGAAGATTGTTTAAAAGTGAGTGGAACAGCATGTCAACAGGAAACTGCCAGACGTTCAAACTGGATTTAGAAAAAGAGAAAGTGAAGAAGACCTACGGTACTTACTGACAAAGATCAAAGACTACAGCCTTCAATATGGTTTATATCTCAGCGTCAAGAAAGCAAAAACCCTCAACAATGGACCAACAAGCAACATCATAATAAATTGGGGGGGGGGCGGAATTGAAGTTAACAATTTCTTTTCACTTGGATCCACAATCAACACCTGTGGTAACAGCAATCAAGAAATCCAAAGATAAGGGAGCTCAGGTGGCCTAGTGGCAGGAAGCTGCACTGCAATCCCAGAGATGTGCGGCTCTGCTGGAGAACGAGGGGCAATCTCTTGTACCAGTCAGATCTGATTTGACGGTACACACACAAAAATAATAAAATAAAATTTT
>NW_006399993.1:4360681-4362173 GCF_000299155.1 Elephantulus edwardii
GAGTGTCAGAGACAGTGCGATTGGCACAGGACAGAGCAGAGTTTAGGGCTGTTGTACATAGGGTCGCTATGAGTCGCAAGCAACTCGAAGGCACATAACAACAACAACAACAACAACAACAACAACAACAGGTTGACTTAATGACACCTAACAACAGCAACATTCAATCTCTATGTTGATTAAATCATTGGAGAAGCTGGACTAGATGAAGAACAATGTGGTATTAGGATTGGAAGGAGACGCATCAACAACGTGCATTTTCCAAATGATACTATTTTGATTGTGGAAATTGAACATTTTCGAGTCTCTTCTTACTGCAGAAGGCACTGGAGGCCTAGTGGCACGAAACTGCACTGCAGTCCTGAAGGCATGAGGTTCTACTACAGCAGCTGCTCTTCGAGTTCAAAAGATGAGCAAACTCCTCCTCACTTGCGATTTATATCCTTGAAGGTGCCAGTGGATCAGCTATGGGTCGGTTTCGACTCGATATTACTTGACGACAACAACAACAACAATAACTTACTGCAGAAGATTAAAAACCTACAGACTTCAGCATAACTTACATCTCAACATCAAGAAAGCAAAAATTCTTGCCACTACGTAGGTAAAAGGTGCAAGAGAGAAAGACCCTGGATGAGATGGATTGGCTCAGTGACTGGGTGATGGAGTTACGTGTGTCAGAAAAGATGACATTGACTCGAGATAGAGCAGGGCTCAAAGCTGTGGTACATAGAGTCGCTATGAGTTGCAAATGACTCGAGGCCACATAACATCTTGCCTTTGAGGTCAAAGCATACAGGCTTGGCTGGAAGGCGGAGCCTCTGAGCTCCACCCTGCAGGGCGTGTCCAACGGAAGTAGCTCATCTGTGAACTGAGTGCTTTTCTACCTGAGATCTTTGGCTTGGAGTCTTATCGCTGGTCCTGTCTTCCAGTTCCGGTCTGGGGCTGTTTCCAGTTCCACCCTGCAAGGAGCAAATATTCTGGATTTTGCATCTCCAAAAGCACAAACAGAGGTGAGTATTGTGTGGTGGGAGTCAGAAACTTCGAAGTGACTTTGACTTGTTCAAAACTCATTGTCATCGTTTCAGAGTTGTCTCATAGCTGACACTGGAGGGTTTCCAAGGCTCTAAATCAGTCGCACGGGAAATTGTCTATCTTTGATTTGGGGCCTGCTGATGGATTCGAACAGCTAGAGAGGCAGCAAACGTCTTTGGTTTAACTACGCAACTCCCTATTGATTATCCCACTAGAGTTGCATATGTATGTATGTGTGTATATATATATCTAATGTATCTCTCTCTCTCTCTCTATATATATATATTAATAGTATATATATTAAAAAACATGCAGTTGTGCTGCCATCCCAAAGACATGTGGTTCTAATCTACCAGCTGCTCCTGAGAGAAAGATAGGCGAAACTCCTCCCTTGCGATTTATATGCTTGGAAAGCTGCCAGAGGTCCGCCATGAGTCGGTTCCAACTCGAGGGAATG
>NW_006399993.1:4362557-4363106 GCF_000299155.1 Elephantulus edwardii
GAGATGCTTTTACAAATAAAATTGTTTCCTTTATTTCCTTTTCCAAAAATGGCACATGACTGACGAATAGAACTCAACTGATTTGAGTATGTTAATTTTATATTCTTCTACTTTGCTGGATTAATTTATTAGTAGCTTTCTCTTTTTTAGAATCACATAATTTTGGGGGTTTGGTGTTGGTGTTTTTTTTTTTTGTAGCTTTCTTCTGAATTTTTGTTTGTTTTCTTTTATCATGTCCTCTGTGAAAAGGGATTGTTGTTATGTGCCGTTGAGTCATTTGCGACTCCTAGCAAGCCTATGTCTTCCTAAATTGGATACCTTTCCTTTCTTTCTTTCTTTTTTTTTTTTTTTTTTACTAATTACACTGTTTGGAATATCTAGCACAGTATTGGATAGCAGTGGGATCTTTGTTTTGTTTCTGATCCTAAGGTGAAAGCTTTCAGTCTTTTCCCATTAAGATGTTAGCCCTGTGTTTTTCCTAAATATCCCTTATCAGATTGAGGAATTTCCTTTTAATTCCCAGCTTGTTGAGTGTTTTTATCATGATTT
>NW_006399993.1:4391435-4396813 GCF_000299155.1 Elephantulus edwardii
GGCAGTCGTCAGAACAGAGCAGGGAGACACTGGATCGTTCAAAATCAAGAAACGGGTCCATCAGGGATGTATTTTGTCTCCATACCTTTTCAATCTGTTTGCAGAACAGATCTTCCAAGACGCTGTTCTGTACGAGGAGGTATGTGGCATCAGGATTGGTGGAAGAATCGTCAACAAGCTGCGTTATGCAGATGACACAACCCTGCTTGCTGAAAGTGAGGGGACCTGAAGCACTTGCTACAGATGGTCAAGGATTGTAGTCTTCAATATGGATTGAAGCTCAATATCAAGAAAACAAAGATTCTCACCACTAGGCCAACTGGCAGCATCCCTGTGGATGGTGAAGAGATTGAGATTGCTAACAGTTTTAGCTTACTTGGCTCCACCGTCAACACTCTTGGTAACAGCAGTCAGGAAATCAGGAGACAAATTGCGTTGGGAAAGTCAGCTGTCAGGGACCCCTCAAGAAAACTGAAGTGCAACAACATCAGGCTGAAGACTAAGGTGCGCCTGATCCAGGGTATAGTCTGTGCAACTACGTGCTATGTATCGGAGATTTGGACAGTGAATAGGGATGATAGACAAAGAATTTATGCCTTTGAGTTGTGGTGCTGGTGAAGAGTGTTGAATATACCATGGACGGCTAGGAGTACAAACAGGTTTGTCCTGGAGAGGGTGAAGCCAGAATGTTCTCTGGAGTCAAGGATTCTGAAGCTTTGTCTGACATACTTTGGGCATGTTGCAAGGAGGGACTGGTCCTTGGAGAGGGACATCATATTTGGGAGAGTCAAGGGATGGTGTAGGAGAGGAAGGCCCTCGATGAGATGGATCGATTCTGTGAGTGGAGTGGTGGGAATGAATGTTCTTGAGACAGCGAGGTTGGCACAGCATAGAATGGCGTTTAGGGCTCTTGTACATAGGGTCACTATGAGTCGCAAACGACTCGATGGCACATAACAATATCTACATGGGCTTTATTAGGACTGCAGAGCCCTTTGATTCCTCTGCCAGAATGGCTACTGAGAGAATCCAATCACAGGAAACAGCAGTTGTGCTTTTCCTTTCTGTGAAACTACCCCGCCCCTTTTCCACAGGAATAGTCGTCTGATATCTTAGCCCTCTTCCCTATCTTGAAGGAAGCATCTGTAAGCATCCCTTTCCCCAAGTACCATATAAGAAAGTATAAACGCCCTCTCTAACTCTTAGTGGAGGCTAGTCTTCTGTTTGAGATCCAGGCCAGCAGTTTCTCCTCAATAAACTCTCTTTCTTGGCCAGTACTAGATTCTGTCCTTCCTCGGCGACCTTACAGGCTTCACCTGATATGTGACACAAGAATCTGATTGAGTGCATTTGTGGAAGGAGACTTTAGAGAAGCTCAATATCAGCAATTAAAATCAGGGCAGGGCTGACTGTGAAACAGATCATCATAGGCAAATTCAGACTAAAGTTGAAGAACATAAAAACCATTCCACACAAAAAATAATAAAATTTCAAAAAAATTTTAGAAATTCAAGCAGGATTCAAAGGAGGCTTGGGCAAAAGGATGGATCTTGATGGAAAGCAAAGACTGTTTGTGTTTTATTAGTTATACAAGGCACTGGGCTGTGTGGGTCATAACAAACTATGGCTAACACTGAGAAGAATAGGAACCACAGAATGCTTTATTGTGTTTACACAAAATCTCTACATAGACCAAGAAGCAGTTCTCAGGATAGAATAAGGGAGCATTGTATGGTTTCAAACAAGGAAAGGTGTGCGTCTCCATACCTATTCAATCTATGTGCTGAACAAATCATCCGAGAAGCTGGACTCTGTGAAGAATGTGGCCTCATAACTGGAGGAAGACTCATCAACAACTTGCATTATGTAGATGACTCAAATTTGTTTGCACAAAATGTAGAAGACTTGAAACACTTATTACAAAATATCAAAGATTACAGCCTTCGGTATAGATTACACCTAACATCAAGGCGGGGCAAAAAGTCCTCACCACTGGACTAGTAAGGAAATCACGTCACTGGAGAAAATATTGACTTGCCAACTATTTCACTTTATTCCACAATCAGTATCTATGGTAACAACAGTCAAGAAATAAGAAGATGTGTTATATTGGGCAAATCTGCTGTTACAGACCTCTCCAATCTCCTAAAGAACAAAGATGTCATTTTAGACTAAGGTATACTTGATTCAATCCAGCCCATACTCTTTTCAATTTCTTCCTATACATCTGAAAGTTGGACAAAGAATATGATTGACAGAAAAATTGATGTCTTTGAATTGTGGTATTGGAGAAGAGTATTGCCCAAAGAATTAACCTACCTTTAAGGAAGTGCAATCAAAGATCTCTTCAGAGGTAAAAATGGTGAAACTTCTCACTTTCTTGGGTATATTTTCAAGAGGAAATAATTCCTGGAGAGAAACATCATGCTGGGAAAGGTGAAGGGTCAGAAAGGAGAAGACAACTCTCGACAAAATGAATTGGCACAATGACTACTGCAACAGGCTTCATATAACAGATCGTGAGAACAATGCAGGGTCAATTTGAGGGTACCTAAATGGTCTTTGTAATTACTTGCTACTCATCAGAGAGCTGGCCAATGACTAAAGTTGATAGCAGACGAATCAATGCCTTTCAGTTGTGGTTCGGGAGAAGAGTATAGACTGTCAAGAGAACAAGCCTGTCCTGGAGAGGGTAAAACCAAGCTGTTCCTTAGAGGCTAAGATTTTTGAAGCTGTGTCTCGCATACGTTGGGCATGCTGCCGGTAGCGACCTGTTCTTGGAGAAGGGCATCATGCTTGAAAGGGTAAAGGGACAAATGCAGGACAGGAAGAACCTGGATGAGATGATTTGACATTATAAGTGGGATAATGGTGGTAGGTGTGTTGAACACTATTGGCTTAGAATAGGGTTCAGAGATATTGTTCATAGGGTTGCTATTAGTTGCAATTAACTCAATGACACATAACAAGAACAATAGTAATTAAGGGTAATTAATGTTACAAAACGTCTATGAATGATACTATGAAAAAATATCTGTAAATCTTTACTCAAATAAAGAAAAAATAGCAAACAATAGACAAAGATTTTTCAAGTTTATTAAGACTGTAAACCTTTGGATTGAAGAAGCTGAGCAAACTCCAAACAGAATAAAGTTTAAAACCTTTATAATACCATCCTCTCCTAAATTCCAAACAGTAGTTATTTCTGGGGGAAAGGGAGATGTGATCAGAGGGGGAATACAAATCTTTAAATACACTTTTTCTGAAGGAGCATAAAAGGTTAACATTTTTGTTGCCAATCTTAAAAGTTCATGTGTGCAAATGTAATAACACAATGAAAAAAATTGAAAAGAAATGTATAAAGTTGGCTCATTCGTCTTCTCTTACAGCAACGGAGGCGGTAGGTGGTGGAGCCCACTTGGCCATTCTGGGCGGAGGTCTCCGAGTGAGTTGTCGGTGTAGCGGCCCGGGAGTCGCTACAGGCGTGCACGGGCGTAGAATCAGTATCAAAGCTTCAAGGTGGCTGACCAAGACCCCAGGGGCATTAGATTCCTCCAGCAGATGGGGGCTTCAGACACTGGGGCGACAGTCACATCTTTATGACACCGCTGGGCCTGGTGAGGGTGGGCCTGCAGTGCCATCGACCCTTGGGGGCCAGTGAACGGACACCTCCCTCTAGAGTGTGTAGCATCTCCTGCACCAACTGTCTTCCCCTCTCCAACCTGCTGGTAAGTGCCACCTTTATTGCAATGGTGTCCTGGAACCACTATTCCTGTGCCCAAATAGTGCCCCCTGATTTCAGTATCCGACCCGTTTCCCTGGCACCATGTATGTCTTTGGGAAGATTATGGGGCATGAGGGCACCAGAACCCTGTGGAGCAGCCTCCCAGCACCCCCGCCCCCCGGTAATGACTGTATCAGCCACTGCCATTTGACAGCCTATGGCCAACTCAAGACCCTCCTGTGAGGCTGAACCTTGACCTCTGTCCTCTATGCAGCCATAGTGGCCTGAGCTGTGCCCTGCCGAGGCACAGTGACCCTGATCAGCCGCCTGGAGCCTGTAGCGACGAAGCTACAGGCCCAGCATGTGTCGTGTGTGGGTCTGGGCACCTTTGTCCAGGCTGCAGTTGCTCAGTGAGGCTAGCGCTCTGTGGAATGTGCTGGGGACCCACTGCCCTTAGGATGTCCTTCTCAGCTCTGTATCAGTTCAACCACAAGCTAGTGAAGAGCTGGCTGGGCGGGTCCAGGCCAAAGGATCAGACATCTGTGGGCATCAGCTCATAGCCGGCAGTATCACAGGGATGGTGGCCGCCATCCTTACTTTGCCTTTTGACATGAAGACTCAGCGCCAGGTCCAGCTGGGAGCTGTGGAGGCCGTGAGAGTGAGACCTGCACGTGTGGACTCTACCTGGCTGCTGCTGTGGAGGACCCAAGAACAGCCGGGACTGAAAGACTCTGCCGCCTTCCACCCAAGGAGTATCCAGGCCGCCCTTCCTGTGTCATCACAATAAGTGTTTATGAGTTAATAAAAAGCAAAAAGTTCTTCAGGAAACTCAACCAGGAGGACCTACAGGGCCCTTGAAAGGGGCCAGAGGTTGTGATCATCCCCTCGAAATCTGCTTCAGGGATGGGAAGCTGACAGGAGACTCAGCCAAGTGCCTTTAAATTGGCACTGAGAGGGGAGGCAGGGCCTCCCTTCCACCCTGGGTCCTCAGGGCCCCTCTCAAACAGGGCTTTCTTCCTGCTGCTCGCCATTCCTGAGGCTCAAGAATCGCTTTCCCACCTCCCAGATTCAAGACCAAATCTGCTGTCCACCTACACCCTTATTTTTGGCTGTAACTCGACCTGCCCCAGGAAACAAACACCAAGCTGGGCCTGCCTCAGTCTCCCTCACCTCCATGAATTTCTTAAATCTAAAAAACAAACCATAAAAACCCCACAAAAAACAAGAGCCATAACAAAACCAACCAAAACAGCAAAACAACACAGAAACCAGGGGTTTCCCCCCTCAAAAATAAAATCTATTCAGGACCTGTTAATTCTTTCAACTAAATCTTTATAATTTCTCCCCACTCTTACTGCCATAACCTAATCAGAGCTAGTTTCAAGTATCATCTGTAACCCCAAATTCCTTCCTCTCCCTGAAAACACCGCCCTAATCCATTCTCCACTCAGCAGTCTGAGAAACCATCTGAAACAGTTAATCCTCTCTCTCTTCCCTTTAAATTTATCAAACAGTTGTTGTTAAGAGCTTTTGAGTCAAGTATGACCCACAGTGTCCGTTTGATCTGAACCCTGTTCTGTCTTGTGCCATCCTCACACTTCCTGACACAATGGAGCCCATTGTTGCACTGTGTCAATCCATCTCAACCAAGATC
>NW_006399993.1:4397103-4398903 GCF_000299155.1 Elephantulus edwardii
CCTCCTTCTCGGTCCCTCCACATTTCCTAGCATGATGTCCTTCTCCAAGGTACAGCCTCTCCTAGCAACCTGCCCAAAATATGTGAGATGAAACTTTGCCATTCTTGCCTCCAAAAGAGCACTCTGGCCGTGCCTTCTCCAAGACATATCTGTTTGTTCTTTTGGCCGTCCATGGGCTATTCCACACTCTTCGCTAACACCACAGTTCAAAACATCAATTTTTCTTCTATCTTCCTTATTGTCCAGGTCTCAGACACATAGCCAGTGATTGAAAAGACCCGAGCTTGAATCAGGCCCACCTCAGTGCTTAAGGTTCTTATAAGGAAGGTTTTTGTTTCAGCACAAATGACCTAGAAAACAGAGCCTGATGCACACCCATGTTTATTGTGGCTTTGTTCACAATAGCAAAGAGTTGGAAACAACCCAAGTGTCCATCAACAATTGAATGGATAGAGAAGCTGTGGTATATTCACACAATGGAATACTATGCTGCATTGAAAAACAAGGAACTCATGAATTATACAAAATGGGTGACCCTGGAGGACGTTATGCTGAATGAAATGTCTCAGTCACAAAAGGTCAAATATTGCATAATGCCACTGTTGTAAAGCAAGACTGAGATTGGGGTGGTGAGGAAACTAAAAAAGGAGGGAATAAATAATGTATACTGCATTGAAACAGATGAGGGAGAGAACTATTTAAAAGGGATATGTGATTAGGTACTATTGGCATGACAAGAGTCCAGAATGAAAGCTGCATATGTGGAGTGGACTTGGTGGAGAGGGGATTTTATAACAATGAAAGGAATTTTAACTTTTCCAAGAGAAAACGAACTGGGGTGGAGGGGTGGACAGGGAGGAACATGTGTAACAATGAATAGAAATCCAAAGTCTCTGTAAACTTTTATTAAAATTATTTTTTAAAAAGATGAATCTCAGTAAAAAGCGGGTGAAGAAAACAGAACCTGAAACATGGATTAAGTATTAGCACTGTTATTTGGGGGAGATGAACTCATTGCATTGGGAAAAGGGAAGGAAGGAAGGAAAGAATGGAAACCAGTTCAAGGTGCTGCAATGCCAGCTGTGTACTGCTTCATGACAAGAGGCCCAGCAGTGTGTCTGAGGGCTTTATGGAAGCCTGCCCAGAGGCTGCACTATTTGTAGAAATAGCATCTTGCATCAATTCATGAGGGTGTGAATGGCTGCCAGGCTCTGTCATTAGTCAAATTTTACCCACAAGCCTTACGTTCCCCACCTTTCAGGACTGCTAGGGCCTACTTAGGATGGCAGGTCTCATGCTCTTGGTGGGGCATTTCATCCAAGCCTAGAAATGGTGGGAGGGAAACTGAGCATGTGGCTGATGAGGGTCAGAGAAAATCTGATGAGGTACCTAAGATGTGTCCAACACTGTTTTTTCTCATTTTCCAGGAGAGGAAACGAGACACAAGACTCCAAGTTACATGACTGTTGTTGTTGTTGTTATGTGCCGTCGAGTCGCTTGCTACTCATAGCAACCCTATGTACAACAGCCCTAAAATCTGCTCTGTCCTGTGCCGATCGCACTGTCTCTGATGCTCCCATCCTGATTATCCCAGTCACTGAATCAATCCACCTGATAGAGGGCCTTCCCCTTCTGCGCTGTCCCTACACCCTCCCAAGCATGATGTCCTACTCCAAGGACCGGTCTCTCCTCACAACATGTCCAAAGTATGTGAGACGGAGCCCCAGAATCCTTAAGCCACCCAGTTTGACCCTTTCCAGGACAAATCTGTTTGTTTTCCTAGCAGTCCATGGTATTCTC
>NW_006399993.1:4399077-4400079 GCF_000299155.1 Elephantulus edwardii
TTAGTCTCCAGAGAGACACCATTGCTCTTCAGTACTTTGGAGAGGTCCCTAATAGCAGACTTTCCCATGGCAATGCGCCTTTTAATTTCCTGGCTGATGGTGCCAAGAGTGTTGACTGTGGAGCCAAGCAAACTAAAGATGTGTACAATCTCAATCTCTTCACCATCCAAGTGGTAAATTCAGAATTTGAGTATAGTCTGATTCTGGAAATTGGGAAACCAAGAAAAGAAACTTCAATTATATATAACAAGCAAAAAGGAGTCATTAAATTGTTTCAAGCTATGAGATCCACTTAAGGGCAAAAACTTAATCAAACTCTCCTTCACAGTGTTGGGGTCCGTATTCCCATGTGGCTAAGTGATAGCAAAGTAGGTATGTAGTCTCTGAGAAGAGCACTGAGCAGTCCCTGACTGGTTTCATAGTTTTACTTGGGCTTCAACAGTGACCTCAAATCTTCTGTGTTCATCTTAGTCCATATGTACCAGAGACTGGACTAGCTGGTCTGAAGCCAAAATGAAGGGAACAGGGAGGTTGAGTTATGGAGCAGGAGGATCATCCGTCTGTTTTATTCTTGACCTGTGTGAGTTCTTGAGGTTTAACTTTTAAATGAGTCCTATAATGTTGTTTGAGATGATCAGACCTCATAAATTGTCGGCTGCACTGGTCACATTCAAATGGTCGACATTTTGTATGGATCTTCATATGGCGTGTAAGTTCATCCGAACGGGAGAATTTCGAGCCACAGCCTTTCCACACACATTGATATGGCCTCTCACCTATAAAAGAATGGAGAACAGGGTAGCTGGTGAGTAAGAATATTCAGGGACAGCCCAAGGTCTGACTTTATGGGACACAATACGACTAGGGAGTCAAAAAGAAGACAGGAATCATACTATTAGGATTTTCCTTCCCCATCATCTTGGAAGTTTTTCTAGATGACAAACTAGTGAGACCATCACAGCTTGTTTCCAAGTTTAAAGCATGAAAAGCTAATCACAAATG
>NW_006399993.1:4400967-4401565 GCF_000299155.1 Elephantulus edwardii
AGGGTCCAGATATAGGGATTCCAAAGTTATAGGAATTGCTGGGGGGCATCATTTGAGGCATAGAGGGGAATATTGCCTGGGCCTCAGCAGAAGATGTGGTAGGGGCAAACAACATTGAATTACATAAAGAGGCTGTGTTAGAAGGTCCTGTTACAGTGCCAGAATAAGGCATTGAGATCATATTGGGAGTGGAGACTGGTGGCCCATTGAATAGTATACCCTGATTACCATTGAAGGCCATGGCCACCCCCGGAACACTGGGCCTTGCTGAAGGCATCATCTGAGGTCTAACCACCATCCCCGAGGATGGTGCTACTTCTTGAGGGTAAATATTCTGAGAAAGCACAGGAGTTGCTTGAGAGCAGTTGTTTACACCATTGGGCAGCGACATATTGAAATGTGGACCCATTTCACCAAAACTCGGCCCAGGTGCCCCAGCAGACAGAAAGGGGTTCTCCGCCTGCTCTGTGTTCTGTGGGAAGTGTTGACTGCCTAGGCGGGCAGGTGTCCAGAGGTTGTTCATCTCGTTGTTTCCAGGGGTTGGAAATATGTTCATGAGGTACACTGACTGCTTAATGACCTTAAAGAGAAAAAAAAA
>NW_006399993.1:4402825-4405826 GCF_000299155.1 Elephantulus edwardii
ATAAATAAGAGTCACTAGAAAATTTTTGACACAAATCAAGCAACTAATGTAAAACAATCATGAATGGAAAGGAATACTACCAAAGTATGGAAGCAATTGCAGCTATAAAGGATGGTTAGGGGCTAGACGCTCAGTTTTGACAATACAACAGGAGCTATGTTAGGACGGAAGGAGAGAGGAGGACTAGAGAAGACTACTGAGCAGGCCTCTTTGAGAGGGAGCCAGCAGTATTATATTTCTTAACCTGAGCAGTGTAAATTAATCTGTATATTTATATTCACTTGCATGTTTGAGTTATTTCCACAAAAAGTTAACTTTAAAATATTATTTTTTTAAAAAATTTTTCAGCAGAAATGAAAAATATAAAAGAAATCTGAGAAAAAGAAATTTTAAAAATCCGAAAAGTTATGTGGGATTTATATTTGAAATGTTCTATACAAGCTCAAAATTTCTATAAATACGTATTTCTTAGGATTGCTCATGGAAAGGGGTTCCAGAAGCCACTCTCATAACAATGAGGACCACAGTGCCAAATATTGGGCTCTTTTTTCATTCGTTACTAAACAGAACTCTGAGTGATCTGTAGATAATATGCTGACACTAATGTAGGACAAATAAGGTATATCTTATTGTTTTGAAAATGATGAAACATTTCAAAGATGATCACATTAAGAGGACACAGAAGTCTTCTTGAAGGGGTTCCCACTGGTCAAGTTTATAACAACTTGAGTATCAAAAAACCCCTAATTAATTTATTCATAGCTGGCTTTTAGCATCTTATTCAGAAGAATAAAATGCTGAATTAAATGCTAAAAGCCAGCTATGAATATAATTTTAAACACTAGTAATTAAGCATTTAACCTGCTTTCTCAGTTAGAAACTCAGTGCAACTCTACCAGGTTTTTTTTATAATAAACGTACAAGAAATTGGGCAATTTTTGTTTTGCAACAGTTACATTTCTGAGAAGAAAAAAATATTGTTTCTAAAATCAATACTGTGCTCCATAGTTGATCTCTATACCCTTGAGACAATAGATAAAGGAGCGTTAGGGAGTAAGAGGATATAAAATATGTGGCCTCCTTCCCTTGAGACTAGACACCTGGATGGTGCCTGATGAATTCTTTTTGCTGCTGAAAATCAAAGACTACATAGCCTTCAATATGGATTATACCTTAACACCAAGAAAACAAAAATTCTCACTTCTGAATACCACTAGGCAAAAACATGATAGATAAAGATTTAAATTGTTATTTCATCTTGCTTGGAATAAAAATCAACATCCTTGACAGTCAAAGAAATTGAAAGACATATTGCATTGGGGAAATCTTCTGTCAAGAACCCCTCCAAAATGTTAAAGTGCAAGGATGTCACTTTGAAGATGATGGTGCTCCTGATCCGAGCCACGGTCTTCACAATCACTTGTTATGTATCCAAGAGTTGGACAATGAATAAGGATGACAGAAGAACAATCAATGCCTCCGAGTTGTGGTGCTGGAGAAGAGAATTGTTCATACTATGGCCTGCTAAGATAACAAACCGGTCCACTCCGTGGAGGGTGAAACCAGGCTTCTCCTTTGAGGCAAAGTTTTTTTAAGCTCTGTCTCACAGACTTTGGGCATGTTGCCAGAAGGGACCAGTCCTTAGACAAGGACATTGTACATGGAAGGGTGAAGGGGCAGGGCAAAAGAGGAAGATATTGGATAAGATGGGTTGACTCAGTTACTGGGGAAATGGAGGTAGGTGTGTGTGAGACAATGAAATTGCTCAAGACAGAGCAGAGTTCAGAGCTGTTGTATCTGGGGTCGCTATGGGTTGTAGGCGACTCGGCAGCACATACCGACAATTGGGAGAAGAAGCCCTACCAGCACAGTGATTAAGTGTTTGGCTGCTAACAACAGTAATAAAAGAAAATGACATTTTGCACCTGCCAGCTACTCCCTGGAATAAAAGACAGGCCTCAGTCTGCTTCTGAAAAGATTTACAGCTTTGAAGAACTGGGGTCCCAGTGGCACGGTTTATAAGGAGTTTTGCTACTAATTCAAATGCCACACCTCTCTGGCACTATGAATCCACCAGTGACTCCAACGGAGAAAGATAGACAATCTCTTTCTTTGCTATTTATAATCTTGAAATCAATGGAGGTTCCACTAGCGGTCTTTTCCAACTGGACAGCTAACGAGTTCCATTTTGAATGACTCTGTTCTGTAGGGTTGCCATGAAATCAGAATCAACTGGGAGGTAGTAGGTTTGGTTTGGGGTAAAGTAACATGATAAGGCACTAACTGTTCAGTGCTAGACTCCTTTTTTTCCAATTTGTTTTTCTTTTTCTTGCTGTGTACCATCAAATTGGAGCCAATTGTGACAGGAGGAGATAGGCCCCTCCTTCTCCAGCAGAGCATCTTTGTGATTGCAGTGCAGCTTCTTTGTCCTTAAGCTGCCAAAGCTCCCTCAGTGGTAGACTTCTAACCTGCCATGCTGAAGACATTCCCTGACAATGTCCCTCATGAGCAACCACCGACTCTTGTCAGGGCTGCAGCTTCCTGTTGTTACAAAGACCTTATAAGGGCCAAACCTAGTACAGCAGAGCATGGGAGCCAGATGTGACTCTTGCTGTAATATATGATTATGTCTATCACTTGAGATCTTATTTTTTAAAAAATCATTAATTCAACTAACGTTTTAACTCTAAGTCCTAGAGGCAACGTAAGGGATTATTTTGGTCAGATCAACTAGATTGGTATCTAAAGATCATAATCTGTCAAATGTCCTAAACAAAGAGACTAAAGTCACTTAAAAGAGCCTCAGGCATATACCAGACACAGGAAGTTGGAGGCAAGACTTAAGATTGGATCCTATTTGAACATTATCAGCTATACAAGACATTTTAGGAACAACAACAGAATTTGAGTAAGACTTGTGTCACTATGATTATTTAAGTAATTATTATTCGTTCTGATAGATTAGAAAATGCTATTTTTGATTGACTGCTTTGGAACAGAC
>NW_006399993.1:4407921-4408540 GCF_000299155.1 Elephantulus edwardii
TTCCTTCTCATCTCCCACCTTTGAGTTTCTAACACTTCCCTATCTCACCCCACCGCACCCCACCCCACCACACCACACCCTACACACCCTAGACTGGATTCCTTCATTTGGCCCAACGCCCCTACTCATCACGGGGCTAATGCCTGGACTTACCTGAGCTGTTGCTGCAACACTGCCTCTGGTTGAGCAGCCCTGTCTGCTTTTCCTCTCGGCCTCGAACAGTGCGCCTCTTGACTGTGTTGGTCAGATCACTGCTGAGAACTGCTCCTGTGGAATCGCAAGGTCACGTCTGCTGGCACAGCCACGCCACAACGGCTTGTATCACCTCCAGTTCCCACGCAAGCAAGGGGTGGAGTCAAGAGCAGTACCTTCCTTAGGATCCCATTAGTCTCCAGCCCCGCCCTACCCCTTGACAGCCTGCGACTAAATCTTTATCCAACCAGAAGGAGGTCCCTAACAGGATTACTTTATAACCTTCGGGAAGACAGGGAGCCTCAAGGCATGATTTGTTGTTGTTGTTGTCTTTGTTGATGTTATGTGCCGTCGAGTCGCTTGCGACTCATAGTGACCCTATGTACAACAGCCCTAAACCCTGCTCTGCCTTGTGCCAATCGCATTG
>NW_006399993.1:4412668-4415189 GCF_000299155.1 Elephantulus edwardii
CCTTGCTAATAGACTCATTCATATGCAAAATTATTTTTAAATCTAAAGCTCCTGAATCATCACTTAAAATTTCAGGTGCCTATTATTCACATCCATTTGGATATCCCACAAACATTCTGAATGGACTACATGTGAAACTCATCCTTAATCCTCTGGGCCCCCATAAATCTGCTAAGCCTGCTCATTTCAAATCCTAATCTTGTCTCTTTCTTTGCTTCAAGAAAATGTCAAAGCCATTCTCCATCATACAGGCCATAAATCTGGAAAATTATCTTGGATGTCTCTCATCACCAAACCCAAACCCATTATCATCAAGTAAATTCGGACTCATGGTGACCCTCCTTCGGGTTTCTAAGACTGTACAGTTTTATAGGACAGAATAGACTGCCTTTCTCCTGTCTGGCAGCTAGTGGATTTGAACCACTGAGGCTTCTTAGTGACCCAACACAATGCTACTAAGTTTGTCATCAGCTCTCTCTCTCATTGCTGATCCTACTAGTCAAGTAAGCACTCCATTCTTACCCCCTAAATTCTCTCCTTCAGCTCTTGAGGCTGTAAATTTTTTTTTCACTCTTTACTAGTTTATTGAATTAAGAAATTGAAGGTCCCACATTTTAAAATGCCTTTTTACACAAAGAACAAACTCACAGGTCTGGTAGGTAATCTGAACCTGAAAAGAGGAGGGGTTCCATACACAGATAAGACTCCAGACCAGGACCTCAATAAGAACGTGACAGACCCACCGTCCAAAGAATCCTATAAAAAACTGCCTCAAAGCCCCCTGGAAATTGCAATAGTGCAGAAAACCACAAATGAACAACTGCCTGTGAAATTGTTATTTCAAGTATAGACTGAAAAGCCAACAGGCATTCTTTTTTTTTAAAATTTTTTATTGTGCAATTCTTTAAAACAGATGGTTAAGTTGCAACATCCACTCTGCACAGCACTGTCCCTTCACAGAAGGCAGGAAGCGGCCGGAACATCATGTGGGCGGCCGGCCTCGGTGCTGGAGGCTGTGGAAGTGGGCCTCCTTCAGGGTCTGGTTGATGTGGAAGTAAAGGCCTTGGCAGAGCACAGACTGCTCGGGGGCGGGCTGGGGGGTGTTGGGGCTCGAGCCGGCGATGATCTGGTGTAAGCTGGTTTCTGGGCCACTTGCCCGGTCAGGGCTGTTGATGCTGCTGCTGCTGCTGCCCCCACTCTCACTACTGGATGTGTCCCAGGAATCATGGAAGGCAAAGTTCCAGCTACTCCTCTTGGTCTGCGGAGCAAGGTGGTTGTCCTCCTCATTTCCATTCCTTCTCCTTTTTCTGGTGCGGAGGCTCTCGCTCATGGTAATCAGCGGAGGGTAGCTGCTTCCTGTAAGGAGCAAGGCTGTAAATTTAAGGAAACTGCCATCTTCCTCCGGTGGAATCCCTAGTGGTTTTGAACTGGAGGGCCTTTTCAGTAGCTACTCAACATGCTACATACTTCTCAAACCACGTTCCTATCTCGCGTGTTGGTTTTTTTTCCTCGTTTTTCATCATAATCTTTTCAAACTGCACTGGAAAAATCCAAGTCTTGTTTGAGGCCCAACTTGGCCTGCCTTGCCCTGAGCCACGCTATTCATCATTGTCTCTGAGTGGGACTGGCTAAAAATCTTCACTTTCCCCCTGGCCAATACCTGCTGATTCCCCAACTCTATTTCTCTTCCCTAAGTACGGAGTCTTCCACCTGTTCCAAAAGGGAAGTGGCCTGGAATGTTTTAACCTCAGGCCAAGCGCTGGGAGACAAGGCAGATGAAAGAACTTTGGCGATTCTGTCTTCGACTTCTCACCCTCTTCGTTCTCATCTCCCACCTTTGAGTTTCTAACACTTCCCTATCTCACCCAACCCCTCCACACCCCACCCCACCCCATCCCACCACACCCCACCACACCTTACCCACCCTAGACTGGATTCCTTCATTTGGCCCAACACCCCAACTCATCACGGGGCTAATGCCTGGACTTACCTGGCCTGGAGTTGCAACACTGCCTCTGGTTGACCAGCCCTGTCTGCTTCTCCTCGCGGCCTCGAACAGTGCGCCTCAGGACTGTGCCGGTCAGTCGACTGCTGAGAACTGCTCCTGTGGCATCGCAAGGTCACGTCTGCTGGCACAGCCACGCCACAATGGCTTTTATCACCTCCAGTTCCCACGCAAGGCAAGGGGTGGAGTCAAGCTCAGTATCCTCCTTAGGATCTCATTAGCCTCCAGCCCCGCCCTGCCCCGCACCAGCCTGGGACTAAATCTTCATCCAATCAGAAGGAAGTCGCTAACAGGATTACTTAATAGTCTTAGGGAAGACTGGGATCCTCAAGGCATGGGTTTTTTTTTTGTTGTTGTTGTTATGTGCCATCGAGTCGCTTGCGACTCATTGAAACCCTATGTACAACAGCCCTAAACTCTGTTCTGTCCTGTGCCAAACGCACTGTCTGTGACACTCCCATCCCGATTATCCCAGTCACTGAATGAATCCACCTCATAGAGGGCCTTCGCCTCCTG
>NW_006399993.1:4416844-4419884 GCF_000299155.1 Elephantulus edwardii
TGAGTTTGGCCCTTTTGATTTTCTGACTCCAACTCCTTGCACATTTCATTGTAATATTTTGCTTTGTCATCCCGTGCTGCCTTTTGAAATCTTCTAGTCAACTCTTTAGTATCTTGAATTCTTCCTTGTGCTTTGGCTTCTCTGCGCTCCAGTGTTTATGGCATACATATTTTCCTTTGGTTTGCTGTATTTGGGGGTTGGGGTAGGTAGTGTTTTCTGGTGTGGTTTTTTTGTTTGGTTTTTTTTGGTGGGTGTTTTGGTTGTTGTTTAACCTATTGGTCTACTTCATAAAGAATTATGCCCATGGTATATATACTCTTTTTCAAAATCATTGCTCCTAACTACTACATTGTGTTCCATCATGTGAATGTACCACAACTTCTCAATCCATTGGTTTGCTGATGGACATTTGAGCTGTTTTAGTATTCTCACTATTGTGAATAACACGACTATGAACACTATTGTGCAAATCTCCGTTTGTGTCTCAGTTCTGTTTTCCTCGAAGAAAAAATGGCTTCCACTCCCTCCTGGCCTTTCTAGCTTGCTGTAAAATGTTGACGAGATGTTCAAGAGCCATGTTGTTGGTGTTGTTGCTGCTATATGATATTACGATGGCTCCGATTCATAGCCACCCTGTGTACAACAGACTGCAAACACGCCTGGTCTCACACCATCTTCACCATCTGTACTCAGTTCCACTGTTGCAGTCACCACCACTCGCCTGAGAGTATTTTTAATCAATTTGCTTACAAAATTCATGGACGTGGGGTTCAACACTATTCCTCATTCATAGTGTGTTTCATACAATTATTCTCATGCATTATTTTTTATCAAATTAATCACCATTGGACGTTGCCCATTTAACTCCCATTTCTTTCTTACCCCTCTTCACCTGCCAAACTGTGCAATTTTGTGCTTTCACCCCACCTTAGAAGCACCAGAACAATAGGCTTATATGTTCCAAACTGATCAATGTCATCCATATGAGTCAAACCAGAAGCACGTTTTGTTCTCTGCATGTTCCAACTGATCAATGTCGTCCACATGAGTCAAACCAGAAGCAGACTTTGTTCTCTGCAAGTTCCAGTGTTAACTTCTGCTGATTCTAACAACCCTGGGACACTCCTCACCCAGAACTCCACAGGAGACTCTATTCAAGCCTTCGAAGATCTAGAGGAAACTTTCCCTATACTGACTTCCTCTGACCAGATAAAACTAACAGACTTCCAAATGACAAATAACATTGGCATCCCAAATGCATCATTTACTGCCAGTCCAAAGACAAATATTACTGCAAACACAATGGCTATCCTCCATCAGAGTAATCAGATGATGACCTTCAATGCTAATCAGACCCCGAATGGAGGCCAAATGACAATCTTCAGTGATGGCCAGACCTATTATTACAAGAACCAGATGGAAGACTCTAGTGATAACCAAATGATGACTTTTGATGGTAACCAGACCCTATATGGAGGCCAGATGCCAAGCTCTAGTGATGACGAAATGATGACTTTTGGTGGGGATCATGCCTTCTATGGAAACCAGATGGCAACTTCCAGCGGGAACCACACTCTCTCTAATGACCAGACGATGGTCTCTAATGACCAGACGATGGCCTCCAGTGGTTATGAAAACCTCTTTGGGTTTCAGATGACATCTCTTAAAGTGAACGAAATTATGTCCTACAGTAGACACCAAATCCAATATGGAGGTCCGATTGTAACTCCCAGTGGTGACCACAGCCTCGATGGGAACCATGAGAGGTCCCAACTTGTCTCATCATTGTCACATCAAAACTTGTTATACTTTTCAAATGTCAGTGTCAACCAAGGACAGCCCATGGATCAAGAACAGAATTGGGACCCCAAGATTCAGAAACCTAATGCTGTGAAGCCCCATATGTGCCCTTATCAGGGTTGTGGGAAATTTTTTTCAAAGCTGTCCTACTTCCAAAAACATCAACGCATACACACTGGTGAGTAAGAGTGCAGGAGTGGAAGCGAGGGGTGGGGAAGCAGCCACCTTGATCAGAGCCATCCTGGCTATACCGGGATAATGGGGATAATGGGATTATTTTTTTTGGGGGGGAGACGCTTTATGGGATCGTCTGAACTCTACCTCCACTGAGGCTCACTCACATCCCCTCTAACACAACACACCCCACCATGCTCATTTCCACCCAACTCCTCTTTTTTTCTTTTCCCTCCAGTTCTTGATGCCACCTTCCTTTTTCCTTCCCTCCTGCATTCCAGGTTCCTTCCTTCTGGCTTTCCTGCTCCGCAGCTCTATGGAACTGGACATTTTTCTTTTTTTGGACATTTTTCTTTTCCATTGACTTTTACCTTCCCTGTCCCACTGTACCCTGCATTGTGGTAAATCTCTTTCTTGTTGATACAGGGATGAAGGTATTCGTTTGCAATGTGAAAGGATGTATGCAGAAATTTTGCCATTCAGATGGCCTCGGTAGATACAAGAAAATACACAGCAATGAACGACCCTACTTGTGTACTGTGTGCAACAAAGGTTTTTCACGATCTGCTCATCTAAAACAGCATTTCAAAACACACAAACCAGCTACAGGGAGGGAGGGACGGGGCGGGGAGACGGAGAGAGAGAGGGAAGGAGAGAGAGAGAAGAAAAGCGAAAAAGGAGGGAAAAAAGAATACATACAAAAAAACCTACATAGATCTTTTACCCAGGACTTTAAACCCATTAACCTGTGAGTAAGTGAGTACACCTGAAAGATTTTCTCTGTGAATTTTGTTTCCTGTGAAACCATATAACAGGTGCTCATAATTACTTGTAAGCTATTTAAAGTTTCCATTAAATTTGTGTGTGTGTGTGTGTGGTGTGTGTGTGTGTGTGTGTGTGTGTAGGGTGGGTGTGTCCATTCACTTTAATGACTGATGAAATCATGCAAGTGCCAAACTACAGAACACCAGCGACAGAAAGGGCATGAAGGTCTGGGGATGAGGGACACTACATTATCAGAGGAAGAACCAGGGATCATCTAATGTTGATGGAGGAAGAGGAGATG
>NW_006399993.1:4420168-4423126 GCF_000299155.1 Elephantulus edwardii
CATCCACCATCTCCTCCTTGAAGCCTTCTCAGACCTCAGAGTTGATCTTGGTGGTGCACACGGTTGTGGACGTCTTAATGTAGAACTGATCGCCATCTTGACAGATCTCGACGAGCGGCTTGTATGAGGTTACCACCTTCCCCAGCATGGCATTCACACTCAATGCCTTCAGTAGCTCATCAAAATTCTCACTGCTGCCCATCTTCCAGGTGCTGGCGAAGTTGGGCATGGTGGTGAGGGAGGTAGGGACAGTGGCAGCACAGCTGGCACACACCGGAGCTGCAAGGCGGAAACTCATTTCCATTAATTTTTGACCTTTAAACATTTCAATACAAAACCAAGTGCTATTGAATCAAATACGGCTTGTGTGGTTTTGTTTTTATTATGTGTCACTGAGTCACTTGCGATTCACAGCAATCCTATGTACAACAGCCCTGAAAATTGCTTTATCCTGTGCCAACTTTACTGTCTGTGACATACCTACCCTCATTACCTCAGTCACTGTATCAATCCATCTCATCAATGGTCTCCCTCTCTTTCTCTGTTCCTCCACCCTTCAAGCATCATGTCCCTCTCCAAGGACCAGTCTCTCCTTGTAACATGCCCAAATTATGTCAGGTGAAGCCTCAGGATCCTTGCCTCCAAGGAGCAGTTTGGCTTCTCCCTCTCTAGGACAGACCTGTTTGCTCTCCTAGCAGTCCATGGCATATTCAGTACTCTTCTCCAGCACCACAGCTCAAAGGCATAAATTATCTTTATATTATCCCTAGTTATTGTCTAGCTATCTGACACATAAGAAGCACTTGCGAAGATTATGGCCTGGATCAAGTGCACCTTAGTCTCCAGCCTGATGCCGTTGCTCTTCAGTGCTCTGGAGAGGTCCCTGACAGCAGACTTTCCCAACGCAATTCATCTTTTGATTTCCTGGATATTGGCACCAAGAGTGTTGATTGTGGAGCCAAGCAAACGAAAACTGTTAACAATCTCAATCTCTTCGTCATTGCTCATAATGCTGCCGATTGACTCAGTGGTGAAAAGTTTTGCTTTCTTGATGTTGAGCTTCAATCCATATTGAACATTACAGTCCTTGACCTTCTGCAGGAAGCACTTCAGGTCCTCCTCAGTTACAGCAAGCAAGGTTATGCCATCTACGTGACATATAGGTTGTTGTTGAATTTTCCTCCAATCAGGATGCCACATTCCTCCTCATACAGCCCAGCCTCCCTGATGGTCTGTATATAGATAGAAAAGGTATGGAGACAGAATCCATCCGTGGCATACACCCCAATTTTGAATTGTTCTGTTCTGACAACTGCCTCCTGGTCCAAGTATAGGTTTTGTATAAGCACAATCAAATGTTCTGGGATTCCCATTCTTCTCAAGAGTCAGCCATTGTTTGTTGTGATCCACACAATCAAACACCTTTGCATAGTCAATGAAACACAGATAGACATTCCTCTGCTATTCTCTGCTTTCAACCAAGTTCAGCTAACATTATCTATGATATCCCTAGTACCACGGCCTCTTCTAAACCCAGCCTGCACCTCTGGCAGTTCTCTGTTCATAATTTTCAGCAGAATCTTGAATGTGATATTGATACTGTTCAATAATTTCTGCAATCTGTCGGGTCACCTTTCCTTGGAATGGGAACAAATATAGATCTCTTCCAGTCAGTTGGCCAGGTGGCTGTCCTCCAGATTTCTCGGCACAACTCAGTGCATCAGGGCAGCATCTGTTTGTTGAAAATATGTTAATTGGTATGCTTATAGTGGCCCTATACAGCACCCTGAACCCTGTCCTATGTCTTTACTAGCCTTATAATTTCTAAAATACCTGAGTCCATTAAAGTCACTGTGTCAATCCTTCCTGTTAAAGGTCTTCTTATTCTCAGACCTACCACTTTTCCAAACATGAAGTCCCTTTCTAAGGAATAGTCTCTTTCCTAACAATATATACTTACTGCAGAAGATGGAAGGTTACAGCCTGCAGTGTGAATTACATCTCCACATCAAGAAGCAAAGACCCTCACCACTAGGCAAACAGGTAACATCATGTTAGACAGAGAAAAGATTGAAGTTCTCAATGATTTCACCTTGTTTGGATCCACCATCAATACCAACAGTATCAGCACTCAAGAAATCAAAAAACGTATTGCACTGGGAAAGTCTGCTGTCAAGGAAAACCAAAGCCCAGTAAGAGCACTAAGCCCACTTGCATCTAACACCCTCTGCAGTGAAACACGAAAACTGTATACACAATGCCAGCATAAACAAGCACACTGTAGCTAAACCAGGACAACATTTTTAATGTAATAAGGTTCTATACAGAATTCAACTACAAGCCTTCTCCCAAATAAAGTTAAAAATTCATCTCTAACTTAAATTTCCCTTCTCTAAGACCAATAGTAATTATAAGCATACTGTTATTAATCACTCCAAGTCTCTTTAAGGTTTTACTTCACAGGATCAAGATGACCACCTTAATTCTCCCCCGGCCACTAATCCCGGACTGACTCACTCAAGGCTCTGAACACCCACATCATCGCCACTGTTTAGCAGGAAATAGCCAAAAGAAAGATGTTGTTGTTATTTTTGTTATGTGCCGTCGAGTCGTTTGCGACTCATAGCGACCCTATGTACCACAGCCCTAAACCCTGCTCTATTCTGTGCCAATCTCATTGCCTCTGACACACCCATTCTGAGTACCCCAGTCACTGAATCAATTCACCTCATAGAGGGTCTTCCCCTTCCTGTGCTGTCCCTCTACTCTACCCAGCATGATGTCCCTCTCAAAAGACCTGTCTCTCCTTACAACATGTCCAATGTATGTCAGACAAAGACCCAGAATCCTTGCCTCCAAGGAGTAGCCTGGTTTAATCCTCTACGATGAATCTGTTTGTTTTCTTGGCAGTCCGTGGTACATTCAATACTCTTCTCCAGCACCACAGCTCAAAGGCGT
>NW_006399993.1:4423775-4425115 GCF_000299155.1 Elephantulus edwardii
ACGATTAAATGTTCTGGGATTCCCATTCTTCTCAGAGTCAGCCACAGTTTGGTATGATCCACGCAGTCAAATGCCTTTGCATAATCAATGAAACACAGATAGACATTCTTGTGGTATTCTCTGCTTTCAGCTAAGATTCATCTAACCTCAGCTACAATGTCCCTAGTACCACGACCCCTTCTAAACCCAGCCTGGATTTCTGGCAGTTCTTTGCTGAAGTTCTGTTGCAGTCGTTTTTGGATAATCTTCAGTAGAATCTTGCTTGCATGTGAAATCAATGATATTGTTCTGTAGTTTTCACACTCAGTTGGGTCGACCTTCTTTGGGATGGGAACAAATATTGACCTCTTCCAGTCAGTTGGCCAAGTGGTTGTTCTCCAGATTTCTTGGCTCAACTTGGTGAGCACATCCACGGCAGCATAGTATATATATATTAAAAAGCATGCAGTTGTGCTGCCATCCCAAAGACATGTGGTTCTAATCTACCATCTGCTCCTGAGAGAAAAATAGGTGAAACTCCTCCCTTGTGATTTATATGCTTGGAAAGCTTCCAGAGGTCCGCCATGAGTCGGTTCCAACTTGAGGGAATGCGACTACAACATATATATGAATGATGAGCCCCAGCAGCACAGTAATTTACCCTCTGTCTCTGACTAAAATGTTCAAATCCGGAGAGTTCTGGTGGCCTAGTAGCAAGAAGCTGCACTGCAATCCCAGAGGCGGACCGTTCAAATCCACCAGATGCTCTGCCAGTGAAGGAGGGACAATCTCCTCCTGTACCAGTCAGATACGATTTGACGGTACACACACACACACACACACACACACACACACACAATATTGTTCAAATCCACCACCACCCTGTCGGAGAAAAATGTGGCAATCTGCTTCTGTAAAAAAATCACAGCTTTTGTAAATTCTTGGGGGCTAGTCTACCCTCCAGCGTCACTTAACTCCACAGCAGCTGATGGCAATCTTGTTTTGTTTTTTTTACAATTTTGTTTTAAAGCTGGTTTCCACCAAACTTTCACTTAGCAATTGAGCACTTAATTGCCACACAACTTCATCTGCAGAGAAGATTGTTGTGTTATGAAGATACTGTGTGAACTCTGTCGGTTAGTGCAAGCAGCTCAGCCATTTTAAGGCTTCCACTCTATGAACCCAGAATGGCCTTCCGTGTATTTAGAGCATTAATTTATCTCAGTAATGTTTTATAACTTTCAAGGTGGAATTTTTTACTTCCTCGATTAAATTTATTCCTAGGTATTATATGCTTCGAGATGCTTTTACAAATAAAATTGTTTCCTTTATTTCCTTTTCCAAAAATGGCACATGACTGA
>NW_006399993.1:4425846-4427648 GCF_000299155.1 Elephantulus edwardii
CTCACATTCAGTAATGGACAGGTCTCTTGGGTTGGATGACAGTCATACCCCATAAAAGTTAAGTAAAAGAACCTTCAATGAAGAAGGCCCATGCATGCTCTAGGAAGTGTCTAATTGTACACTTAGTTCATACAAGGCCCAATAACAGGCCAATAAAAGCTCCTTTAAAAATATTATAATCTGGGTTAATAGGAGAATACAATCAGGAGAGTTTCTGAAATGCGCTCACAGGCATCTCAACCTTGAGCCTAAGAGCTTAAGGCCAGTGTTAAAACGTTCTCAGTCCTGTCAATATTGGCTGAGCTACTCCCAGGCCCCAAAATTGTCAAAAAGAACTTGGACAAAGGTTCTTTGCTTAGCTCTGGTTCTAGCGGGGAGAGAGGGCAAGGAACGGTCAATATTAGCTTCTTAAATCGTTTACCTTTCAACTCCAGAAGCTTGGAAGTCCAAAAAAGCCAGTGGACACTGCTGGCCTATGTCAATGTACTTCTTTAAACTATAATTGGAGAACTGTGAGGCTACTGAGACCTGAAATCCAAGGGCAAAATAAGTGGCACCCATTTTAGGGCATCCTTTTGGTAGAGGCCTCATTCAAAGGGAACAGCATATACAAAGGGACAGGCCTCACTCTAGGTAGGTAGGGAGGGAGCTCTAGTGGCCTAGTGGGTTAGGAGTTGTCTTGCCAGCCCAAAGGTAGGTAGTTCAGATCCACCAGCTCCTTCTTGCAAGAAAGGTGGTCAATCTCCTCCTAAGTGATCCTCCTATGTGGAAACTCATTGGAGGATCAGCTATGAGTTGGTTTCAATTCAATGGCAATGAGTATAGGTCCCATCAAGATTCCCAAATAGGGGGGCCGGGATAGGGGTGCAACAATGAAAGAATGAAATTCGAAAATCTCTGTAGATGTTCATTGAAATGAAAAATAAAGAAATATTTTTTTAAAAAAATGATTCCCATATGGGTAGATCCAAGATGTTGGTGGAGGCAGAGACAGCATGGTGAGCTGCGGGAGCAGTGAACCACTTAAAGCAGGGCTATTATGGCCTTCCACAGACTTTGGCTTATTGATAATTGAACACTTAAACAATTGATGATTGGCCCTCAGTGAAGATCGAGGCTCAACAACTGGAATTCAAGGATTCCCAAGGAGAAATGGGTGAATCTCGAGGCTCCCAACCCCCACCCCCTGCAGAGCCCTCGCAGCACTGCATAGCTGCTTCACATCCATGAGGCTTCAAAAGCCGGAACAAATGGATTCCCTCACCCAGGATGGATGCTGGGCACCGGCCCTCCTCAAGACTGGTACAGTGATGCCACAACACTGCCGCAAGGAGGACTTGGTCTGGAGAGAATTCATGGAGCCAGGATGGCGGCGGCCCGCACAAGAGGGGCCAAGCACCCGCCGAGCACCCATGGGGCGGGGTGGGCGGGGAGCGCCCCCAAAGGCCACCCACACTGAGGGGGGGCGCGCGCCTCCCGCAGACCTCCCTCGCTAGGGGGAGGGGCGCATCCCACTGGCCACCTGTGTAGGAGGTGGGGGATGGGATGCTTGCCCGCCATCTGCAGGTTTGGGTTTCCTTGGACAGGTCAAAGAAGACGATTACGTATGCAATGGATTGCTGAAAGTCACTGTGAGTCTGATGACCTTAACAGTGGCAACGTGCACAACAGGACCCACATCCTAAATGCACCACAAATTTTGTTCTGCTAAATATTTCTGCCAAAAGATGGTTATACCTGGGGGGAGTCTGTTCACAATTCTCAGATTCCCTTTATCATATATAAAGGGGGAGGGCAGTGAC
>NW_006399993.1:4428800-4429994 GCF_000299155.1 Elephantulus edwardii
CTTCTCAGATTAAATCCAGGACTTTTACTTGGGTTAATGGCCTCATTGTACTCTTACATGTAGGTTAACAATGCATCTAGTCCTTGTTTAGTGATAACCTTATCGGGACCTACTAGGAGGTCTTCATGCATACATTGGAAAGCTAGTGATTTCTTCAAGAGTCAGTGTTTTTTGCCAAGTCATGCCCTAGTCATAGATGGCTGATATATGGGGAATTTAAGTAGCCTTATGTCACTCATATAATGTAAAGTCAAATTGATGGTAGTCATATAAAGTCTAGAGGATGTTAAAAGAGGTATTTCAGGTTCAATTACTGCAGACAGTCTTCCCAACGTGGGCGATAGCACAATAGCCTGTGTGAAAGCCACAGATAGTACAGTAATATTTTGACATTCAGTCTCCTTTAATCAATGGTGAGTATACAGGTAACCAAGGCATTTCACACAGACTAGATAGGGCTATTGAATAAAGAAATTACTTCATAGCAAATTTTAGTCTCTTTATAGTTCATTGATGAGGATTGGTTTTATGGTTAGGTGCCATCGAGGCAATGTGACCCACAGCGAGACTATAAACAACAGATCTGAACTCTGTCATATCCTGTGCCTTTCTCATGCTACCTGACACACTGAGCCCATTACTGCAGTCACTGTGTCAATCCACCTGGTTGAGGGTCTTCCTCTCTTTCACTATCCCTCCACCTTCCCAAGCATGATGTCTCCCTCCAATGAATAGCCTCTCCTAGCAAAATGCCCAAAGTACGTGAGAGGGAACTTTGCCGCCAAGGAGCACTCTGGTTGCGCTTTCTCCAAAATATATTTGTTTGCTCTTTTAGCAGTCCATGCAATAGTCATTACACTTCTCCAACACCACAGGCTCAAAGGCATCAATTCTCTTTCTGTCATCATTATTCCTTGTCTAGTTCTCAGATGCATAGTAAATGATTGGAAAGACCATGACCTGAATCAGACACACCTAAATCCTCAATCTGATATCATTGTTCCTCAGTAATTTTGAGAAGAAGTCCCTAACTACATATTTTCCCATAGAAATATGTTTCCTGATTTCCTGACTGCTGATATCAAGAGTGTTGATTTTGGATCCAAGTAAGAAGAAATCATTGACAACTTGTTAGCCTTCATATAAAAGGATTAATTTCTCTCTAAAGATCACTAAATATCCATCAAGAACATT
>NW_006399993.1:4430604-4432393 GCF_000299155.1 Elephantulus edwardii
TTTTCCCTTCCTAGGGAAGGTAGTTTGGTACTTTCTCAAAAAGTTGGAAATACAAAGACCATTTGGCCCAGAAAAACTACTACTAGAAATAAACTCTAAAGTAACGAGAACCACCATCCAAACAGATGTATGCATGTCCATGCTTATTGTTGTGTTATTCATAATAGCAAAGAGATTGAAGCAATCCAAGTGCCAATCCACAAATAAATGGATATAAAATGCATGGTTTAGTAATATAATGGAATTGTATGCAGCACTGAAAACAATGAACTCTTAAAATATGACACAGCTTGGGTGACCCTGGAGGACATTATACTGAGTGAAATAGCTCAGTCACAAAAGGACAAATACAACATAGTACCACTTTCAAAGAGAAGGACTACCAAGGGTGGGGGTTGGGAGGAGAGTAAGATAAAAGTGGATACACTGCATTGGAACAGATGAAGAAAATTGCTGTCTAAAAGGAATATGTGATTAAGCGTTATACATATAATAACAGTCAAAAATAAGTGGCACATTGCAATGACATCGCTTTTGACACCAACTGAAAAAACTGCAGCCAGTGTGCATGGCTGTATCTGACTTCTAGAAGCATCTCCATCCACAAGATCAACAGTGTAAAACCAACTCCTACGAGATTAGACACGCCCCACACTTCCACCTATCAGTTGTAACACCTGCCATCCCCCAAGACTCTCCCTGCTCCATTGCATTAGCTCATTCCAGGAAAGGGCTCTCCCTGCTTCCTTGCATTGGTTCATTCCATTAATGGTGGCTACTAATCTATGGCAATGGCCACACAACTCACAGATCACACTCAGGTTATTAGGGGTGTAACAGGTCACAATTCTAGTTAGAAACAGGACACAGTTCTCCAGTCATGATAATTTCTCAGGTGTTCTCAAAGTCTCCATGCCGTTTGGGGGTCCATGTTACACAGCCCTTTCATTCTTGCCAATATGGCATCTCCCCAACCCTCCTGTTAGCCAGAGCAAATGCCCGAAGCTCTGGCCTCATAGGATGGCAGTTCCAGTTCAGCTCTGCTTCACATACGCCTCTGGTTCTCCACAGACTTCTGTTGCTGTTGCCACTCTCAATCCCGTTTTGCATAGGAATCTCTGCCCAAAGTGCACAATGCACTTTATGCTTCTCCTTTCCTAATTAATGGTAGCAAGATTCTTATTTACTGTCTATATACAAGCTCAATTTAAGCTAGTGGTATGATAACACTGACTTACCCCTCATTAGTAGGAAAAGAAAAGTTAAACTGGAGGCAAGGATTCTGAGGCTTCATCTGACATACTTTGGACAAGTTGCAAGAGGACACCAGTCCTTGGAGAGGAACTTGATGCTGGGGATGGTGGAGGGATGGCACAAGCGAGCAAGATCCTCCATAAGATGTGCTTCCAGAAGCTAGGCTGGCGATCCACTTCTTTATTTCTCACCCCCCCATCTAAGTTGCAAGTGCTCAGAAACAATATCATTTTCTCTTATTCTCACATTTTTTTCTGAGTGAATGTTTACAAACCACATTGGATTTTGATATGTGCAGAGAGCTGGAGTCAGAAAATCAAAAGGGCCGGACTCACTCAGTGTTTCTTAAGCTGAAGGAGTTGAAAACAAAATTCAAGCCATGGGTGGCAATACTTAAGGATACTTTAGGTAGAATGTTGAATGATCCAAGATGTATAAAAAGAAGATGGAAGGAGTACACAGAGTCACTGTTTCAGAAGGAATTGACTGACACAGACGAATTTCATGAATTAACATATGAGCAAGAAGCTATGGT
>NW_006399994.1:0-1568 GCF_000299155.1 Elephantulus edwardii
CAGTTGGTGCAAACAGAAAGCCAACAAATTAAATATTAGTTGGTTTTAAACTTGATTGTATTTGAAAGTTATTTTGAATGTTTGTTAAAAATGTAGATTTACAGGCCTCCCTCAGAATATAATAGATATGATCTTATTTTTTAAATATGAAAAACAAAAACCTTGCTACCGTTCAGTCATTTCCAACTCCTTTGAGTTTCCAAAGCTGTAAATTGCAATAGGAGGAGACTAAATATATATATTTCTCCCTCACAGTAGCTCATAGACTCAAACTACTGGGCCTGTGACCTTTAGATTAGCAGAACAATTAGCTATGAACTGTGCCACAAAATATGAGAATTGTTATTATCATCCTGGGTATTCTTTATGGGATAAGACACTGAGTGGTAAACAGTTGCCTTAGGAAAGAGAATGGGCTTACAGAAACTGACATTAATAAATATCTAACACAGTCTAGGCCCACTACAAAAGTTTTAGTATTTAATCATGTTTTTGTTGTTGTTATGTGCACCATCAAGTTGGAACTGACCCATAGCTGACCCTCCAGCAGGTTTTCAGAGATTGCCCATCCTTCTCCCACAGACAGGCTAGTGACCTTGAACCTTGGACCTTTGGAATTGCAGTGCACCTTCTTGCCTCTAGACCATATAAGGTGGATAGTAATTCTTTCATTTCCCTGATAAGAAAATTGCTGTTAAAAGAAGGTAGTCCTTATTCAGCATCACAGACAATAAATGGCAGGGTCAGGCTGCGAACCTGGGTTTAGCTGCTTTCAGACCCAACCTCTTCCCACGACACTAGAATTAATTCATTAGTTGGGAAGGAATCTTTGCTAGGTGATGATAAGCTGAGAGTATATTTGTAGAAGTGAAAGGATAGAAAGATACAAATTAGTGATTCTCAAGTGTGGGTCCTGAACCAGCAGCATCATTATCTCCTGAACTTGCAACTTTGATGCACACTCATGTCTGACAGCCACCACGTTAGTCACGTATGTGAGTGTGTGTATTTCTGGGTTGGGAAAGGTGGACGTGGGGAGCAGCACAAAGCAGGCAGCATGAGAAGGATCTTGAAAGTAGAGGTGGACAGCATTGCAGGGCTTACCCTTCACTCTGGATGGTCCCTGTTTGTCTCAGTCTCATGCTATGGCCCCAAACAAGATAGGGCTGTTGTCTACACACTCCACACCAAGCAACAAAATGGGGTCCTGAGAGACTCTTCTAAACATCTGACGTCAGCATTCAATTAACTTCTGTGACTGGAGATTTAGAGCAAAGTTCAACATGAGAAAGTTCAACCTATTATCAGAGTGATCTCATGATGCCTAGAAACAGAAAGCAGGCAGTGTTCCCCTTTTCTTTGTCCTTTTGCTTCCCCTCCCCCACCTCCTAGCCCTGGAGGAAGAAGGGGGTACAGGGCAATGGGGATGACCATCAGTGGAAATACCTTGCTTCCTTTCAAATTGAGGGATTTCTTTTCTCTCTAAAAGTTTATTGAGATAAAAATATGAATATAGAAATCAATAACCAAAGAGGAAGAGGCTAAAAACAGTGTTAGAAACCAAATAT
>NW_006399994.1:3118-9532 GCF_000299155.1 Elephantulus edwardii
TATCTATCTATCTAATCTATCTACTATTTATTCCATTTCTCTGGAGAACTCTAATCCTCTAGTGTTACCTTTCCATTCCCTCTCTCTATCTCTATATCTAGCACTGTCTCTCACTGCCTTTGAGTTAATTTTGACTCAAGGTGACCCTCCACGGGTTTCCAAGGTGGTTAAATCTTGAGGAGGCTGCCTCATTTTCTTCACATGGAGGTTTCAAACTGCTGACCTTTCTTAGCCATTCAGCATTTAACGTACTAAATCACCAAGGATTCTTGATGTGGTGTAACTAAAAACCCTCAAGCTCATTGTGAGTGAGTTTGAATCAATTCATATTGAACCCTGTACAAGGTTTTCTGAGGTGATAAATGTCCTGGTTGGACATTGCCCATCTCTCTCTTGTGAAAGCACTAGGGGAGTCAAACTGTTGGAGAGGTACTACCTTTAGGTTAGCAGTGTAACTCATTGTAGACTATGCTACCAGAGCTTCAATTGCTTAGTATGTTGTTGTTGATTACCTTTGAGTTGAGTACGACTCTTAGCAACCCATGAACAAAAGGCCTGAAGCCCCTCTATAACCATTGGCATTTATCATAGTACACAGAGTTTCCAGAGGCATGTTATTTATGCTTATTGATATAAGTAATATTCAAAACTGATAAATCATTCTATTTGTGGAAATCTGATCGTGGTGTGTTTATATCATTTCCCCCCTCCTTATACTGGTCATCTAGTCTTCTTACTGAGAAAAGTACTATTTTGTAGGCAATGAGGATAATCCCCAATCAGTTAATTTACTCACCAATGTATAAGAGAGGTCACAATGGAAACAGAGCACAAGTGTGGGTGACTCAACATGACCCATCATTGCCACTAATAAAAAAACCCCAAACCAGGGTTTACAGATTGGTTTCCTGGTGTCATTTATCCAAAGAGCTGTTTCATCTTATTGATCCTAAAGGAGTTCCCCACCAGAGAGGGGATTTCACAGAAATGTCTAAGTGTAGAATGAACAAGAATTCAAATTACACATAGGTGGAGCCAGTAGGGAAGAGGAACCCAGGAGACAACTGAGAAAGGAATTGATCTATACAAGTGTGAAGTGAGAGTCTAGAGAACTGGGAAGGGAATTCAGAAATCATATCCTAGGAGAGGGTTACCTGTTTTCAGAGCAGAGAGTGAGAGCTACGAAATGCTGATTTAGACTGGAGAAGGGAAGTAAAACAGTAAAGGCCTTGGAGGGCAGGTATAGTTATCTTATTTCTCTAAAAACTAGTCCCAGTTCACATGGGTAGACCTTCACTTATATCTGATTCTCACAGACTTATACTTTCTTAGTAAAAACTGATTGATATGAAGTCCAGTGTTGGAATGGAGCCAATCTGATTTTGCCTCCAAGGAATTTGAGATTTTTAACTGATACTGACACATACTAGGAGCTCATGTTGTTAAGTGAGGATGGAAAATTAACACTGTTGATAGTGCTGTTGACTGAGTCTGCCAGAGTCCTATCTTTTCCATGGCTTATTGTCCATATTGTCACTGTATTTTGCATTGACATTTGTCTACCTGACTGTGTGTTTATTTACTTACATTCAAGCTAACCAGGATTGGTTTCTAATCTGGCACCAGAAAAACCCTGTACAAGAAAGTCAGAAGCTGGCAAACACCTCTTCTGCCTCTGATGTGATTTTCCCAGCTCTGATCAGAGGAAACCAATTTCTTCTAAGTGAGACTGGCAGGTCAATTAGCTTGAAATTGAGGCTTTTTAAAAGTCCGAGGCTACATGAGAGTAGAAACTAAGGAAAGTAGGTTCTCTCTCTCTCTTTCCTAAATAATTTAAGCTATTTATCAGGGAACAGATGATTGACTTCAGTCAAGGGTAACTGAGAAGCCAGTTTCCGGATGATAGAGAGTTCTAGAAACCTTGCTGGGTGTTAAGCCAGATCTATTGCAACAGAATATGTACAGCAGAGCCCAGGGATCTGCCTTTAACAGAAGTCTCTGAGAATCTAACATGTTATTATTTACTAAGATAAAATGTTTATATTAGTGATGCCTTGGATAACTTTAGTTCTTTTTAAACATTTTTTAAAATAACTATATATTATTTATTATATAAAAGAAAGACATCATTTCACTATATAGAAACATCATATTTGACTAATCATTGGCTTACTGTTAAATATGTATGTAATTTTTTTTCCTTTTCCAAATGCTACCGTGAACACCCTTTTACACAAATCTTTGATGTCATCTTCTCTGGTATAGATCATTAGAAGTAAATATGAATCATATGAAGTTTCAGTTAGATTCCAACCAGGGAAAGAGAAAACACTAGCTTCTGCAATTATGGGAGATTTGTGCAGAGTTGATTGCAAGGCTACAAGAAGAGGCTAGGAGTCATTGGGAGGAGCTAAGACAGAGTTAGGAGTGACATCTCTGTCCCACCGTGAGCACCAAAAATCATGGTCATCCAATGGAACCCAGAACAATGATGGTGGGCAAGAGCTGAGTCCTCAGTGGAGATAATAGTGTTAACACCACAAGGATATATAAATAAAGACCCAACTTCTTCTCAGACTCAGTTTCTCATTAGTGTCTCCCAACAGCTAGATGATTCTGGGGCTTACACTATGAAAAGAGTGGGGATCAGCCTGTGACCAGCAGCACCCAGTTATGTGCCAGGGAGTGAGGCCCGGAGGCTCTGAGCACCCAGAAAACAATTGAGAGTGACAGGAGCCTGAGCCATTATATTAGGGGCTAGTTATGGGGGATGTGGTGTAAGACCAATGCTAATCACACCCAAATAAGGCTAAACCTTCTGGACATTGTGCCGTTGCCTTGATGTGGGATTATCCACCATCTAAACCATTATATCTATATGCTTGCTTGCCTTTTGGTTTGCTCTAAAAGGGGGTCATTTATCTGTTACTTTTTGTATTAGGGAAGTATCTTTGCATGTTGCTGTGCTTAATAGCATAAAAACATATATGTTTGCTGGTCTATTATCGTCTACTCATTTGGGTACATTCCTTGTCTGTCACATGCTGTACTAAAGCTGAACTCCAAGACTAAGATAAACTAGGCTATCTACTTCTGAAATAACAGGTCTTGGAAAATCATATGAACAATAGAGCACATATAGACTGTTAGATTGGAGGCTGACCTCTCATTTTGGGAGGCACAAAAATGAGGAAAAATAGTTGCAAATAGCCACTAATAACTGACATGTGAAATATACAAAGTGTGAATGTAGGAAATTCACACTTTCATTAAATCATTAAAAAAGAAATGAAACTCATCAATATTGACATTGGTGAGTGGAGATGCATTGACACGAGTCACTATGAGTCAGTGTAAAAATAACAAGGGCCATGTGAGGACAGCCATATCTGACCTTTATCAACTTCACAAACAGGAACTGCACCCATCAATATTATCAATAATGCAAAAGCCAGTACCCAGAAGATCAGACATGTCCTCCACACTCCTGTACCTCTTTCTACTCTTCTCAATAGGAATCTTACTGTTTTTGCTGGATCCAAAATCCAGTGTAATAGCTCACAGACCACATAGAAACATATTGGATAAGTAAAAAAGTTATAATACATATTAAGAACAGAATATAGTCAAGACAGCTCCTGAAATGTGCACGTAGGCACCTTAGCCTTGAGCTTTGAGGTTTCAAGCCAGTGTTCCCAAGTTCTCACTCCTGCCAATATTGACTTCCAACCTCAGCTGCCCAACAAAGTTCTCAGTCCTGACAATATTGGCTTTCCACCATGCTCCCTCTCTAGGTCCCATCTCCTGTCAGGTCTCCAGTTCACCTATCGGTGTACAGGTGTTGCTGCCGTAGGTGTAGCTAGAACATGAAGTGTGTCCTACATTTTCTTACTTCTTATTCAATGGCCCCAGAAGATCTGTCTCTGTGGCTACAGCTGTTCAATATATTGATTAGACTATCTAATCCTCTTGTGGATTGTTGAGACTGGCCAATCCCTTTATGGAACAGTGAGACAGACAATGCCCTTGTGGCTAGGCCAACATGTCCTATTTGCATAGTCCTGCCCACCCACATGGTCAGGTCAAATTAATATGGCTAGAAAAAAATCACATTGAAAAATAAACTCCACAATCTGATAATCATATGATCTACTATGCTAGGAATTAAAAAGTGAGGAAAAATGAGATAGCATTAATAATTAAAAATACCATTTCTAGATCCATCCTGAAGTACAATGTTTTGAGTGATGGGATACTATCCATATACATACAAGGAAAATACCATTACATACTGTTAATACCATTACCATTCGACATCACCAATAAAATCCATAAAGGAGGAAATAGGGTCAGTGCAGAAGAAGATCCTGGATGAGAGAGACTGACACAGTATCTGGGGTAATGGAGCTAGCTAGATATGCTAGATACATGGATTGACACAATAACTACTTCTATGGGTTCTAGTGTGTCAGGAAGTGTGAGGATGGCACAGGGTTTATCTGTAGTTCATATGGCCTCTGTGGGTTATACTTGACTTGATGGCACTTAACAACAACAATTTTGGACTACCAAAAGAATAAATAAGTTTGTCTTGAAGTAAAGCCAGACTATTCCTTAGAGTAACAATGGTAAAATTTCATCTCACTTATTTTGGACATATTTTCGGGAGGAGCTAGACCTTGGAAAGAGACATTATGCTGGATAAGATTGAAGGTCAGTAAAAGAGAAAAGCCTCAATGTTATGAATTAACACAGTGAGTACCACATGTACTTGAGCATGAGAAAAATAAGAATGATGCAGGACAGGGCAAAGTTAAAATCTGTCGTTCATAGGGTTGCTATGAATTTTAGTCTACTGGATGGCATCTAACAATAATTGAGTACCAAAAAAAGGAACCATTATTCAATATTTTACTGTCTTCATAATCTCTACTGTGTTTAAAGTCATTGTTATAGTCATTGTATCAATTCATCTTATTGAGGTTTTTCCTCTTTTTCAATGAACTTTTCTTTTACTATGGATATTGAAATGATTTTATTACTAAAAAAAATTATTCTAATGTTTGCATATTGCTCCACTGACTTCCTTAGGACAAAACAAAAAAGTGGAATTTCCAGATGCATGAACATTTTAAAAATATGGTTAATAAAAGATAGACAATTCAACTGTCTTTTATCTTCTTTTCCAATTAAAGATTTTTCAGTTCTACTGTGGCCATGTATCACAGGATATCATAACCCATATGCCAAAGAAAAGTTGAGTCAAATTTTAATTTAGCTTTTAATTAAAGATGGAATTAACTATAACAAGTTTTTAATAGGAGAGAACTTGTGCAAAGGAGGAACTTTTACTGGCGCTAGGCATTGAGAATAATCTAAACAGATGAAAGTAAAAAATGTTTTCAAATCAAGTACTGTTTTAAGATACTGAAGAACTAAGGCTTAGACAAATGCAGGTTTAGTTTTTAATGATCAAATTTCTATTTATTCTGTATCATCATCAAATTCAGTCCCAGATTCTTTACAAAACATTTTTTCTGTGATATGCTACCTGCCATCATTTATTTTTTGTAGTCTTGTGTTAAGATGCATGGGTTTTTTTATGACATTCTTACTGACTGATATTTTTTAAAAGAAAATTGAATTTTAATTTATATATTAATCTAGTAATGTTTTTCACAGATATGGGTTTATTAAGGCAGTTAACAGATTACATAATTCTTATTGTTTTTGTTATGTGCCATCAAGTTGCCTGTGACTCATAGCAACCCTATGTACAACAGCTCTAAAGCATGCCCTGTTGTGAGCCAGTCTCACTGACTGCAACACACCCACTCTCATTGCCCCAGTTACTGTGTTACTCAATCTCATCCTGGGTCTTCCTCTCCTGCACTGACCCTCTACCATTCTGAGCATGATGTCCTTCTCTAAGGACTGGTCCCTCCTGGCCACATGCCTAAAATATGTGAGACAGAGCTTCAAAATTCTAGCCTTCAAGCAGAAACTTGATCTCACCCTCTCCAAGACAGACCTATTTGTTTTTTTTGGTGGTCCATATTATGTTCAAAACTCTTTTCCAGCATCAAAACTCAAAACATTGATTCTTCCTCTCTCATCCTTAGTCATTGTCCAGCTCTCTGATGCATAACATGCAATTGCAAAGACCATGGTCTGGATCAGGCACAACTTAGTCTCTAGGCCAACATTGTTGCTTCTCAGTACTCTGGAGAGGTCCCTGAGAGCAGATTTTCCCAGTGGAAAAAAATTTATTTAGTGTTAAACAAGTTAACAGTCTATAATTCAGTTTGTCAGCAAGGTAGAATCCCTCAGTCAAGCTAGTTTCTCAAGGGATGAGGCTGTGTGTGGGAGGAGGGAAGGGGGAATTAATCATGGGGTTGCACAATATGATGGGGG
>NW_006399994.1:13657-14237 GCF_000299155.1 Elephantulus edwardii
TCTGTCTAAACATAATTATGTATTCAGGAATTTTCATTCTTCTTTAGCCTTAATTTATTATGAGCCATACAAACAAAAGACAAGTAAACAATCTTTCTAGTATTTTCTGCTTTCAGTCAAGATCCATCTGATAAAAGCAGTGATAACTCTAGTTTGACAATCTCTTCTGAATCCAGCTTTTATTTCTAGCTGTTCCCTGTCTACGTATTACCCCAACTGGTTTTGAGAAATTTTCAGCAAGATTTTACCTGCATATGATATTAATAATACTGTTTGATGATTTCTGAATTCTATTGAATCAACTTTTTTTTAAAAATAGGAACAAATACCAATCTTTTGTAGTCAATTGGCTAGGTAGCAATCTTCCAAATGTGACATGGACAAACGAGTACATCCATAGCTGCATCTGTTGGCTGTGACTCTTCAATTGATATCTGACAATTCCTGGTGTCTATATTGTTTTGCAATGTGTTCAAAGTAGTTTAGACTTCTTTCATTACCATTGGTTCTTGATCATATGCTACTTCATGACCTGGCTAAGGGTCAATGAGTTATTTTTGATACAGTGATTTTGTGTATT
>NW_006399994.1:14662-49247 GCF_000299155.1 Elephantulus edwardii
TTCTTTCTTTCTTTCTTTCTTTCTTTCTTTCTTTCTTTCTTTCTTTCTTTCTTTCTTCTTTCTTGTCTTTTTAAGGATCTTTGGGGCTTTCTTTATGTAGGATGTCTTGATGTCATTCTACAACTCATCTGATCTTACATCAAATATACTCGGGAAATAGTTTTCAAGATCAGGCGAGTTACTTAGCGTCAATTTTAATTTGTATATGAGAAATTCAGAGTCTGTTTCAGTTTATTCCTTGTTCTGACCTGCCACAGACTTGACTATAACTCAGAGAGAGTCTATAAACAGCAGATCAGAAACATGGTCCTGCCTCATGCTCACAAGCTCCCCTTTGCTCAACCCCACTGTTGCAGTCACTGTGTTAATTAGTTTCATCTTACTCTCTTTTGTTGGCATCTCCTGACAACATGGCCAAAGTATGAGAAATAAAGTTTCACCATATATGCCTATAAGGAGCACTCTGGTTGCATGCCCTTCAAGATAGATTTGGGGGTTTTGTTGTCAGTCAGTAGGATGTTCAATATTCTTCCTTATTTATTGTGCAACTTTAACAATCATGGAAAAAAACTGAAATGCCATGTTTTAGATCAGACACATTTTAGTCTTTTTAAACTTACATCTGTGTTCTTTAACACTTTGGAGAGGTACTTGACATTTCATTTTCTCAATGTAACATGTCTTTTGATTGCTTAATTGGTGCTTAGATTTGATTCAAGTAAAATGAAATTGTTGACAACTTTAATATTTCTCCATCTATGTGAGAGGATGGGCAATCTCTTTCATTGTGATTATTTGCCTCTAGAAACCCACCAGAGGGTTAGCTTTGGGTTGGTTCTGACTTGATGGTACACAAAACAACACACATCATGATTTTACCTATTGGCTCAGGAGTGAGTATTTTTTTTCTTACTGTTGAGGTATAATGCATGTTGAAGGCCTATAGTCTTTGATTTTTTTCAGTAAGTTTTTAAAGTCTCTTACTATATATGTCAGTTTAATGTTGTGTATTCCATCTGTCAAGGTCCATGTTTTACAGATCCCCCGCACGGCCCCTCCGCGAGTGACACCGGCGCCACCGGCGCTGCCGCCGCCGCGTCAGCGTCTTGGGCGGGTGAACTCTTGCTCGCTGCTCTCACCGCTCTCCCGAGGCTTGCGTCCGGGGAGTCGAAAACTAGCCAGAGCAGTTCCTAGAGACTGCAGTCACAGAGGTCTGAGAGACAAGTGAGGGAAGACTCGGAAGCAACCAATCTTCAATGCTCTCTCAGGTCGCTCTAGCCAGAGGAACTGCAGAGATCAGAACGGGGGGCTTCCGCACTTAATCCAATCAGTGTAGCTGAATCCAATCTGGTAGCTCCCGGGGATGGGATCATGATTGGCTTTTCTTCTAGGATGAGGGCTCCGGATCCAGCCAGGATGGCCGTGGTACCTCTATTGCTGTTCGGGGGTTTGTGGGGCACTGTGGTAGCATCCGATCAGACTGTAGTTACACGAGGCTCTGTGGTAAAGCTACTCAATACACGCCACAACGTCCGGCTGCCGAACACATTCGTTGTTATGCATTCCTTTTCATTTTATACACCTTCCAGCTTTTTCTAGACTGATGCTTTGTACATTAAATCCCATGTTCCAGTCACTAGTGGGTGTTTCCATGGGCTTGCACATGGTGGAGAGAGTGAGCATGGCACAGGACAGAGTCAGGTTTGGTCTGTTGTGCCTAGGGTTGATATGTGAGCAAAGATAATGGCACCTGATGACAACAACAGACACATGTAGCCCTGGATATGCTCACTTATCTGTGCCAAGACGTTTGGATAATAACTTCGTGGCCAAGTGACTGGAAGCAATCCATATCTGCGTCCATTTGGAAAAAAAGGATGACGCAATAGAAGGCACAAATTCTTGAACAGTATGCTTATTACTACACTAAAGTATTCTTTCAGCATATGTGCTCAATCTATAACCTGAGCAAATAATTTGAGAAGCTGCACTTTTCAAATGAGGAGACAACAATTCCTCGCAACTCATGACCAAGCTCCTTATTTTGTCTTGGTGCTCACTCCTTCTCTTACTCTTTATAGTTGCTTTCTTTGTTTCCCACCTTGTACTCACGTCCTGCCAACTGAACAGCTCTTTTTGCCCTCTAATTTTACCAGATTATTGCTGGATCCTTAGTGCCTACTCTCAGATGCCCCTGTTATTATTTGTTTTCCTAGATTGCTGCTTATTGCCACTTGCAAGATATTACTTTTCCCCACCATGTTCTTTGGATTTCCAAATGCTAGAAACTTACCTGCTAATAGTAAGTCCGTGGTGGCTTTTTCTGGCCTGTTCCACTACCGAACAAACTGTGACAGCTGCCACATAGCCCCTAAACATTGTTTGACCTCCAACATTTAACCGAGCTCAGATATCTTCAAGTGGCATTGTTTCCAAATCCACACTGCTCAGATAACTCTTGGGGGTTTTTCAATTTTAATTTTAAAAATTTTATTATTTTGTGTGTGTGCACTGTCAAATCTGATCTGACTGGTACAGGAGGAGATTGTCCCTCCTTCTCCAGCAGAGCATCTGGTGTATTCGTACCACACACCTCTGGGATTGCAGTTCAGATGACTCTTGTATGAACTTTCTTTTGGCTTTCAATGCCAATCTTAGGACACGGAGGTTAGAGCTGTCTTCAGTGCTCCATATGGGATTTGACCACGATGTGATAGGGTGCACACTTCATTTCTGCCAGATTTTTCATTCTGTTAATACAATCTACTATTGTATTAACTATTGTATTGTATACCGTTTTGGCACAAATTAACTTTAAGCCCAACTAGGGAGTATGGACTGCCAAAAGAACAAAGAAGAATGCCTTAGAAAATGTGCCACCATAGTGCTCCTTGGGGGCAAAGACAACTAAGCTTTTTCTCTCAAACTTTAGACATGTTTCTAGGAGAGTCTATTGTTTTGGAAAGGATTTAATATTTGGAAGGGTCAGTAAGAGAGGAAGACCCCTGTTGAGATGGATCAACATGGTGACTGCCTCAAGGGGTTCTAATGTTTCAGGTGAGGATGGCACAGGATAGGACAGGGTTCAGAACTGTTGGTCATAGTATCGCTATAGGTCGTACTCAACTCGATAGCACTTAACAACAACAACAACAACAACAACAACAATAATAAGTGCTTGTAAATATTTTAAAAAGAAATCATTTTTAAGCCTCTTTCTCCACTTTATTTTCTTTACCTTGACACATAATTTGACAGTAATTTACTTTCATCTGGTTTGTTTTTACTTTTCTCTAGACAATTATTTCCCCCTCCATTTAAAAAGTAAGTTTCTTTTCTTTTTTTCCTATCACAAAAATACAAACAAAAACCCATAAAAGTATTATTATGACACTCACTCAGAGTTAATAATTTTGAATATTTTAGTGTCTATAATTTTAGAACCTTAATAAATATCTTTCTAAATTATCCACAGATAAAGATAATATAAAAGATAAACTTCTACATGCAAATAACCCAAAGAGATAATTTATGTTCTTATATCCAAGACATCAACTATTCTTCCTTATTGTAAGCCAATCATAAAGTGACTTCTCTTGTTTTTCTAGTAGTTTTTGCATTAGCTATCAGTCATTTTGTTGTAATCAGTGGTGACTTGCATGTTGCTAATGAGGCTTGAAGCAATGCTGCCAGTATTTTCTTGACAAGTAAGGTCACCTAAGGTGGAAATTTTTCAGTATAATTTCTAAACCAGCACAGGCTGTTAAAGGCGTGGTAATCTAGTTTTGAAAACTAGTGAATAAAAACCATTTTGGATTATAATAGAATATTATTCATTATAGTGCTAGAAGTCCCCTGGGTTAGAAGGTATTGAAAAATATCCACAGTGGCCACAACAATGAACTCAAACATCGAGTAATCCTTAAGATGATAGAGGACTGAGCACGGTCCTATTTAATTATATATCAGGTACCTATGAGTCAAAGCCTACTCAATGATAGTTAATAACAACTATGATAAATATATAGGATGACCATGAACAGAATCCTGGGCATTATCCATGAACCTGTTCCTCAGAAGGCAGTTGAATTATCGTTCAGCATGCATTGGGTAGCATTTTTCAATCTAGTAAGAAGTCTACATATCTGAACTCTTATTCAGGCCTTTGGTTTAATCTCATTCTAATGTCCTTAGAACATTCCCATAAAGGCTTTTATCTGTTTAAATAGCGATAATTACTGTACACAGATTTGGTAATCTAAGTTTTGTAACACTCAGATAATGTGATCTATGGTTCATAGCTTTTCACTATGAGTCATAGTCATCTCCTAACAACAACTTAAACTCAAGGATTAACTTCCCACTCTGCCAGTGGATATCTTTGTGGTCTTAAATTCCACCAACAGGTAAATTGTAGAGTGCAAATCCCAATATTTTGCTAACCCTGCTTCCTCTCAGAAGTAATGCCATCTGTCTAGCTCCAATTTTCAGGCATTTTAAAACATATTTTTAGCTTCCAAAACTTAGTGACAGTAATTCTGCAATTATTTTGGCCTGTTCTCTCAACTCATTGGGGCAGAATTTACTGGGAGTTGAAGAATTGAAATCTTTTTGTAGAAGCTTCCTATCTCTTACTCACGTGGCCCCTAACTTGGACTTCAATTACCTTTTAGCCATGTTTGTTCTGCACTTTTGGGCTTGAAGATTTTTTTCTCTTTCATAGAGTGGATGGAAGCAAAATGAGAGTTGTAAAAAGTTCCATTTCTCCCCTTATCATCAGTTAGCCTTAGAACATTCGCTTCAAGACACACTGCTGGCTACTTTTTCTCTTGTCGTAGCCATAAAAGACCATTTTTGATGCCTCTAGATTTATTTCATAAGTTTTGATTCATTTTTCCAGGAATTCAGCCTTCCAGCTATGATTTTTACTCTCCTACACTAATCTTTCTTTTTCCTTTTAGTAATATACTATTCTCTGATCGTGTGTGTATGTGTGTGTGTGATCTTTTAAACCTAGTATCATTGAAGTGGCCCATTGGTGACCTACATTCCTATTCCTTTTCACTTCCACCAGATCATTTTATCACCTTTTTTAATTTTTAAAAGCCAACATTATTTTTTTTTAATTTTTGCTATTTCAGATAGGTGTCTAGTTGTGGCTTATATTTTCTTCTAGGCTGTTACCAATGCTGAGTGTTTGAATGCCATTTCAAATACGGGTAGTAAGTCAGTAGGAGCTGAAAGAGACAACAGCAAAGTGAAATTGCTATTGGAATGGAAACACAAATGGACTTTTCAGAAATAGTGTCAGGAAGCTCATAGAACTAATGAGACAGTTCAAAAGTCGGCTGTGAATGGCTGAAACTAGGTGGTTCCAGAGGTCCACTTAACTGAAATTAGTTGGTTCCTATTTGATAGCAAACAGCAATAACAACAGAGTGCCATTACTTGTAGGGTGAACACAAGTTAGCATGCTGAAGCACAAAAAAATAATGTCTATTTCAGTCAGTATTTCCCAAGGTTTACTGCATTTCCAGTTTACTGACCAAGTCTATCTTTTCCTCAGAAATAAGTCAAGGTCCACATTGCTTTTATTGATCTACCTGAGTTCTGAACAAAGATGTTAGTAGAAAACATTAGAAATTTATGAGATGCTCTGCTTTCAGCGGAATCAGACTTCCCGTAGATATGCGGGTAGTGGAAGACCTGGAGTTATCAGTAATCTCCTTGCCAGTTTGAACTATATCTCTGAGATTCTACTTGTTATGTGGCCCCAACTCCTCTTCTATAATGTTAACAAACATTATGCGTTAATCTTATATTGACACATTTAGTTATTTATAGTTGTTGTTAGGTGTCATTTAACAATATTATATTAGGTTTCCACAAAGACACACACACTGCTTCCAAATCTTTCCTATTACCTCTTGCTAAAATTTTTCATTATATCCTTAATAATATTGGTAATGCCTCTATACAAGTGCTGACTATTTGTCAGTTGCTGTACTAGGGTAACTTGTGGGTTGTTGTGATACTGGAAGCTATGCCGCCAGGGTGTCAAATGCCGGAAAGGTCACCCGTGGTGGACAGGTTTCAGCAGAACTTCCAGATTAATACATACTTCTCATCAGTAACTTGTTGGGCTGCTAACCTAAAGCCTGAAATTCAATTTCACCATATTTTTGAAGGGAGAAAGATGACCAGTCAGTCTCCTCCCATAAAGATTTACAGCCTCCGAGATGTGATGGAGGCAGGTCATCAGCTGGAATTGACTCAATGGTGGTGGCTTTCCTCCCTCATCACTTCAGGAATTTAACTTATCTTTATCTCTCACTGTGGAACTACCAGCTCCAAAATAACACATCTTATGCATGGAAAATTGTAGGCATATAGCTATGGAAGAATTAAAAACAGTTTTTGGAATCATTGATTCAAAGGCAAGCTCTTAGGAGGGAAGGTTATTAGTGTAATTGGAAGACTGTGATTAGGGATTAACATTGTTATAAATCCTTAGTAAATTTTCCTGTTAATGAGTTTTCTCATATCAGTCAGGGACCCTCTCTGTCTAACAAGATTGTAATTGAGCTGAGCGGTGGGTTGCTTTTGTTTTTTTTTTTAATTCTGTAAACTAGCTAACATGTTTGAAACTGAGGAAGGTACACAAATCCTCCAAAGGTAGGTGTCATCAATTCAAGAGAAGCTTGGGTTTCATTAGAGAAGTTGGTGACTCTGGAGAAACCACAACCACTTAGATGCATGCAAAACCTCTTTAGAATTTTACCACTGAAATCTATTGTTGGAGTGCCCTTTCAGCTTGAGAGATACAGTAATTTGGAAATTTGAAAATTCCCATGATTCCATTTTCCTTTCCTTAGCACTAGGCCACCAAAGCATGCTTATAGTACGGATTTAAACTCCCCATTGAACTTCCTAGACTATAAATCTTAACAGGAGCAGACTACTTTATTTACTTCCTATAGAGTGGCTGATGATTTCAAATGACCCAACACTTAATCAACGATGCCATCCGGGTACCTTTCCTCTATATTGTTCTTGTTGGGTCTAGATGCTGTCAAATTGGCTCTGACTCATAATGACAGAGAATGGCAAAGGAAACACTGACAAAGGAGATCAATTAGAACTGGTTTTGACAAAGACTGGCAATATAACAATAGAAACTTAAGTATATTCATTTTCTCCTGGACACAGAGCCTACTAATTGGTCCTAAAAGTCTTCTGAGGTCCCAACTCTTCTCACTATTTCTTAGTTGTTGGAATGGATGGAAAACCTCATAAGAAGTTCCTTACTCTACCCCTACCTTGCATTCGAACTTCCGAGTTGTAAAACAACCCAGTGGTAGATGGAATTTGCTCCAGGACTTAAGAACCATAAATGACATAGCCGAGCCTCTACATCTTGTGGTTCCTAACCTCTACACTATAATAGACAAAGTGCTAGTCTATAGGCCTTTTATTGTAAGAACCACCTTCCCTCTGTAACTTGATTTGTGCCACTATTAGAACCTCTACTCGGAATATTATTGCTTTTTAATTTTTGACTCATGTACTTTTAACTTGTTAGTTAAATTTGTATCTTCTAGGCTGCAACACTTCCATGATACATCTTCAAGGATATGAACATGTACGGCTAAGCACAATTGATAACAGTGCATCTAAATTCCAAAATCAATCTCCATAATAGTCTATGTGTTTCCTATTGCCAAAGGGCCCTTTAGAGTAGTGAGAGAAGATTTTCACCCTGAAACCCACAGTGTCCCTTTTCAGCAGGAAGTAGCTAAGAGAATACGCCATCCCCTTTTCCTTATGAATCAGGGTGAAATCTCTCTCAGGGAGGAGTGATAGGGAATGGCAAAGGACACACTGACAAAGGAGATTTATCAGAACTGGCTTCGACAAGCACTGTGGCAATTGAACAATTAAAACAGACATTCGGGGGGAGGGGGAAGAAGAACGAACTGGGGATGAGGGTAGAGAAAACAGTGCAACAATGAATGAATGAAAACCCAAAATCTCTGTAAACGTTCATTAAAACTAACAAAATATAACAAAAACCAAAACAAACAAACAAACAAAAAAAACCCCAACAATAGAAACTGACCCTCAAGGAATGCAGCTATATGACAATAAAAACAGACTCTCAAGGAACGTGGCAAACAACAGACTCAAGGAAAAGACAAATGAGATGGCTTTAAGGAACCATACATGCCTTAGAAGGAATGCACCATCAGCTCTGTAAACCCCTCTCTCTGCTCGCAAAAGATATATAAACACTTTTGTAAGATAAAGACGGAGGGTCAATCTGTCCTGACCCATTCATAGTCCGTTATAAATAGCTAATAAACTTCTATTTCTTCCTCTTGCTTTCATTTGGTATTGGTGTCTTACCTGTATACCCAGGTCAGAACTTTTTAGTTCTTACCTGAAGAGGCCCCTGGACCTGTTTGTTTTTTTTTTTAAATCATCCCCTTAACAGTAGTAATCCCATGCACAACAGAACAAAACTTCCCAGACCTGCCTAAACTCACAATCTCAGCTGTTCTTAAGTGAATTGTCCCAGTCATTTTGTCAATCCATGTTTCTTTTTTTTTAATTTTAAGATACAAATTTTTAGTGTTTCAAAATCAAAATGATCTGATTTTCACATAATAAGATGGAAAAATGAACATGATTTTTAAAATATTTTGATCAGTGAGGTATACGCAATCCATCTTCTTTTTTTATATTTAAAAAAAATTTATTTATTCATTCTTTTTATGTGTGTACCGTCAAATTGGATCTGACTGGTACTTGTTCCTCCTTCAGCAGAGCATCTGGTGGATTTGAACCACACACTTCTGGGATTGCAGTGCAATTTCCTGCCACTAGGCCACCAGAACTCGCCACAATCCATCTTCTTGAACGTCTTCTTCTCTCTTGCTGATCTACTTCACCAAGTTTTATGTTCTTCTCCAGGGACTGGTCCCTCCTGACAACAATCTCAAAACATGTGAGGCGAAGTCTCACTGTCCTTGCTTCTAAGGAGCACTCTGGCTTCACTTCCTTCAGGAGAGATTTGTTTGCACTTTTCATGGTATATTCAAGATTCTGTGCCAACATAATCTAGCCTTCTGAACTGTGATAAAATAAAAAAATTCGTTAAGGCCACCTACTTGTGATATTTTTGTTACAGCAGCACTAAGAAACTAAAACATTCAGGACATTTCAGATGCTTGGAGACATCTTGTGGCTGTTTTCTTGGTCATTTTTAGATCTTGTGATTAGTTGGTTAAATGTTGGCCATTTGAAATGACTAGTCACTCCACAAGAGGTGAATTTTTAAGATGTTAAGATTTATTAAGATGTTAATTGTTAAACTGTTAAGATTTACAGCCTAGGAATTTCAATGGGGAGCTTAACTCTGACTTATAAGGTTGCTTTCTTGGCCTAGTGGTAAGGAGTTTTGCTGAAATTCTAAAGGAACACAGTTCAAATCCACTAGCCACTCCTCAGGGAGAAAAACGGGTAATCTCCTCCCATGCAATAAAACCACCTCTGAAAACCTCTGGAGGGTGAGCTATGAACAACAACAATGCGTTGGAATAAACTGGACAGCACTGGGCTGCAGGATTTGGGGGGTTTGTGTGTTTATTTCTTCCTCCTTTCACTCAAAAGGAAGTTGTTCTTGTATTAATTAGTTCTAGAAGGTTCTTGTTCTTTTCAGCTTGTAACTAGGTTCATTGGTGTGTATTGTCCATGTGGAGTTGATCTTCATGTGGAGTGTATCTTCCTTTCCATTTATGATTTCTTGTCTCTGTGCCTGACATATTAATTCCACATCTCAAAGATTATTGACTTAAAACACATTCTATCCTGATATTGTATTTTTAACATGACAGAAAGAAAACCTATTCCCAGAGTAGATTGCATCCAAAGTAGATTACTATTTTTGTTTTTAGGTGTCCTGGAGGAGATTCTAATTCATGGTGACTAGTAATTTGGTGAGGATGGGAAGGGAAGGGAATACCATCCAATCTACAACTCTGGTCAATGAAGTTTTCTAAAGTATGTAGAGATGGAGGAAGCAAAGGATAAACATCTAAGGAAGTTAATGCTAGGAGTCAAAAGGAAGGAAGACAAATTCGTGGTCCAGGAGTTCAAGAAAACATAGTAAGAGTAGGACATAGAGAAATAATAGAGAATTATTTTGAATATATGAGGCTGGATGCCTTCCTTCCTCTTCTGTATGAGGGCTTTCTAGGATATGGTGAGGGGTGTCAGTGGTAAAGGCGCAGGGCAGACTGAATAAGAATTACAGTTTACAAAGGTAGACATGGCCCTTATTTTCCTAACCTGGCCACCAAAGATAACATCAACTTTCTCTCACAAGCCCAGTGAGAAGCTGCTGTCCCACTGAATAAAAGCTGAAAAGTCAAAAAGTGTATCTGACTTGTCATACAGGGCACCCAAATGAGCAGTCACTCCCAAATGTCTTTATAGAGAAGTTTTACAAGTGACAATGTTCCTGGAAGAGAATGAAGGAGGTTTAAATGAAGCTAGATTTAACGTCTTGTTGTTGTTGTTATGCGCCCTTGAGACAGAGCCAATGCGAATCTGAACTTCCAACAAGTTTTCAGAGACTGTACATTGCATGGGAGGGGATTGTCCATTAATTTTGGAGAAGCTTTCGAGAGTACGTTTTATTCTTAGGTCTGTCACAACAAAAATATCTCTAACTGGGTAACACATGGAAACATAGAAGTATTATCTCAAAGTCCTGGAGATCAACAGTCTGAATTCAGAATGTCAGCAGAGCCATGCTCTTTTTGAACACTCTGGAGTAAGATCCTTTCTTGTCTCTTTGCTTCTGGGAGCACCAAGGAGTCTTTGGCTTGTAGTCATAGCAAAATTCCTTAACTTCTTCCCTCTGTGAATCTCTCTGTATATTTTCTCCTCTTATAAAGGATAGCAATGGACACTTAGCACTCCAGTATGACCTCACATTAATGTAATTGATGTTGTTGTTGTTGTTGTTATGTGCCATCGAGTCGCAAGCACCTCATAGTGACCCTATGTACAACAGCCCTAAACTCTGCCCTATTCTGTGCCAGTCTCACCATCTCTGACACACCTGCCTCCATTATTACCACCGTCCATCTCATTGAGGGTTTTCCTTTCTTGCGCTGACCCTCCACCCTCCCAAGCATGACATCCCTCTCCCTTCTTGCAACATGTTCAAATTATGTCAGAGGAAGCTTCAGAATCCTTGCCTCCAAGGAGCAGCCTGGCTTCACTCTCTCCAGGACAAACCTGTTAGTTTTCCTAGCAGTCCATGATATATTCAATACCTTATTTCCAAAAAAGGATCGCATTCATAAGAAATTGTTGTGTACCTGATTCAGGCCATGGTCTTTTCAGTCACTTGTTATGCATCTGAGAGCTGGACAATGGCTAAGGATTATAGAAAAATTGATGCCTTTGAACTCTGGTTTCGGAGAAGAGTGCTAAAGATCCCATGGACTGCCCAAAGAACAAACAGACATGTCTTGGAGAAAGTGTAGCCAGAGTGCACCTTGGAAGCAAGGATGATGAGACTTCATCTCACATACTCTGGACATGTTGCTAGGAGAGGTTTTTCACTGGAGAGGGATATCATGCTTGGGAAGGTGGATGATGGTGAAGGAGAAGAAGACCCTCAACCACAGTAACTTCAGCATGAATGGGCTCTAGTATGTTAGAGATTTTGAGGATGGCAGGTATTGGACAGTGTTCAGATCTGTGGTTCACAGGGTTGCTATGAGTTGTACGCAACTCCATGGCACCTACCAACAACAGCAACAATATATATGTATGTATATGTATATACACCTGAGGTAGGTTGGGACTGATGGCTATAGTATGGACAGGCTAGAGCTTGCAAACCATCTCTGGACATCATTAACTTTCATGATGAAGTTAGCTCACTAATCATTTAGGCACAATGTGAAATATTTAGAGAAGAAATGTTGAAAGGATACTTGTGAAGAGCTTCAATCATGGCAAACAGGATTGACAAAATTCTACCTGATGCCAATCATTATAATACAGAAATTATGTATATTATTTCAATTTAGATATTTGGGAAATATATCCATTTTCATTTATGCAAAAAGAAAGGTAATAAAAGGAATGGTGGCAAAAAAGGAGTAAGATTGTTAACACTATCAAGGAAAAGGGTAAAGAGTTAACTACTGTCTAAATGCAAAATTTATTGTTGTGCACTTTCACGTCTACGACAACTCATAGCAACCCTATGAACAACAGCTTTGAACCTTGCTCTATACTGAGCCAACCCTACCTCTCTAACACCTGCCCCATTGCCACAGTCTCCATGCCAGTTCATTTCATCCAGAATCTTCCTCCCCTGCACTGTCCTTCCACACTTCCAAGCATGATGTCCATCTGCAAGGGCTGGCCACTCCTGACAACAGCCTCAAAGTATGTGGGAGGGAGCTTCACAATCTTTTCCTCCAAGAAGCAAGCTGGTTTTACCCTCTCTAGGACAGACCTTTTTTTTCCCTCCTGGCAGTCCATGGTATGTTTAATACTCCTACAGCACTGCAATTTAAAGGCATAGGGTCACTATGGGCTGTCTATGACTTGACGGCACTTAACAAGAACAACAACGAGAGAGCTCTGTTGGCCTAGTGGATAGAAAGTTATGTTACCAAGCCAAAGGTGGGTGATTTTAATCTGCAGCCCTCGGGCCTGGCTTTAATTGTTTTTAGTCAAGCATTCTTCTAAGTGGTATAGCACTGTCTGTCCATTTGCTGTACAGAGGTACCTCATGGTTGCTGTGATGCTAACCACTGTTACACTGATATGTCAAATGCAATAATGGTTACCCATAGTGGACAGTGTTAAGCGGAGCTTCCTGATTAAAACAGGCTTAGAAGCAGGAGTGACATCCACTTCCAAAATAGCTTGCCTCCGGAAATTCTATGAATGTGGAGAAACAACGAAAGTTATACAAGTGTTTAGGTCTTCTGTTCATAGGGTTGCTATAAGTTGTTTACGACTCGATGGTACTTAACAACAATAAGTTAGGGTGTAATCATCTTTATGCAAAAATATATGTCAAAGCATAGAACAAATTCCTGAAATTAGAATTGGTAGAACTTAACCTCATTTCAAACTGTGACCTCTGAGAGTTGCCTAGCCCTTTGTACATTGTCTCCTTCTTCCTGCCCCTTTTCTAAGTACTGGATCTCGCCCTAATATGAACTACCTGAAGACAGACTTATTAAAAACAATATGAATGCTACGTAGGGAGTTCTGGTGGCCTAGTGATAAGAAGCAGCATTGAAATTTCAAAGGCACGTCGTTCGAATCCAGAAGATGTTCTGCAGAAAAAGGATGGGCAATTTCCTCCCAAGTGATTTACTGTCTCTGAAAATCCGTTATAGAACCACCAGTCCTGACTCAATGGCACACAACAACAACTCTACGCAAGTGCAGATAAAAGGCATACAAACTCCATTGTTGTTGTTGTTATGTGCTGTCAAGTCGCTTGCGACTCACAGTGAGTCATAATAAAAAAAGACTGTTTCTACAACTCCATAACTATGTCCTTTTCAGACTTTCTGACTATCAAATATGTTGAACACATATGGCTATCAAACATCCATGATGATAAGACATTGTGAGGGTCAACAGACACAAGAGATTTGTTTCTACTTTTAAAGAAAAAATCAAGTCACCTCAGTACCTGTGTCCCAGAAGAGCTGAATCCAGTCATGGTTAATCTCCCTCACTGGCCCACTTCCAGTTATTGAGGGGAAACTTCCCTGAAATCTCTGAAGATGTGAGTTACTTTTTGATGGCCATTGCAATCTCTGTTTCTCTATTTATCTTTTTCTTTTTTTTTTTTTGACAAAGCAAAATTATACCATTATGAGTGGGCAATATTGACTGAATGATTTGGGTTTCCCATTAGGGTCAAACTCAGCGTTTTTGAAGCTGAAAGAACTAAAGAATAAATTCAAGCCTCAAGTTGCAATGCTTAAGGATGTTATGGGCAGAATATTGAATGATTCAGGAAGCATTTAAAGAAGATGGAAGGATGATACAGAGTCATTGTATCAAAAAGAATTGGCTGACACAGAAGAATTTCAAGAAACAACCCATGAGCAACAGGCAATGGTGATGAAGGAGGAAGTGCAGGCTGCTCGGAAGGACTTGGCAAAAAATAAAGCCCCAGGAATTGATGGGATATCAATTGATGTATTTCAGCAAATAGATGCTGCCCTGCATGTGTTCACCAAGTTGTGCCAAGAAATCTGGAGGACAACTACTTGGCCAACTGACTGGAAGAGATCCATATTTATTCCCATTCAAAAAAAAGTGACCCCACAGAGCGTGGAAATTATCGAACAATATCACTAATATCACACACTAGAAAAATCCTGCTAAAGATTATTCAGAAAAGACTTGAACAGTACATTGACAGAGAACTACCAGAAATACAAGCTGGGTTTAGAAGAGATCATGGTACTAGAGACATTATTACCAATGTCAGATGGATCTTGGCAGAGAGCAGAGAGTACCAGAAGAATGTCTATCTGTGTTTCATTGACTATGCAAAGGCATTTGGCTGTATGAATCACAATAAATTGTGGTGAACCTTTAGAAAATAGGAATCCCAGAACACTTGATTGTGCTTATATGAAACCTATACTTGGATCAGGAAGCAGTCCTCAGAACAGGGCAAGGAAACACTGCATGGTGCAAAATCAGGAAAGGAGTGCATCAGGGATGCATCCTGTCCTTATACCTTTTAAATCTGTATGACCGTAGATGAGATGGATTCATACAGTATCTGGGGCAATGGGGGTTGCTGTGTCAGAATTAGTGAGGGCTGGCTTAGGACAGGGTAGGGTTTAGAGCTGCTGTACATCGCTAAACATCACAGACGACTCAATGGCACATAACAATAATAACATACTATGACAGGTTTGGAAGCATGAGTGGCATCCACTTCCTAAATAACATGGCTCCGGAAATTCTATAAACTTTGATAAATGTCGATAGTTGTGGAGAGTCTTCAGGCCTTTTGTTTATAGGGTCACTATGAGTCGTGCTCAACTTGAAGGCAATCAGCAACAACAACAATAATAACATTACCTTCACATAATTATTTCAATTTGGACATTTTCATTGGCTTTGAAAAAAGTAGGCATAGTGCAACAATGAATGAATGGAAATCCAAATTCTCTGTAAATGTTTATTAAAATTAATAAAATAAAACTTAAAAAAAAAAGAAGAGGCCTGGACACTAGGACATTATACCCAAGATTAGGTGGATTTTGCCTGAAAGCAGAGACTGCCAGAGTGGGGGGAAATAGACAAATATATTAATATATATTTAGTATATTAGGGGTGGCATCCAAATTCATTTTATAGTGACTAGCATTTAAAAAGGGAACATTGGTGGCCTAGTGGCAAAAAGCTGCAATCCCTAAGGCTTGTGATTCGAGGCCACTCTCTGCTCCATGAAGATGAGATGGATGGAGAAGGATGGGCAATCTCCTCCTGTGCAATTAACTGCCTTTGAAAACCCACCGGAGAGTCAGCTATGGGTTGGTTCCGACTCAACTGTAAACAATAAACAACAGTATTATAAAACCTTTACTGTACAATCTATCCATATCTACAAAAAAAATCACCAAAGTCACTTAGCTTTAACATATACAATTCTTTCCAATATTTTCTACTGTATTCCATCCGATAAACATGCTAGCATGCTGGTGGCCTTAAGCCACTTGATTTTATGATCCATTAGGAGGTTATAACCTGTCAATTAAAAACTGCTGCCAATGACATGCTACAAGCCTATGGTAGAATTCAAGTGTGTGCCTTATAAAACATAGCCCTTAAAGTATAGCCAGGCTGTCTTCTTGCTAAATTGTTCTTCCTTTCAAAGTTAAAAGTTATTCCCGATAAATGCACTGCGAGCAAATAAATCTGAGACTTTCTCAGAAGCCAGCACTAATGTGTTGTAATTTGGTGCTGGTGCTGGGAACACCAGTAAGTGCACCTGGCTCTGCCATTTTGCTTGATTGTCTGTCACAGCTGGAGAGGTACTTTCCCTCCAGATGTCCTTTAAGGTGGCTCACAAGAATAGAATGCAAATGCTGGTCCAGCGCCTGCCAAGGATACATCTCCCAGCAGTGGATTGGGTTACATGCAGAGGGGTGTGTGTTCCTGTCACTCAGAAGAGGGAGCTGCAGTATGGAAGGCCTTGGAATGCCGTAAAATGAGAAGGCAGCAAAGGGGGTGCACGTGTGGGAGAAATGACCCCAAATCTTTTGTCATGACCGCCCAAGAAGTACTAATGATTTCAAATTTGTATTCAGGCCATGAGGAGACGAGGATGGGAAATGATCTGATCTGGGAGGTATCTTTCTGCCAGGCTAGCTCTGGGCATATTCCCATATGGTCACTTAGTACGTGTAATGGGAGGTAATATGTACTGAGTGCTTGCTTTGCTATAGGCATTTATAGGCATTATCCTTGTCCTTTGAGGAGTAGGAAGTACAAAGCAACAGCAAGAGAACAGAAATAAAATCCACATAAGTTACTATAGAACAAATTTCTATTCACAAGGAAAAAGCTTCAGTCAGTATGTTTTTAAAAAATCTTGACATTCCCAGAATTCAGCTGAGGTGTTTCCCCTCCACCAAGGATTTAAAAATTACTCTTTACCTTTATTACAGTAAATATCAGTAATAGAATGAAACAATGTTAAGTTAAAACCTATTGTATTGCTTTTTGTTTCCACGCAGCAGGAAAAAACACAAATCTGGTGAAAAGGGCAAGGCTCCCAGCATCCAGACATAAGCAGCGGCCAGTCAGGTCTCTGGCTGAGGTGTTTTAAATTCCACTCTTACTCTTCAAAAATTACCACAAAGTTAATAATATCAATAAAAGAACAAAATGAAGCTTCAAGATGAGGTATGAACCTCTTCATTTACAGCTAAATTGTCACTCTTAGGTGCTACAGAGGCAACAGCCCACGTGCAGCAGAAGGATTTCCTGTTGGATCCTGCATCATCCTCACAAGCTTTGCTGCACTCAAGCCCAGTGGTGCAGTCACTGTGCCAATCCAACTCCTTGAGGGTCTTCCTACCTTCCCCCCAATCCTTTCATTACCAAAGAGATGGTCTTGAGCAGTCCCTCCACATGACCAAAGAAAGAAGTATTAGTGATGTACTTCTGGAAAAAATGCCAAGTTAGCTAGTTAATGAAAATCTTATGGATAACAGTTTAATAGATAAAGCTATTAAAAATGACAAGAAGAAGATAAAGTACACAGAAAGTGCAAGTTTACAAGCAGTCTTGAAAATCTGGGATTGCTGCTGAGAAACCGCACAGGTGGCTCTTAGGAGATAGCAAATGCAGAGGAGATTAGGGATAAATCTGCATTGTTCTGACTGCTTGCTTCAAATGCCACTTATCTCAGCGCGAAGCCTGGCACGATTAGACATGAGGCCGGGCCAATGCTGCAGCAGATCCAGCGCAGGTTACCAACCTGTCAGTTCTTCCTTCCACCACTTTTGTAGCTTTAATCTGTGCCTGTGACATGTAGTGAATCTCCTTGGTTCTAGAACTTTGATGAGAAATTATACAGTCAATTAAATTCTTTAGAATGGAGGTCCATGAAGAGTAGATGCATTAAAACACCAACCATCTGTAATGTTTGGAGAGATGGATTTAATGCCACTGAATCTAATATTACCAAATCATTGGAAAGTGACAGGGTTGTGCTGCTAATTGATGATTCTTGATCAAATCTGGATGCAGAATGTCCTATTGTTCTTTCTTCTAAAAGATTTTGATGTTTTTATTGGGATTTGAGTGAAAGTTCATGATGCAAATTGAGTTTTCATTCAACCATTCATATATATTCCATTTTATTGCATTAATTACAATATCTATATTGATAGCTATAGAGGGGCTTCAAGCCTTTTGTTCATAGGGTTTTTATGAGTCGTGCTCAATTCGAAGGCAGTCAACAACAGCAACAATAACAATGACAGCCTCCAACCAGGTGGATGGACACGGAGACTAATGCAATGGGCTCTTGTGTGTCAGGAAGTGTGAGGATGGTGCAGGATAGAGCAGGGTTCAGATCTTTTTTGTTCATTAGGTTGTTATGAGTCACACTTGACTCGATAACAATGACACCTAACAAGAACAACAACAACTCCGTAATCACACTTTCCCCACTTTCTTCCTGTAATTTTAATTTCACTGATCCTTCCATCCTACCCTTTCCTGTCTCTGGAGCTTTCCTTTTGGGAAAATCCTGCTCTTTGCACTTTATACGGCTGGCTGTTCTCAGATGTGAGTGTTTCCTCAGTGGTTCTGGTCACCTTATAATATACTGTCTATTGTATGAATGAGTTGAGCCACAGAAGTGGGTTTTGTTCCAGGTTTGAAAGGTGACTAATGTCTATAGTCTCAGAGATTTTGCCAGTCTCTGTGGGTCCAGTAAGCCTGACCTTTGTTTATGTTTTTTTGTTTTGTTCCACCTTACCCCACACAGTCTTCATGATCTGTTACTGTGCTCCCCTTTTAAGTGGCCTGCAGTGGTAATCTGGCACTATCTACTTCTCAGAGTTATGGAAGTTGAAGTTCACAGAGTCTCTCAGTCCATTGGACTTATTGGTCTAGTACATCTTTACTTTTCTTCCTTCTTTATTTCAGAAAGAGAAAGAGCGGTAGTTGTACCTTAGTTTTCTGCTTGAAAGCTTTTAAGATCCCAGTCAGTACTCACCAAAGGTGGGATGTAGCACATTGTCTTTGTGGACTATTATGTCAATTGGCCTTGATGCTCTCCAGGGCAATGGAACCAATTCTCTTAGGGTGTTTGGTTATGCTTAAGAAACTGACAAAGCTTTGCTCCCTACTGGCTCTGCTACACACATGAATATATTTACCGCATGCACTAATATAAAATGGGAGATGGATGGACAATCTCATCCTGTGCAATTTACTGCTTCTGAGAACCCACTGGAGGGTCCTACTCAACGGCACACAACAACACTAATATAAATGCAGAGATATCATCTGCCAAACCTAACTATTGACAGGGGTGTAGACACTTTTTTTAAAAAAAGTCTTGTATTTTCAAAAATAGCTTTATTAAGATATAATTCACATAACACAAAATTAATCTATTAAATTATACAAGCTTGCTGAAAATTAGAAGTACTTACTGAAGAAGATCAAAGACTATACTCTTCTTTTTTTTCTTTTTTAAATTTTATTATTTTGTGTGTGTGTACCATCAAATCAGATCTCACTGGTACAGGAGGATATTGTGCCTCCTTCTCCGGCAGAGCATCTGGTGTGCTATACTCTTCTGTATTGATTACACCTCAACATAAAGAAAAGAAAGTCCCTTACTTCTGGACCAATAAGCAATATCATGATTAAGAAGAAAAAATTTACGTTTTCAAGGATTTTCTTTCACTTGAATTCACAATCAATAACTATGGAAACAGAAGTGAAGACATCAAATAATGCATTGCCCTGAGCAAATGCCAAGGAACAGAATATCAGTATAAATACTATGGGGTGCCTGATTCAAGCAATGATCTTTCCCATGATGTCTTATGCAGATGAAAATTGGACAATAAGTAAAGAAGATAGAAGAAGAATGTATATCATTTTCAATTGTGGCCTTGGTAAAGAGTACTAAATATATCATGTATTGCGCAAAGCATGAACAAACCTGTTCTGGAAGAAACATAATCTTTGAAATGAAGATGGTGAGACTGTTTGGCAAACTTTGGATACAGTATAAAGAGAATGACATCATGTATGGCAAAGTAAAAAGTCAGTAGCAAAGAAGACTCTTAATGAGATGTGATGACACTGGAACAATGAGGATGGCACAGGACTGGGCAGGGATTTGTTCTGTTGTACATAGAGTTGTTATGGGTCAGAACAATTTCGATAGCACCAAACCACAGCAATGAGGCATTTTATTATTGTTGTTATGTGCCATCAAGTCACTTGTGACTCAAAGTGACCCTGTGTACAATAGCTCTGAACACTGCTCTCTCCTGAGCCAATCTTATAATCTCTGACACACCTGTCCCCATTCCCCCAGTCATTGAGTTAATCCATCTCATCGAGGATCTTCCTCTCTTGTGCTGTCTGTCCTCCACCTTTCCAAGCATGATGTTCCTCTCCAAGGACTGGTCTCTCTTTGCAACATGCCCAAAGTATGTCAGATGAAGTTTCAAAAACCTTGCCTCCAATGTGCAACCTGATTTCACCCTCTCTAGGACAAACTTGTTTGTTCTCCTAGCAGTCCTTGATATATTCAATACTCTTCTCCAGCACCACAGCTCAAAGGCAACTCTTCTCCTTCTATCATCCCTGGTCTATCATTGTCCAGTTTTCTGATAGATAGCAAGTAATTGTGAAGACCATGGCCTGGATCAAGCACACCTTAGATTGACATTGTTGCTCTTCATTTCTCTAGAGAGGTCCCTGATAGCAGATTTTCTCAATGTAATTTGTCTTTTGATTTCTTGGCTGTTGGTACCAAGAATGTGGATTTTGGAACAAGCAAACTGAAACTGTTAACAATCTCAGTCTCTTCACCATCTATCAAGATGCCATCAACCAACCCAATGGAGAAAATCTTTGTTTCCTTGATGTTGAGCTTCAATTCATATTTAAGGCTGCTGTCCTTGACCTTATGCATCAAGTGCTTCAGATCCTCTTCAGGTTCAGCAAGCAGGGTTGTGTCATCTGCATAACACAGATTGTTGAGGAGCCTTCTTCCAATCCTGATGCCACATTCCTCCTCATAGAGCCGAGCTTCCTGGATGATCTGTTCTGCATATACTCTGAAAAGGTATGGAAATAGGACATATCCCTGGCATACACTCTTGCCAAATTTGAACCATGCAGTGTTTCCTTGCCCTGTTCTGATCACTGCCTCCTGGTCCAAGTATGTTATTGTTGTTATTGTTATGTGCCATTCAGTTGAATAAGACTCATAGCGACTCTATAAAGATCTGAACCTTATTCTAGCCTGTGCCGTTCTCACACTTGCTAATACACAAGAGTCCATTGCAGTAGTCCCTGTGTCAATTCACATAGTTGAGGGTCTCCCTCTCCTTTGTTGACCCTTCCAAGCATCATGTCCTTCTCCAAGGAATAGTCCTCACTAGCAACAAGCTCAAAGTATGTGAGGCAAAGCCTCATCATTCTTGCCTCCAAAGAAACTCTGTTCATTCTCTTGGCTGTCCATAGGATGTTCAGTTCTCCTCTTCAACACCACAGCTCAAAAGCATCAATCCTTTTTCTGTAATCCTTATTCATTGGATGCATAGCCAGTAATTGGTAAGACCATGGCCCACATCAGATGCATCTTAGTCCTCAAACTGACATCATTATTCCTCAATAATTTGGAGAGGCCCCTAACTGCAGATTTTCCCCATGCAATGTGTCTCCTTATTTCCTGACTGCTGGTACCAAGAGTGTTAATTGTGGTTCCGAGCAAGATGACACTGTTGACAGTTTCAATTTCCTCTCCATCCATCATGATGCTGCCTATTGGTCCAATGGTAAGAATCTTTGTTTTCTTGATATTTAGGCATAATCCATACTGAAGGTCACATTCCTTGATCTTCTGCAACAAATGCTTCAAGTCTTCCTCACTTTCAGTAAGCAAGGTTGTGCCATCTGCATAATGCAGGTTATTGATGAGTCTTCCTCCAATTCTGATGCCACACTTCTCAATGATATCATCCATGAAGAAAGCAAAAGGTCGTTACAAAAACTGAGGAAAAATAAAGAAATAAAAATGGATGTCAAAAGAGACTCTAAAGATTGCACTGAAGGGTCCAGAAATCAAAACAAAAGGAAATCTTGTTGAAGTGAAAGAGCAGAATAGAAGATTTCAAATGGCAGCTTAGGAGGACAAAGCAGAATAGTGGAATGTGCAGAGAGCTAGAATTGGTGAATAAAAAAGGGAAGAACTCGCTCTGTATTTCTCAAGCTGAGAGAACTGAAAAACAAATTTAAGCCTCGAATCACAATACTGAAAGATGCTATGGACAATATATTGAATGACTCAGAAAGCATCAAAAGAAGTTGAAGGGAATACACAGAATCACTGTACCAGAAAGAATTGTTTGGCAATGAGAGCACCCCATTGGTATAGGGTTCACCTTATAGTCTTGTCTACTATTTGTCTGAACGTTGAGGCATGGGGGGAGGACTAATTGTTTCCATGCGTCTTTGATCTTCTTCAGACTTCGCTGTTTTATTTTTTACAACAGACAACATTCTGTAGACATAAATTGTTGCCCCATATTGCTTCTCAGGTATGCCAAGGGTATCGTCAGTTTCTGACATTTGCTCTAATGCCTACTTTTTCGTGGAGAACCTTTGCCTGCTAAAGAAGGATCTGAGAGGGAATGGAGAGGACTTGTATTTTTCATTGACTGCGCTGCCTGGATTCTCCCTCTGGAGCTGGAGCTGAGGCAGGAGAAAAGGGGGCTGGGGCTACTGCCACCACTTCCTCAGCACACGTCTTCCCTAGCAAAAGGCTGGGAGAAATAGAACCTACTGCTATTCATCACCTGTCAAACTGGTCACATCAGGAAACTGGAGAAGGTAACAGCTGCCACTCAGTGTCAAGTTTGCTACCACAGTGCTTCCACAATATGGGAAATGTGGGACTATTTTTTTTAAAACCAGCTGCCCCACTCAGATCCTTCTTACTGGCTGGAGTTGGAAAGCTATCCTAATTCCCTTGCTGACAAAATCTAAGCAGCACAAGGCTGAGGGAAGCAGGATCTGTTGATGTTCACCAGCTACCAAATCCCAGAAGAGTTATTTTACACCAGGAAGCAAAGAAAAGGGGTGCTTTCACTGGGCTTTTCAGTTGACTAGAATGGTCTTCTCTAATATAAAGTTTGGGAGAGAGGAGGAAAGCAGTTCTCAGTTCAACAGCCACAGCTGCCCACAGAATTTCTACAAATTTTGTTGAGTAAATACTTCTTAATTTGTTGTCACTATCTGTGTTCCTCTACTGTTCAAAGGGTTTTCAAATTATCCAAATAACTAAGGAGCAATGATGTTAGTTTGAGGACTAAGATATTTCAGATTCAGGCCATGGTCTTTCTGATTACTTGCTATGCATCTGAAAGCTGGACAATGAATAAAGATGATAGGAAAAGCATTGATGCCTTTGAGCTGTGGTGTTGGAGATGAGTACTGATTAACCCATGAATGGCTAAAAGAACAAACAAATATGACTTGGAGAAAATGCAGCCAGAGCACTCTTTGGAGCAAAGATGATAAAGCTTTATTTAATATACTTCAGGCATGTTGCTAGGAGAGGCTATTTCTTAGAGAGGGATATCATGCTTAGAAAAATAGAGGGTCGGTGAAAGAGAGAAAGACCCTCATCACTCAGCCAGATAGATGGACACAATGACTCCTCTAATGGACTCTGGTGGTCAGGATGTGTGAGGATGGTGCAGAATAGGACAGAGTTCAGATCTTTTGTTCATAGGATCACTATGCATCATATACTTGATCCAAGAGCACCCAACATCAAGAATAGCAAAAACAATTTGTTGTGAGACCTTTGACTAATCTCTCAAAACTTTACATTATTGTCTATGAAAACTTTTATCATTTTAATAGATGTCTCTTTGAGAGAGCTGTTTCTCTGAGATTCTCACAGTACTGTTTTAGAAGCTCTTTCCTTCTCCATAGAGTAGCCATAGTGGATAATGTTTATTTTTGAACATCAGTGATTTTGTACAGGCCTGCTTGAAAGCACTTCCTGGTAAGTTCATATATCAGTATTACACATAATCGAACACAGTGACTTATAGTGGCTAAATCCAATCTCAATTTTATCTGAAAACGTGGGAGATGGTGTAGTAGTAACCACACCTTTTGCTCAGAGAAATTACCATCTGAATAAAGCAAAGCATTTGTGTAGAACATGAGATCAATAATAAAGCGTCCCTGTGGAAAGGTGAGGGGGTTAACAGCATGGAGACACACAGAGCATTTGGAAATGCAAACTCTTTGAAACCTACAAAATCACTTGGGTTCTCAGATAGAGGTATAAGGGGACCTCTAAGAGGATTAGACCCTGTCAACAATGTTTGCTTCATAAAGATGTATCCTTACGCTACCTTCTACTCACTCCTCACTAACTGATGTAGTTAGATTCCAAAGATCAGGTAAGTATGTGAAAATAATCACCATATAAGACACTTCACTTACAGAAAGTGAAGAAGATATGAAACACTTACTGAAGAAGATCAAAGACTGTATCACTCAATATGCATCACATATAAACATCAAGAAGTGGAAAATTCTCACTATTGGGCAGTAGACAACATCATGATAGATGTGGGGAAAGGAGCAAAGGCAAGATGGACATGACCATATGTGACCCCTACTAACTTCACAAGGGGGAAGTGCCCCTGCCAATGACCTCTGGCCCCAGAAGGTGTGCACTGCATTTTCTGCTTCTTCTTTGCTGGTGGTAAGATTTCTCAAATTCTGCTGCTTAATCTAGGCACTTTAAATGCTAGTATAGCCAATTCTCTTGTGGGTAGCCTAACACATTTATTTGTACATTCCTACTATCCATGCTCAAACTGAGGAGGACCTGAAGTGCTTGCTGCAGAAGGTCAAGGACTGCAGCCTTCAATATGGATTGAGGCTCAATAAAAAAAAAAAAGATTCTCAGCACTGGACCAATTGGCAGCATCAGGATGGATGGTGAAGAGATTGAGACTTTCAATAGCTTTAGTTTACTCGGCTCCACAATCAACACTCTTGGCACCAGCAGCCAGGAAATTAAAAGATGTATTGCAATGGGAAAGTCTGCTGTTAGAGACCTCTCCAAAATAATGAAGAGCAATAATGTCACTCTGGAGACTAAGGTGTGCCTGATATAGGCCATGGTCTTTGCAATCACCTGCCATGCATCAGAGAGCTGGACAATAACTAGCAATGTTAGAAGGAGATTTGATGCCTTTGAGCTGTGGTGTTTGAGAAGAGTATTGAATATATTATGGACTGCTAAGAAAATGAACAGGTTCATCCTGGAGAGGGTTAAAGTAGGCTGCTCCTTGGACGCAAGGATTCTGAAACTTCATCTGACATACTTTGGACATGTTGCAAGGAGGTATCAATCCTTGGCGACGGACGTCGTACTTGGGAGGGTGGAGGAACAGCACAGGAGGGGAAGACCCTCTATGAGGTGGATTGATTCAGTGACTGGGATAATGGAGTAGGTGTGTCAGAGACAGTGAGATTGGCATAGGATAGAGCAGGGTTTAGGGCTGTTGTCCAAAGGGTTGCTATGAGCTGCAGGCAACTTGGTGGCACATAACAACAACAACCATTCATGTGGCAAAGTAAAAGTCAATGGCTAGGAAAGCCATTTTGAACACTAATCCTTTGATATTAAAATACCTCAACATAAAAAACCCAAAAATACTCACCATTGGACAAGTCGGCAGCATCATGATAGATGGGTGAAAGATTAAGATTGTCACTGGTTTAGTTTTTCCCCCCCAATGCAACATGTCTTGATTTCTTGACATGTTGCATTGGGAAAATCTACTGTGAAGGACCTTGCTATAAGCAAGGAAACAGGCCATGACATTTTCTTTTTTTTTTAAAGACTAAGTTACGTCTGTTGTTTGGGGGTTTTTTGTTTTGTTTTTATAAATGCTTTTCTTTTTATCATGATTTTAACAAAATTTTACATAAATTAGATGTGCATTCATTCATTATTGCATGTTTTACCCTTTCTCCTTAAGCTCCTCTCCCCTAATATTTTCAATTGCTTCATATGCATGTGAAAGTTGGACAATGAGTAAGGAAGACCAAAGAAGAATTGATACCATTGAATGAAGGTGCTGTTGAAGAGTGCTGAATATTCCACGGTCTGCTAAGACAACAAACAATTCTGTCTTGGAAAATCACAACCAGGGAGCTCCTTAGAGACCAGGATAGTGAAACTTCACCTTGCATACTCTGGGCATGTTATCAGTAGAAGCCCATCCTTGGACAAATATATCATACTTGGAAAAGTAGAGGATCAGGAAAGATGGGAAGGATTCTTAATGAAATGGATTGACAAAGTGACTGTAACGATGTGCTTTAGCATGGTAGAAGTAGCTCATAGGGTTATTCTGAATTGTAGCTGACTTGATGGCACCTAATAACAGTATGTTGTTATTGTTGTCATCACAAATGGCAACTTTACACGTGGCTTTCACCAGATGGGCTGCGTAAGAATCAGATTGACTACGTCTGTGGAAGGAATCAATGGGGCAGACCAATATCCGCAGTCAAAACTAGGCCAGAAATGGACGATGGGTCAGACAATTACTTATGAGCAAGTTCAAAACTGAAATTATTTTCATAAGAGGCTCTATAAATTGTACTAGAGCATGGAGAAGCCAAAACAAAGGGAAACATGCCTATGTAAAAGAACTGAACAAAAGATTTCAAAGGGCAGCTTGAGAAGACAAAGCAAAGCATTCTAATGGAATGTGCATAGAACTGGAAGCTGAGAGAACTGAAAAAGAAATTTAAGCCTCAAGTCACATCAGAATAAAGATGCCATGAGCAAAACATTGCATGACTCAGAAAGCATCAAAAGCGGTCAGAGGGAATACATGGAGTCATAACAAAAAGAACTGATTTACATTGAAAAATTTCAGGACGTATCATGTGAGCAGGAGCCAATGAGTGAAGGAGGAAATGGAAGCTGCATTGAAGGCATTGGCAAAAATGAGGCCCCAGAAATTGATAATTCAACACCATCTAACAACAACAACTAAATGAAGTTGTTTATTTCTCTAGACTTGGTACAGGATGGAAAGCAAACTGTCCTTCAACAATGATAAATGGAGCAGCTATTGTCTTCTCAACTTCAGAATGATTAATAGACTTTACCTCATTTATCCTTTCATTTGACACAAGGTTTGAATCTAGTTTCATTATTGCTATTTTCTAGAAGAAAATTATTTGCCAGCACACTTAGAATGATGAATTGTTAAGTTGAAAGAATATCCTTGTAATCCTTTCACATGCTTCTTAAAGCATCTAGCCATTTTCCTTCAAAAGATCATTTGTTTATTAAGATATAGCTATGGAAAGACTTGCACTGCCCAATTCAAATGCAAATTAAGAATGAGTCTTCAGATCTGATGCCAGGAATTTCATGCTCTCCCTAATGTATCTCTCACCTTGTGATTATGACCTATATTTTTGATTGCTTTCAACCTCTCTCGTCCCCACCTAAGCGCATTCTGAATAACAAGGACTTCGGGCAGGACTCACTGTTTGCATCAAGTTCAGAGAATGTACTTGGGTTTCTTTCATCATTTAATAAAATGGGGTTGGGCCAGGGGAAGCAGGTCTTAAAAGATGAAAGCTAAGTAAGTAAACCAGGATAAAAAAAAATTGAAAAGAAAAGATGAAGGGCAAAGTTCATTGATTCAAAGACTGTTACTCCATCACTTTCTCTTACGTAAAAAAAAATTATATTCATCCTACATTTCCAGCTGCAAATCATTCTGGTACAACATGACAATGTAGCAGATACACAAGGACTTTTCCCACATTGTACTACAAACACAGTCACCCTCTCTGGGGAACCTAAGTGAAACTTTTAGCTTCTACTTCCTCTCCATTTGTTTGAAGGATCAAGAGAACACTGTTCCACTTTCAACAAATATTAAAAAGGAAAATCATGAAAAGAGCCAATCTTCTCTTTTTTTTTCCTCTCTGAACATATTGTTGCATCCAGAGAAGAGGAAGCAGTGAACGCCACTGATACTGGGCCCCCAGGGACCCCATAAGGGTCACTCCCCAGCTATGAAATGGGCATGTCTTCCTTCACTTGCAGAAAAAGTTTGTAACAGGACTGGAAGTTACTCTTGGCTCAGCTATTCTGGACAAAAGTAAAGGAAAGAAAAAAGAGAAAGAAATGCCCTAGTGCTTCAGGGATCCAGCTAACACCTGGATTTTCTCAGGAAGCAGAGGTTTTAGCTTAAGGCTTTAGACACTCAGAGAAAGGAGATTTGAAAAATTATTAGCCATATTCATGCCAGTATCCACAGATCTGTTAAGAACTGTGCATTCCCTTAGGCACACATGTGCTTCTGCTGGGTTCTTATTTTGGGTGCTTTTTGTTTTGTTTTGTTTTTCCTTCTTAGGATGCTGTAGAACAATTGATTTTGGAATTTACAACATAACTTCATCTCATTTATTCTGTAATGCTGCAAAACAAGGTGTGCCCTGAGAAGTAATTTTCAAAATACTGGATGCACTCCCTTGAGAATTGAATGTTTTTAAGTGGCAGTGTATTTAGGGGGAATGCAGTTTGAAAAGATGACAGAAATAATTGGCTCTTCTTCAGCCCTGTGAGTTCATTCTCATGGATGTGTTTTATCCACTGGACGGGTCAGAGATGTCCCAGGTGCTGTGGGATGGGAAAGACTCACAGCCTCATCTTACGGTCTTGTAATTCCAGCCTTTTGGTTGATCTTCTGATTTTCTAACGCTATAGTCATTCGTCTTCTGTTATTTTCTACTCAAGATCTGTGTCTGAGAAACTTTGCCTTCCTAGATGTAGACTATTTACATCTTCATTGCTCTAATATGGGGACCATGGGGTTGAAGGTGGAGGAAAATGGTGAGAAACTATACAGACTTACTTCTATGTATCTTTGTATATACCCTTACCAAATGTTCTTCTACCAACTGAGTAGAGAACTTCGTTTTATGACAGCTGTAAAAATCCAGTTTGTCCTTTTGGTCACTTAGTGAGGACATGAGCTTTTTATTAAAAGCTTCTTCATTTTCTAGTTTAAAATTAGGCCTCTCAGCTGAGGTCAATTGAGCCTCATTCTGCTCTCACCAAAGTGTGCATTTTAAATAAAGCATATTTAAAAAAATTAAAATAAGCCTCTCTCTTATTATTAAAACTTGCCTTTGGTATGACGAATTGGCTGGACCTCCAGAGCAGATTTTTTAAAATTATTTTTTAAATTAAATTTTATTAGTTTTAATGAACATTTACAGAGATTTTGGGTTTTCATTCATTCATTGTTGCACTGTTTTCTCCACCCTCATCCCCAATTCGTTCTTCTTCCCCCCCCATGTCTGTTTTAATTGTCCAATTGCCACAGTGCTTGTCAAAGCCAGTTCTGATTAATCTCCTTTGTCAGTGTGTCCCTTGCCATTCCCTATCACTCCTCCCTGAGAGAGACTTCACCCTGATTCATAAGGAAAAGGGGATGGCGTATTCTCTTAGCTACTTCCTGCTGAAAAGGGACGCTGTGGGTTTCAGGGTGAAGGTCTTCTCTCACTACTCTAAAGGGCCCCTTTGGCAGTAGGAAACACATAGACTCTTATGGAGATTGATTTTGGAATTTAGATGCACTGTTATCAATTGTGCTTAGCCGTACATGTTCACATCCTTGAAGATGTATCATGGAAGTATTGCAGCCTAGAAGATATAAATTTAACTAACAAGTTAAAAGTGCATGAGTCAAAAATTGAAAAGCAACACTATTCTGAGTAGAGGTTCTAATAGTGGTACAAATCAAGTTACAGAGGTAAGGTGGTTCCATTGCCATCCTTACTCTAACTTAATTCTTTTTTTTTTTAATTTAAATTTGCTATTAATTTCAGTGAAAATTTACAGAGGCTTTGGATTTTCATTCATTCATTGTTGTAGATTTGTCCCCTCCCAAGGCTCCCCGCCACCAGACATTACCTTCTTGAAAAAGTAAAAGAAAAGATTCTTTCATTGTTTTACAAACCCTCCCCCAGGTCCACTCCACCATGTAGCCATCGCTCTAGACTCCTGTCATGACTGAAATACCTAATCACATATCTCTTTTAAACAGTTTTCTCCCTTCTCTGTTTCAGAGCAGCATACATTATTGAACCCATCTTACTCAGTCTCTCCCCAACTCCAAGGACAGTCCCATTCTACAACAGTGGCACCATGCAATATTTGTCCCTTTGTGACTGGGACATTTCACTCAGCATAATGTTCTCCAGAGTCAACCATTTTGAGTAATATTGCATGAGTTCCTTGTTTTTTAATGCAGCATAGTATTCCATTGTGCGAATATACCACAGCTTCTCTAGCCATTCGTTTGTTGATGGGCACTTAGGTTGTTTCCAACTCCTTGCTATTGTGAAGAAAGCTGCAATAAACATGGGTGTGCATATATCTGCTTGGGTTTCAGTTATGGTCTCTTCTGGGTATAGTCCCAGTAGTGGTATTGCGGGGTCAAATGGTATCTCTATTTGCAACTTTTTGAGAAAGTGCCATACCGCTTTCCACAGGGGTTGCACCATTTTACACTCCCACCAACAGTGAATCAGGGTTCCAGTCTCTCCACAACCTCGTCAGCATTTATTGCTTGCTGTTCTGTTAAATTTTGCTATTTTGACTGGGGTGAGATGATATCTCATATCTGTTTTAATTTGCATCTCTCTTAGGGCTAGAGATTTTGAGCATTTCTTCATGTGCTTGTGAATGTCGTTTTCGGTGAAGTGCCTGTTCATATCCTGTGCCCATTTTTCTATTGGATTCTTTACCTTTATCTTGTTGTGGTGCCAGAGTAGATTTTTAACTATCCATTACTAACCCCTTTAGTGTTACTTTCTTTACCCAGATCAACATAATGCCTTATGTTGTTACTGTTATGTGCCATCGAATCGTTTGCGACTCATAGCGACACTATGTACAATAGCCGTAAACTCTGCTCTGTCTTGTGCCAATCTTACTGTCTCTGACACACCCATCCCGATTTACCCCAGTCACTGAATCAATCCACCTCATAGAGGGCCTTCCCCTCCTGCGCCTGCCCTCCACCCTTACCTTATAGACTATTACAATTACCTCTTAATAGCTTCCTAGCCTCATCTTGGATTTCTTCCAACTTATTCTCCATAAAACAGGAAGAATAAGCTTTCAAAAACGCACATTTTATCATTTCACCCTCATCTTCAAAAGCTTTTCATGTCATCCTCCCCTGGTAATGTTTCTCTCTCTCTCACTTATTGTTTTATGTCACACTCATCTCTCTATGGCCCTGATCCTTTTATCCCTGTGTCCTATGCACCTGCTACTTCCACTGCCCAGACTGTTATTCTTATCTTTCTCCATGTCTTTCCATCCTTTAGGTCTCAGATTAGATGTCTCTTCATTCAGAGACAATATCTTGATCATTATTACCAGAGTGAATATTTTTTATTATTGTCTGTTTACAGTAGAGGTATGTGACTAGAGAGGCAAGAGTTTAGTACAGACTATGAAAATCTTTGTATCATCTTTTTAACACCAATCATACAACATCCAATATAAGCCATTAAATAAGGAGGAAAGCAAAATGAGCTACATAGTTGGCTTCATCAATCTTCTTCCAACAGCTGCCACCCAAGTTGGAACAATGAGGGCATGGACTAATTGGAACTAATTGGTCATTGTAGCAGAGATGAATATTATGTATGTATTGAATAGTAGCATAGTTATCTAGTGTTGCTATAGCAGAGATACCACAAACGGATGACTCAAAACAAACAAACAAACAAACAAACAAAAAATAAAAAACCAACAAACACAAAAACCAAAACCAACATTTATCCTTACAGCTTAGGAAATTAGAAGTTCAAATTCAAGTGTCATCTGTAGGATAAGACCTTTCTCTCTCTCTCTCTCTCGGAGAGGGAAATTTGTGTTTCCCTCAGTATCTGTTGATAGGCATTCCTTGGGGGATCTCCATATGTCTTGGCCTTCTCCATATGTCTTGGCCTTTTCCAGTGTCAAGGAAGATTCTTGCTCAGGGGCTCAGGTCCACAAAGATGCACATGATTCCTGGTTATTGTTTCCTATGCTATTGAGGCTGTCTTCTCTTAGCTCTATTTTTCTCCCCTTTGATCTCTATTGAAATAAAAGGTAGTGTAGGCCACACTCTAGGAAAAATCTCTATTGAACCAAGGCTGTGTTGCATTCCACCCGAAATTATCTTAAAAATATTTTATTTACCAGATTATGAGAGATCATTATATAGCTTCCACTTGTTTAGACGTGTATTTTTTTTTTTGGAACACAATTCAATCCATGACAAATAGCAAGGTTGCACTTCAACAAATTCAGTATAGCTCATTGCCATCAAGTCAGAACCAACTCATTCCTGACCTTTCAGTGGGTTTTAAGAGGCTATAAATTTCACAAGAGACTACCTATCTTTCTCCCAAGAAGCACTAGTGGATTAGACCTACTTGTCTTTGGGTTGACAGAGCAATTCCTTACCCACTAGGCTACAAGAGCCCACCTAAGTGGAAGTTACACATGTTGTTGTTGTTGATTACTGTTGAGTTGATGACGACTGTGACTCTGTGAACAGAAGAGCTGAGGTCTTTCTATAACTATCATTGTTTCTCCAGTTCATAGCATTTCCATAGGCATGTGGTTTCGGAACTGGATGCCACTTCTGCTTCCAAACCTGTCTTAAAATTGGAGCTCCGCCAAACACTGTCCACTACAGGCAAACATTATGGCATTTAACATCCAAAAGGCACAAGGTTCAACATAACAGCAAACCCAGATTATCTCAGTAAGGCAAACTGACAGCATAGTGCTGTATGATTTAGAAGTATGTTCCTCAAAAATATAACAACACTAGGCCTGTGGGCCAGAGGCCTGAGGGCTGAATCGAAATTAAAAACCAAGGCACTCCATGAGGTCCTTCATTCCACCCTCCTTCACAATCAAGCATTCCCATTGGTTCTCACCAAAGCAAAAGAGCCCATCTTAGAGCATTCAGTGGCTTTCTCAATCTCCAGATGAATAATTCAGGTACTGCTGTGACTGAATATTCAACATGCCATCAACAGAGACTAATGCTGAGCTTATAATAAGACATCATTCTTCTTGGAGACTCTTATAGACTTAATCGTGTCCGCCAAAATAATTCAAGAAGCTGAACTATATAAAGAAGCATGTAGTGTCAAGATTGGAGGAAGATTCATCAACAACCTGCCATATGCAGTGAATATGAAAGTGAAGATGACTTGAAGGACTTACTGAAGAAGATCAAAGGCTATATTCAGTGTAGATTCTATATCAGTATAAAGAGAACAAAAATCTTCACAACTGGACTGATAAACAACATCATGGTAAACATAAACAGTCAAAGCTGTAAATGGTTTCCTTTTGCTGAGACACACATTAAGCATCCAAATAGACAGCAGTCAAGAAATAAATGACAAATTGTGGCTGGAAAATCTGCCACTAAAGATCTATTTAAAGTGTCAAAAACCAAGGACGTTAAAGACAAAGATGTTTCTGACCCAAACTATGATAATGTTGGTTACTTTGTACGCTTGTGGAAGTCAGGTAATGAATAAGAAAGATTAAGGAAAATCAATGCCTTTGAATTGTAGTTCTGGAAAAAAATATTTAAAATACGATGGATTGTCAAAAGAACAAATTTGTCTCGGAAAAAGTGCTATCAGAATGCTCCTTAGGAATAAAAGTGATGAAGTTCGTTTCATAAGTTTTGGGTATGTTATAAAGATGTGCTAGTCTTGGAGGGGAAGTATATTTAAAGAAGAGGAGGATGGGAAAAAATGATGGCTATTAACAAGATAGATTGACACAGTAATAGTAGAGATCATTAGGATGGCACAGGATTAAGCAGAGTTTTATTTTAGAACTATTAGTTGGAACCATCTCAGTAGCACCTAGCAATAAGAGCAAATCTCTGTATCTATAATTCCAATTGAAAATGAAGTTTCTTTGTTTTATTAATGAAGTATCATTAGTGTAGGGGTGATCCACACACAAGAGCAGATTAAGCAAGCAACTGAAAGAACAAGAAAGCATCTTCACCAAAGTGTTGCTGAGGAACCAAGGACTAGAAAATGAAATGAGACAAGGACTTTCAGAGTGGAAAGAGAGAGCTTTTTCCCAGAGGCAGTTTTATAAACTCGGACTTCTAACACAGAAATGGTATTTGTGTTACAGGACTAGACAACTAAGGAGACATTAATCAATCATTTTTTGGCAAATTGACTGCATTAAGCCTTTTTTTAAAAAAAAATTCTGGAATATTCAGGGTTTCATTCTGACAGGTATAGTATAGATATGCATTTTGGGCATGGGTTTGGTTTTCCTGATCCTAAGACCTCAGAGAGCACTATTATGCAGGAGGATATGAAATGTTTGATCTACTAGCATGAAATCCCACTTAACATCACAGTTGATGTTGTTTACCATCGAGTTGGAACTAATCCTCCAGTGGGTTTTCAGAGGTAGCTAATAGTAAGGGAGAAGATTGCCCATCCTTCTCCCACAGAGCAGCTGGTGGACTCGAATTGCATACCTTCAGTATTGTAGCACAGTAGACAATGGTATCAATTTTATAGTAAATGAAGTGCAGAGATGGGCCCATGATCATAGGAGCCAGTGGTCACCACACACACACACACACACACACACACA
>NW_006399994.1:49347-145011 GCF_000299155.1 Elephantulus edwardii
CACACACACACACACACACACACACACACACACACACACATACACACGGCTAGCTTCCAAGAGTGCTAGAATTGTCTACTGCAGAAACAACTGAACTGAAAGGTCAGTTTGGAAGCAATCCTAAGTAAGAAGGGGTACCATCTCCAATAAATGCATTGAATTAAATACTCATATAGTGCTATGTTCTCCATGGAAGGATGTTTTTGTTTAGGGATGATGAGTGGAAACAAGTGATACTATTTTTCATCCCTGGAACATTTTACTTCCCATCCCAGTAACTCTAAGCTTTAGAAGTTATCATTTCCAAAGGGAACAATTTCACCTAGAAATATAGCAAGAGTCTCACTGAATTATAAGTTATGGCTACTATTGTTGCTGGTGGTGTTTATTGTCGAGTCAAAACTGACCTGTAAGTGGTCCTCTGGCAGGTTTTTATAAAAAGGCCATTAACTGACTGGGAGGAGCTTACCTATCCTTCTCCTGTGGAGCAGCTAGTGGATTTGAACCATGTGCCTTCAGGCTTACAACACAGCTTCTTACCACTAGGACACCAGAGCTCCCATCAGGAACTTTTTATCCTTGTTTCGAGAGACTAGCAGACAAGGAGAGGAGTAATCATCTTGCAAGTGTTCACTGATAGGATCATAAAGCTTTTGTCACACTATTATAAAGGAATAAATGTAGAACCCAAGTGACTCATTTAGGTTTCATTGGGTACCCCCTTTCATAATTGTAATCATAAATAGGTGAAGTATCCCTAGTCTAGGAAAGGCCTGTTGGCCATGGTTTAAACCTCACAGATGTGAATATCTGCGTCATACTATCAGCAAACACAGCTCTGAGACTGACAGAGGTGATATCTAATGGTAATGGTAACAGTTATGGCTCCTAGACCAACTGCAACAGTAGGAGATGAAAGTTTTTTCCACTAATCTTCCTCTCCTGTTTTCTCTTGGGCAGAGAGGCCCACTGGAATCCTGGAGAAGATGTTTCATGAATGCCTGTGAAGAAGTGGAGTGGAGTACTACAAGAAGTGAATAGTGCTACTAAGATGTTCCACACGGATCTCTCTTTAAGGAAGGCCATGCACCCAGCACAGAGAACTAGAACTGCACTCAGCAGGCAGCTTCACTTGCCAACTTCTTCAGAATCTTATCCTGCTGCAGAGTCTCACTCATTCTGGGGTCATGTTTCTTTCTGGTTAGGTCAGTTTCAGTCACTAAGAGATTGGGGGACATTTTGACTCAACATAGTACAAGTGTGATAGACAACATGTGCCCTAGAGCTTCTACCACATGGACAAGACTATCCAGTTTCAATTGCACTTTAGCTTCTGTCCTTTCTTTCTTCTGCCCTACTTTTCTTTTTCTTTCTTCCTCCCTCCCTCCCTCTCTCCTTCCTTCCTTCCTCTTTCTCCTTCTTTGCACTGATGTTAATCTATAATAAAGATCTTTCATCTAAACTTTGTCTAAGTGTGTGCTTCCAGAGAACATAACCTCCTACAGGTTATATTTGAGTCAAGTTAATTGAACTCTCCTGAGTCACTATTTTCTCATTGGTAAAAATAAGGGTAGCAGGGTTTGCTTTGTAGGGTTGTGTGAAGCTTAAATGAGACAAAAATATACAAATTACTAGGCACATTACTAGGCACAGTGTTTGACAAACACCAGTCCCCAATAAGTGTTCCAGTTTCACTGGTGTTTTAATGGAAGATGCCTCAGAAATTGACTATGAACCAGACAACTCTGAACCAGGCACATTCTCTATGTATTGTATATATTAACTCAACCCACAACAGTCTAATGTGTAAGTACTATCCCTAGCTCCATTTTATAGACAAAGACGCAGTGTGCTGAATGGCCTACATTTCCAAAATTGGGATGGAAGTGAGATAGGCTTTGAACTCATGCAGCCTGGCATCATGAACACTAAAATACACTTGTTAACTAAGGTACTCTGCCTTTTGGCAAATATTTGCATAGTTGAACTTTATTATCTTAAAAACATGAAGCAGAACAAGGTAACCCTTCCTCCAACTGTCTTCTTTCTTGCATCCTTCCAGAAATTAATTTCCTAGACAAGGAAGACTCACACCAGGAAGGTGTCACCTGCTTTGAGGGCCATGAATTTTGTATGAAGCCCTGAGGGAGGGAGTAATGGTAACCCTGTTTCCCTGAGGAGAGGACTCAACTATAAGAATTATCCTGGAGGAGGGAGTGAGGACAAGAGAGAAATTATGACAATGACAGCACCTTTGCAAAACTTCAGGTATTTGCAAGTCAGTAAAGTGACTTTTTAAAAATATGTCTTTATTTGCTTAAATTAACATAAAAAATAAGCTACATACTATTTTCAGGTAAAAGGCTTTTTCATTGAAGTAAAAAGCCATATTCACAACTTGGATTGATAAACATTTGGAGTTCTAGTTTTTAAATAGCAAGCCAGAATTCTGTACAAAATCAACATTTGGTGTAATGTTGTCCAAATACGTGAAGGATTTTAAATGTTAGCTCTGTTACTTTTTGTTCTGAAAAAATGTCATAACTTAAAACACGGTGTTAATATTAAATGCCCTTAGGACTTAATAAATACAGTATGCACATTGAGTTTTCTCACACATCTATCCATATACAGATATACCAAGTCACCCCTGAGGGTTAATTAAAGGTCAGCCTCAGTCTCATGGTCAGTGGGGAGTCAAATTTTCAGTAGAGAGAATAAAAGGGGAATTGAAAGGCAGTGAGAGGGTTGATAACAGACTTGCATGAAAAGCACAAAGGAATATAATGTGCCACTTGGCTGGCCAGTGAGTTGGTTCAAAAGGACAGTGGTCAAAAGCCTGGAAAGTATTTGGTAATGACCTATTTTCAAAGTGTTACAATGTGATGTATGTCACGCTGTCCTGGGCTTCACACTGTTAGAAACCTCTGATGGTTTCATTCTTTCATTCTCTGAGAATGGCTTAGATGAGTTCTCCTTCAGGTGTATGTGGGTTAATCATCCCATCAGGCAATTTTGACCAACTCTGCCTTATCTCTGCATTTTTTTGCAAACATTGCCCATATAATTTATCATTCAAATTGGGATACTTTTGAGAGTTAAGGTGACTCTATTAGTCATAATCCTGGGCTAGAGGTATTAACTAGGTTTGTCTCAGGAACATCAGAATATTGGTTTCCCAGCTACACACAAAATCAAGACTGTAGGCTTTTGGTTTTCAGCCAGTATGAGTTATAATACTTTCAGGTTAGATCTAATTAAGTCTCTCCTACAAAGGACCAAGAACTGAAAAACAGACCTTGAAATGCACTCCATAACACATTTTTATTACTTTTCTTGAAACTTTTTTTTTCACTCCCTCCAAATTAAATCTTTCTTGGAACTCTAACATAAAACAGATGAAATCTGAGCTGCCTTGAGAGGAGTAGGCGTAGGGTTGAGAGTCGGCTGAGTTTCTCTCCCCACACCCCCCAGCGTCTCTAGACAGGCCTGACAAAGAATGCCAGCTCTGCCCAGCACAGCTTGAAAACCACCAATGTAGACTATACTCTTTCCATCTCAACATCCACTGGCTCCTCAAACATTCCCACATGGTTTATTTTAATCTGAAAGGGGTGGAACTTGTGACTAGGATTCCTTTTCCACTAAGATAAGAGAGCTCTGGTGGATCTGCCAGTCCAAAAGCAGGCAGTTTGAATCCTCCACCTACTTCTCAGGACTAGGATGGGTAATCTCCTCCCTAGCAATTTACAATCTTTGAAAACCTGCTGGGGGTTAAGTTTTAAGTTCTGATTTGAAAGCAATGAGTTTGAGTTTTCATTCCCCCCCCCCCCAATTCTAGCTAGACCTACCCAAAACAAACTGTAAGAATACAGCATTGTGATCAGAAATGGTACCAAGCAGGTACTCAACTCAAGGCTACTGAATGAGTGAATTTATGGCAGGGCTCAAAGAACTAGTCTCACAGATCATTCCTCTAGATTCCAAGGAGGCAGGAGCAGCACTGATGAGCATGTGAATGAGAGGATTTGGATCAAGATCTCAATCCAGAGTTGCACTTATAACAGCGGAGACCCACAACATTCTCTTCACCACCTCTGATCTTGAGATACAACTGGCGATAGAAACCCAACAGTGCTGTCACTATACCGTGGTGTTCATGGGATGATGGTAGTGACAGGTGGGCACTTTCAGCAAAAGCAAGGCACATGAGTGGTTGTTGAGGACTAGAGGATTGAGAAGCTTGATATCTCATGGACAAAGCTGACATCCACGAGTCAAATATGGTCAGGTCTTCCAATAGAATGTGCTGTGAAGTAGGAGGAGAGGGAGTGAAATAGCAAACAGTTCTGAGCACTGCAAATGAGGGTTGAAATTACCAACCAAGAGGCCATCTGTGAGCAAAAGGGTCCCTGCTTATGATGTGTCACATGTGTACAGCATCACCTCAAATCTATGTAACTTAACCCAATGCCTAAGGATGCCCACCTGCAGGTCCAAACCCACCGATTAAAGTTATCTTCATTCACTAGAGCAGTAGTTGAAACATTTGGAAAGAGAAGTTATTATGAGTCCACCTTGCATTTTAAAAAATATGAAATGACCATGAACATCACAGGCATCATCTTCTAATACAAAATGTGTGTTTCCATATGCATGCGCACGTGTGTGTGTGTGCACGTGCACACTCAATGTGGACGTCTAGTGTGCCTACAGACCCATTTACAGAACAGGTAAGAAAGCTGAGGCCAGTAGTATGATTATGAAGTCACTGTTCTGTGCCTTACTGAGTCTGAACCTGGGAGCAGAAATACTTATGAAGTGCCTGGAATCCATAGAAAGAGATGAGTGGTATTTTAGCCCAATCAGTCTTCCCCAACCCTGATCCTATAAGAGTCACCAAGGGTTCTGATCCAACCCAATTAAATCAGAATTCCTTGGTATGAGGTCCGGTTATTGAAAGTTTTTCAAAGGCTCCCTTCCCCTCCTCCAAAGCCCCTTCACCTCCGACAAAACTAGAGTTGTCATCAAGTCAGTTCCAATTCATGGAAAATCCACATATGTCAGAGTAGCCCTATTCCATCAGATTTTTTCATGGTTGATTAAAGGCTCCTAACATGTAATTCTCATATGCGGCCAGAGCTGTCAATATAGCCAAGTCTCGTTTATCAGTGATAAGCTGCTGATGATTCTAAAACCCAAAAGAAGTCAGAGCTTACATTTCAGGGAGATTTCCCTTCCAGGTCCAGCACTGAGAAGAAATCCACCCATTCACCTGCGAAAGCTTTGCTTCCTGAGGTCATTTTATGGAGCATTCAGCTGGCACAGTCTGTAAGGAGTTGCTATAAGGCCATAACTCTACCAGTTCAAATCCACTAGCTGCTTTGCAGGAGAAAGAGAGGCAGTCTCCTCTCATCTGATTTACAGCCTTCAAAAACCTGCTAGAGGGTCAGCTGTGAGTGAGATCCAACTTGACAGCAGAGTTTTTTGAGGCCTCAGTATAAGGCAACAGTGGTCTCCAGAAGGGAGAGTGGGATCAGCCAGGCTGTCTGAAGGGGTAAAGCTGAAAGACCAGAACGCTTGAGCACTTCCAGGTCATCAGGAAATGTGTTCTAAATTCCCAGTTTGATGTAGATTGTTGGAGCAAACTAAGACAGACAGGACTGTAAATACTGTTGGCTTTTCTTCAGTCAAAATAGTTAATATTAAAAAAAATAGTTAATATTCTCCTGAAGAGCTATATCTATAGTAATTATTTGAAACTATGCTCTTCCAATAACTCATCCTCCATTTCCTGGTAAGTTTGATTTTTTTTAATACACGCTATTTTTATTTATACAACTACTAATGTTTCTGTCTATTTAAAAAAACATAGCTTTCATAAATTTTACAGTAGTCATTAAACAGTAATTTAATAAGGTAACAGGTGAAGCACCATATTTCTGCAACTAGTTAAGAAATCTGCCATGTATTATAGATTAGTCAGAGGAGAGTAGAATTTCCTAAAGCACCTCGTAGTCAGCTTACAATTAGGTATCCAGATGAATATGTACAGTTTTATATGCATATACTGGAGTGATAGATGCACAAAATACCACTGAATTAGACACAGCTCATGTATTACAAAATACTGCGGGTCCAGTGAATGACCCCAGAGACATTTGCATTACTGTGTCTGTCTCTCCTCATTCCATCTGAGCCATCTGTCAAGATTTGTGCCATCCTCTAGTCCCTAGCAAATGACAGTTCACGCAGAAAGCTATATTTGAACTGCCTAGTTCTCATTTTCCAAGCGTGATTTTCAAACTGTGCACTTAGATACCTAAAAGCACTGCTTGTTTTTCCATTTTCCTCTCCAGTAATTCTTTTAAGCTCTCATCCCTGTGCTTAAAGTATAAGTAATCAGAGAAAGAGGGGCCCCTGCGGGCACTGGGAAAAGCCGTGAGGCTTAGGTGCTCATCTCCCAGGGCAAACGCTCTCTCTTGACCACCATCTGCATCCACCTTGTCTATGCTCTTTTCCTCCAGCTCTTCTTTCTGCTCTTCCTCCTTCTCCTCTTCAAAGGCTTCTCCAAGGGCCCCTGTGGCCTGCTGGGGTTTTCTGGATAGATCCTGGGGTGAGCAGGGCTGCTTGTTCTGGGGGGCAAGGCTGGGGCTGTAGGACTCCACTTCCACCTCATAGCAGTTCTCTTCATCCTCCTCCTCCTCCTCATGGCAGGAGCTTTCTCTGGCACTTTCTCCATCAGACTGAAAGGCTGGCCTTTTTTCCCGGGGCTTCTGGGAAAGGTCGAAGGGTTCCTCCTGTTCCAGACTCCTCAGGACACCTGCTGTCTGAGCCAGGGCAAGTCTTCCCCTTCCAAAACCTACAAGAGCAAAAACAATTTGTTATCAAATGGATATAATGTCAAATGCTGGTCTGAAAAAAAACCCTACTTGATATTTGAACTCTCTGACACACTGTCTTTGTGTCAAATGGCCCTCAGTCCATTTGGAGTTCATATTTTAAAAAGAGGTGAAATTCCATATAACCCAGCTATTCCACTACTTGGAACATACCTTCAGAAAATGAGAACTGAGGCACAAACAAAGATTTGTACAGCAATGTTCGCAGCAGTATTATTCACCGTTGCAAGAACTTGGAAACAGCCCAAATATTCAACCACAAACAAATGAATTGAGAAATTATGGTACAGTCACACAATGGAATACTATGCAGCATGCAGGAGCAATGATTTTGTAAATTATTACCTAATTTGAGAGAGACTGGAGAGCAGAATGAACTAACTCAATCCCACAAGGACAAATATTGTATAAAACCATTATTGTAGAATGAGTAGAAGGATCCAAGAGGGGTGGGAAAGGGTGGAAGCAGAGGGATGTGGAAGTGCAAAGGGAGAGGGTATTGATCATGGGGTTATACAATTAGTGAGGGGGTTGAGGGAAATGGAAAGAATCTGTTCTCAAAAACAATGTATTAGAATTTTGTAAATAAACTAAATTTTTTAAAAAAAAATTAGGGGCTGAAACTGAGGAGGACCTGAAGTGCTTGCTGCAGGTCGTCAAGTCTTCATTATGGATTGAAGCTCAATATCAAGAAGACAGATTTTAACCACAGGGCCAATTGGCAGCACCATGACAGATGAAGAGGAGATAGAGATTGTTAACAGTTACAGCTAGCTTGGTTACACAATCAACACTCTTGGTACAAGCAGTCAGGAAATTAAACGATGAATTGCATTGGGAAAGTCTGCTGTCAGGGACCTCTCCAGAGTACTGAAAAGCAACAAAGTCAGTCTAGACACTAAAGTGTGCCTGATCTAGGCCAGATCTTTGCAATTATCTGCTATGTGTCAGAGAGCTGGATAATGCCTAAGGATGGCAGAAGTATTGATGGCTTTGAGCTATGGTGCTGGAGAAGAGTCTTAATATACCATGTACTACCAAGACAACAAATAATTCTCTCTTGGAGAGGGTGAAACCAGGTTTCTCCTTGGAAGCTAGAATTTTGAAGCTCCATTTCACATACTTTGGGCATGTGGCCAGTAGAGACCAATCCTTGGAGAAGGACATCGTATTCAGAAGGGTGGAGGGACAGGACAAGAGAGGAAAATCCCAGATAAGATGGAATGATACAGTAACTAGGGCAATGTAGATTGGTGTGTCAGAGTCAGTGAGACTGGTTCAGGACAGGGCAGGCTTCAGAGCTATTGTACATAGGGTCACTATGTGTCGCAGACAACTTGATGGCACATAAAAACAACAATTCACAGTAAGGATATGACACAGAAAAGATTGTCATAGGTGGACTCCATCAATGACTGCATCCATTGTGATTTACAGAATCCTTGCAGGACAGAGTAAAACTGCTTTATAGGGTTTCCAAGCAAATAATTCTTTATGGAAGCAGATTACTTCATTTTTCTCCTGGAGACCAGTTGGTGGTTTAGAATCATTAACTTTTTGGTTGACAACTGAACTTGTTACTCATTGAGCTATCTGGGTTCACTAATACCAGTCAGACAAGTACCTAAAAGATGTGTGTAATGTTGCTCATTGCCACAGTGTTTGTTCTAGTGAAACACAGAAATCAATGTATCTCTTTAAAAATACAAGTTTGGGTAATACATTATGGTACATCCATACAATGAACAATGTGTAGGTAATGGAGATATTAATGATCAAAAAAGGTATTTTTTTCCTAAGTAAAAACATTTGTTTATACTATAGACACTATTCTTTATCTATCTAGCTATCTGCCTCCCTCCTTCCCTCCCTCGCTCCCTCCCTCCTTCCTTCTCTCCCTCCCTCCCTCCTTCCTTCCCTCCCTCCCTCCCTCCTTCCTTCCCTCCCTCCCTCCTTCCCTCCCTTCCTCCCTCTTAAAATAGCAACAAACCTGGAAGGATATATGTCAAAATATCACAAATAATTAATTCTGTGGTAATTTTTACACTTTTATTTTTAATGTAGCTCATATTTTACTATTTTGAAAGTGAACAAATATTTTACTATATGGGAAGGGGAAAGACATTTAAATCTTAATGAAATAAAAACATTAATAATGAAAATAAGAGTTTACACTTGAGGCTTAGGAGATCACATCGTGACCGTGGCCCCCATGTGCAGACACTAAGTGTGAGAAGATGCCAAAGGCCCTGAGTGCAACCACAGCTACCCATGTGGCCAGGCATGAGGATTCGATAGAATCTCACTCTGAAGGACTTATTGTTGTTGTCAGGTGCAACTGAGTCTATTTCAACTTCCAGAGACCCCATGTGACAGAGTAGAATAATGTAATAGGATTTTCTGAGACAGAGTATTGATAGGAAAATTTAGTTAGGTCTTTCTCCTATAGAGATGCAAACTGTCAACCCCTTGGTTAGCAGCTACTTGGACTCTTAAAACGTCCTATATTGTTGGACTTATATACTGGTCACCAGATGTGTGGTATGAGGCCAGTGGTGAGCCAGTGGTCAGCCTTGAAGGGTGCAGCATAGAACAGGAGTACTGAAGAGAGATAAGTGGAAAGAAGGAACTCGGGGGTATGTGCCCAGACCCTGCTGCCCCACGGAAGATCCAGGGCTCTGGAGTGGAGGCCCTCACACCTCACTTGGCCTACTTTATGACACTGTCAGATAACTAAGCTGTTTATATCTTCAATCTTGTCAGAGGCACAGAGACAATCTTTTTAATCTAGGTCATAAAATCCGAGCCAATTTAAAAACTAGAGCAAAAGAATGCTAACACCCTTAGTAGATTAAAATAGTAAAATTGTTGACAGTTTGTTAATTTCTTCTTAACATCTCCCACTGTCACATTCACATGTTCTTCCTTTTTCTGGATTGTCCTATAAGGTGCCTTTCCAGGTTTGAGTGACAGAACTGGGTAAATCATGGGGGCTGGCTCAGGCTTTCTCATGAGGAACTGTCTTCACTGCCTTGCTGGTCTCTTGTCCCAGCAAGTAGGCAAACCTACTCTCTTCTGGAAAAATCCAGGCACAGAACATTAGGAACAGGACGAAATAAGTGAGGTGATACAAATTCTCAGAGAGGGTAAGTTGCTTTTGCTTGCTGACCAGAATGTCTCAGGATTTTTGCATCAACTCCAGCCTTTGTTTTGTGATCGTCCTGATTCTCTGTCATCCAGCACTCACCACAAACTTGGAGTCAGGAGAAAACCAAGAGTTAAAATAATTTTGTTTCAAGCTGTGTGTGCACATGTGTCTCTTATTTATGAACACATGCCTCTGCTTTATCATTTCTTTTATGAGGGAAAGGATCCTCCATGGCACAGGAGGTTAAATGCTGCCCTGTTAGCCTCAAAGCTCAGCTATTTAAGCCTACGAGCTACTCTCCTGGAGAAACATGAGGCAGTCTGCTTTCATTTACAGCCTCAGAAACCCTAAAAGGCAAAATACTTTGTCCTGTAGGGTCCCTGTAAGGTGAGACCCATTGCAGTGGGTTTGGCTGTGGTTTTGGCTTTGAGGGGAGGATGGAAAAAGTAACAAACAAAACAAATCATCCCGTATTTGTATCTAATGCCATGACTACTGACTCATATTCAGAAATGCATGAATCAGAATCCTATTTGAGATTCTGGACTTGCTTTTGACTTTGAGTTATGTGATACCTCTGGTATAGCCTCTTATGTATAATAACTATTTCATGGGATTATAGAGAAGGGCAATAATATCTCTCACAGCCTTCCCCTGCACTTCACACTGTAGGGATTAAGCAACATCAACAAATACTATTTTATAACCTATATGCAAGCTTCTGTCTTACAAGCACACAGACTTCTGGAAGACAAAGACAGTCTTAGACTGCATGTGGTGCACTACCTTGGGCGGAGGTTTACATAGCACTTGTCTATTGAGAAACTAGTTATTTAGGTGACTAAGGGGTAAAATCCTATCCAATGAGTTCAGATCATAAACTCTTTGCTGCTAAGAGCTTTGGAGCAGAAAAAAAAAATTAAAAACAAAACGCCATGCCCACTGTTGTTCAATCAGTTGCAAATCATAGTAACGCATGACTCTATAGGACAGAGCGACACTGCTGTAAAGGGTTTCCAAGGGTGTAAATCTTCACAGAAGCAGATTGCCACATCCTTCTCCCATGGAGCAGCTGGTGTATTCCAACTGCGGACTTTCAGTAGCAGCCCAACGTGTAACGCACTATACCAACAGGGCTTCTAAGAAGAGCATAAGACAATCATTAAACAGACAGACATGCTGCATTTACTCTACAGTCAATTCCAAAGAGGGTGATCCCACTGGATAGAACAGAACTGCCTCATAGAGTTGCTGAGATTACAGTTTTTACAGAACAGTCCGGTCAGTAAAGTGATTAAACACTCAGCCTCTAACCAGTGGTCCAAACCCACCAGCCACTCTTCCAGAGAAAGATGTGCCGGTCTGCTTCTGTAAAAATAATGGTCTTGGAAATTCAAGTGGACCATTCTACTCTGTCTGATAGGGTTTCTAGGAGTCAGAGTTGACTTGGTGGCAATGAGAATCGTTACAGAAACAGTGTCACTTCTTTTTCCTGTGATAGGATGGCTGCTGAGTTTAAATCCTCCATCTCTCAGTCACCAGTCAAGCACTTTAACCACTGTGCCACCAGACCTCCTTGAGAAAAAGGAAGAAGCCGAGAGCACTTATCATTAGTTCAGTTAGGACCCAGTGGGGGACATACAATTCTTCACTTTGCATATGAGCCAGTCAGCCCTAACCAAGCAGAAAAATTGTCATTGGGTTTGTCTCGTTATGAACAGTGAGCGAAGACCTGGCCTGCTAGAAGCACACTTCTATGTACAGCAGAACTTGAAGACCTGATTTTCAGAAAGGAAAGAAACAAAGTCATGTGCTCAATGGCAGTGCAATAAAGTGAGGCCAGTGAAGGCTTTTGAGACAGAAAGATCTGGGTTCAAATACCAACATGGCCACTTTTCATTTGAACAATGTTAGGCAATGCTTGGCGCTGTTTGTCCATCTGTAAGATAAGCATAATGGAAGCTCCTCTATCCTGGAGCTATTGCGAGCTTCCAGGGTGAAAAAGCACCTAACCTAGTGCCTAGGAAAAAAGAACCAAAAAAGATCCTGACTGTCACCATTTTAGGTAGTAGTAGAGCACTGTTATTATGCTCTATTTACATTCTGGATTTAATTTTTACTTAATTATCTTCAGATATTTTGTTGGTGGTGGTGTTGATTGCCATCAAGTCAAGCATGCTTCATAGTGACTCTATGAAAAAAAGACCTGAAGCCTCTATACTTATCATTGTTTCCCACAGTTCACAGAGTTTCCAGAGACATATTATTTAGGAAGTGGATGCCACTGAGCATTCAATTTTTACACAGCAATGTGATAAGCGTGTTCTTACCACCCAGCTTTGGTTTTAAAAATCAGGGTCCCTATTACAATGTCTGCCTGACTGCCCCTCTACCCTAAAATCTCTCCACTCCATTTGTGCTCCCACGCGGCTCCTGGATTGAGCTCACCTTGCGAGTGAAGGCCTCGCTCCATGACCCCGTGCTTGACTTTCATGTGGCGTGTCAGATTTCCTTTCAGCGTGAATTTGCTCGGGCAGTAGAGGCACTTGAAAGGCTTGCTGTCGGAGTGCAGGTGCATATGGCCCATGAGATTGTGCATCCGGTTGAATTCCTTCCCACAGAGCTGTGAGAGACAATGAGGAGGAAAACGCATGTCATTGGAGGGTGGCCGTCCCTGCCCAGGTGAACCCACCTGCGGACAGACCCTGTGTCAGCGTGGATGAGCTATGACCCACGCTGCTTCTCTCTGCCTTGGTCCTTGGTTATTAATTCTAAATTGAATTGTGTCCCCCTAAAAGGTATGTTGAAATCTAAACTCATACCTATGAATTTGACCTTGTTGGAAATTGGACTTTTCTTTGAAGATCTCAATTAAGGTAAACCATCATGGGGGTGACTAATGCCTTTTGAGTGGTCTTTTAAAAGAGGAGAACAGATATGGAGACACACCCATACAAGGGAAAGACAGCCATTTTGTAAAGATGCATCTAAAAGCTAAGGAAAAAAATGAGTGAAATGGTGTAACAGTCACTGGTGGGAGATGCAGTGCATTAAACATGACATATTTTACTGAGTCACTCTACTTTTAAAGAAAAGTTTAAAATATTACACAGCTTGCCAAAATGTGCTGTTTGTTGTTAAGTGCCATTGAGTCGTAGGCGACCCCATGAAGGAAAGTCCTCAACACTTGTGTGACTTTCATCCTCTCTCCAGGTTCATAGAGTTTCCCGAGGCAAGCTATTACAGAAGTGGATGCCACTTCTGCTCCAAGCTTGTTTTAATCGGGGAGCTCCACCAAACACTGTCTATCATGGGTAACTATTCTCACATTTGACTCATCGGTGTCACAGTGTTTGGCTTCACAGAAACCATGAGTTGCCTCTGTACAGTAAATGGACATACTAGGGTTACACAACCTACAAGAATGTTTCACCAAAAACAATTAAAGGCAGGCCTGAGGCCAACTCCCCTGTCTCTCTCTATGCTGTTGTTGTTGTTGTTAAGTGCCATCGAGTGGTAGGTGACTCATAGCAACCCTATGAATGAAAGTCCTGGACACCTGTATAACTTTCGTCCTTTCTCCAGGTTCATAGAGCTTCCAGAGGCAAGGTATTATGCAAGTGGATGCCACTCCTGCTACCAAGCTTGTTTTAATCGCTATATATCCATAGATTAAATGTATGCATGTAATTTTTGATTACAACTCTATAAAACTATTTCCTTAATAGTTCAGATGAACCAGGAAGCACTGAGGTCTATCAGAAATGAGAAGAGACAAGGAAGGATCTCTATAGAATAAGGAAGAAAACTTGGTCCTGACAGCATCCTGATCCAGACATCTAGCCTCCAAAACTGAGAGACAATAAATCCCAGGTCATTTATCCTAGACCACCCACTTGGTGCACCTGTTATAGGCCATGGTCTTTGCAATTACTTGCTATGCATCAGAAAGCTGGACAATGACTAGGAATGGCAGAAGAAGAATTTTGAGCTATGGTGCTGGAGATGAGTATTGAATATACTATGGACTGCTAAGAAAGTAGACAGGTTCATCCTAAAGAGGGTGAGACAAGGCTGCTCCTTGGAGGCAAGGACTCTGAAGCTTCTTTTGACATACTTTAGGCATGTTGCAAGGAGGGACCAGTCCTTGGAGAGGGACATCATATTTATAAGGGAGGATGGACAACAGTACTAGAGAGAAAGACCCTGGATGAGATGGATTGATTCAGTGACTAGAGTAATGGGGGTAGATGTGTCAGAGACATTAAGGTTGGCTCAGGATACAGCAGGATTCAGAACTGTTGTACATAGGTTTGCTATGAGTCACAGGCAACTCACTGGCACATACCAACAGCAACAACCCACTTAATATTTGATTACAGCTACTCTAGGAAACTAAGTCAGAGTTCTAAGTGGGTTCCAAGGAAAATGTCCTTATACAAGTCGGAGAGATGCTGGATTCCACTTGGCCTCAGAGGTGAAGTAGGGGGAAGAATCTGTGCGATGCATGTTCCTGCATCATGGAGATCTTTTAAATACAAACTAAAAATCTTACAGTGTCTTCTGAATGCAGCTTCTGTAAAAAGGAAGAAAGCTGATCTGAGAAAGGAATTTCCCAAATGTACTTCACCATTTGACCTATGGATTATTTATAACATGTAAAGAATGATACTGTCATCAAATATCTCATTTAATTTTTAATATGAGATATATGTTGTTGTTACTTCATTTTTACACAGAGGCAAGCTGAGTGCCTGAGTCAATTGATCCAGGCACACAGGGAAGGCAGGGGTGCTGCAGTTGAGATCATGAACTCAGGTCATGTGACATCAGAGGTCACCAGATCATACTGTGTCCCTCATATGTAACTCTTCTGTTAGACTCTATTAGGCCTTTCCCTTTTAAAATCTACTAATTTTTAATTTTATTTAATTTCTCTTATTTATTGAGATGACTATCAAGGTTAAAAGGAACAAGGAGGCATCGGAGTGGAGTATCCATTTTTTTTTCAGGGTGCAGATCTGAACTATTGAAAATATGAAAGTATTTTTTCTAGGATACAAAACAATCCCACATGCTTGCTTTCTTTTTCATCATTTCCAGCTATCTTCAAGTACATCAAGGACCACAGCAGTGGTTCTCTAGCTTCCTTTGGAAGACTAGAACCTTTGTTACCAATGGTAATTTGTACAGATGATGAATGTTTAAAACATAAGCAGCTGTTCTAGGGCATTTTTCTTCCTTTGGCTGTCTCCAAGCCTTAGTAGAGCAGGAACTGGAAATACCAGCCCCTCTGTGTTGCTCTGTGAACTATGAAAGGCAACATTTGGCATTGCCTTTGAACTTGAGTATTCAAGGAAGAAATGTCGTCCTTCCCTCAACTCCGTCTCAGGCCAATGTAGTGGTGCAGTGATTGATGCTCTTGAGTTATATCATCCCTTGAGACTTTCTCTAGCAAAATACACTGCCATTAGCCTAAAAGCATGCTGAGTGGGAAGAGGAAGCCAGCCTGGAATTACAAATTTGCCAGAGATAATCCATGTATAGATAATGACCAGTTAACTCTGTATTTTCAAATGAATTATATTTGGGAATTTTAAGGACTTTTTGCTTCCTTAATAGCAAGAATGAATGTGGCCTATACGATGGATGTCCCAAGCTCAGTAGTGAGGGTAAGTGAAATGGTTTCATCCAGCCTGGAAATGAAGAGGAAAGGACGAGGGAAGTGGGTATCAACTTCCAGCAGAGGTCCTACAACTGGACACTTTCTTTCTTTCATTCTTGACAAAGGTAATTAGTGTTTTGGGCTTTTTTAAGGTTAAGTAGTAATTATACATCTCTTAGAAAGTTACATCCCCAAAGGGATGGACCTTCTTCCTTGAAAGGAAATAAGATCCCAAGATAATTTGTTAATATAACAAACTGTGGCCCAAATTTGCCCCTCCATGTTTTATTAGCTTAGTTTTAATCAGTTCTCCATCATAATGAAGGAAAAGAGTTTTGAACCTAGAGATTCTACATAAGTATTCCACGTTGTGGGTCATTTTTTTAAAAGGTCCATCTTTGTTGACAGGATGGCTTTTGCCAATTTGGAGTGTTCTTGTCATTAGCATGCCTGGAAATGATGTTCATTCAGTATTCGTTTCCAATCTGTTCTCACTCAACAGACTGCAGCCTCTACGGAGGCCCTGCTCGCCCCTTTCTCCCCTTTCTGGTTTTGTTTTTTTTTTCCATGTTTTTCATTATGAGACATATATAACAAAATATTTGCCATTTCAACCATTCTTATATGTACAATCTAATATCATTAATTACATGCACTATCTTGTACAACCATCATCAGGATCCTTTTTCCAATTTTTCATCATCCCTTACCATGGCACCCCTTAAGAAAAATTTCCCCTTTTTTTAATCCCACTTACACCTCAAACCCAAAAAAAGTATTACATCAAATCAGAACTGACTCAGAGTTGACCCTCAAGTGGTTTTTAGAGGCTGTAAAAGTACATGGAGCTCTAGTGGCCTGGTGGCAAGAAGCTATCCTGCAATCCCAAAGGAACGTGGATCAAGGCCACCAGTTGCTCCGCAGAAGAAGAATGGGCAATCTCCTTCCAACTGCCTCTCAAAACCCACCAGAGGGTCAGCTATGGGTCAGTTCTAAAAGGTACACAACAACAAACAACAACAAATTGCATGGGAGGAGATTGCCATCTTTCTCCTGAGGAGCAGATAGTGGATCTGAACCATCTTTGTGCTGGCAGCACAACTCCTATCCCACTAGGCCACCAGGGCTCCCCTTGCCCCTGGTAACCACTAATCATCAGCTTTGGTCTCTATGCTTTCACACAGTCTTGATAATTCACATAAGTGAGATAATAAGTGAGACCATGTCTGACCTATTTCACTCAGCTAAATGCTTTCAAGGGATCTCTGGTGACATAGCCCATGGAGAGTTGCGCTGTAAACACAAAGGCCACACCACTTTGTCTGAACCCACCACTGGCTCCTCAGGAGAAAGAGCACTTTCCCTATGAGATTAGTTTCAGAAACCCGCTGGAGGGACAGCTCTGAGTTGGTTCTGATTTGATGGCAATGATTTTTCCCCCAATGCTCTCAAGGTTCATCTATGCCATAGTGTGTCTCAGAACTCTACTTCTCTTATTTTTCCTGCTCATGCCAAACTCGATCTATGGGTGGTCTGACATGTGCATAAAGAGGCTGTGCACATTTGAGCAGAACGCTTGAGAGATGAAAACACCAATGATGGTTAAGCATAAAGCTTACAGGGTGTGAGGGGCTAGAGGGGGAAGTTCAACTAAGTTATCACATTGTCCAGGCATGCGTGGAGACGCACAGGCAAACAGGCCAGCAAGAACTCAAAGGAGAGATGTGATAGGTGTCCTTTGCAGTTAACCCTCATTAACAGGGAAATTCCTCCTTTAGTTATTATCTGCTGTGGCTGAAGTATCAGAAGATGGAGTGATCTAAAGGGTCTTCTAAAGACAAGATGGAATTTTAGCTTAACTTAAAGAGCATGTAGCCCACTCTTTATTCCTGTGTTGGCACTAAGATAAAGTCTCTTCATTAAATATTTTCAGAGACTTCAAACAACCTTGAACTATAAACAAGGTGATTCTCACTATTGTGATAATGAGCAACTGCTCAGTGCTACCAAAACTCCTGGGACACTGGGGTCTGTGCAGATTCTGAAGCTGCCCTACTTCTAGGTTCCACCCCTGACTCCACACAATAAGGTGTGCACTTGCTATGGTTGCTACTGGTGGGTGTCTGCTAAATCTTCCTCAATCATGGGTAAATTTCCTTTTAAGATCCTTCATTATAGTCTGGTTAGTATATTTCTAAGATTTTCCTAGTTCAACTCACTCTGAACTGCCTTTTCTAGGATACTTTAGTATGTGTTGGACATTAGATAATACTATCCTGTCATATCAGGGCCCAGGGAAGGTCTCCTGTGGGACACTACATAAGAGTGAGACTATCTGACATGTGATTGCTAAAAGTGACTGGTGTTTATAACGCTTTTGGTAAAATGTAATTTTTATATGCCAGAGTTGTCTTTCATGGATAATGGGAGTCTACTGGACCAGCTCTGAAATCTCTGGTGGCCTACTGGTAAGAAGATACGCTGCAATCCCAAAGGCACTCAGTTTGAATACATCTGCTGCTCCAAAAGAGAAGGCTGGGAAATCACCTACCTTTTGAGTTACCGCATTTGAAAACCTGCTGGAGGGTCAATTATAGGTCTGTTCTGACTTGACAACACAGAACAACAACAACCAGGCCAGCTAGCAACTACCTTTCCTAAGGCTGAATGGAGGTATGTCAACTCATAAAAGTGTTTGAAGCACTGAAAGGTGCTCTGTCTGTCTTCAGTACTAGGTTACCTTTATTTTGTAGCTAACTAACTTCTAACAGCGTTGAAGAGCAATGATTTCACTCTGGAGACAAACGTCTGCCTGATATAGGCCATGGTCTTTGCAATCACTTGCTATGTGTCAGAGAGCTGGACAATGACTAGGGATGATAGAATGAAAAATAAACAAACTAAATTTAAAACAAAAAAGAAGGAGAATTGATGCCTTAGAGCTGTGGTGTTGGAGAGGAGTATTGAATATTCCATAGACTACTAAGAAAATGAACAGGTTCATCCTGGAAAGGATTAGACCAGGCTGCTCCTTGGAGGCAAGGATTCTGAGGCTCCATCTGATATAATTTGGAAAAGGAGGGTGCAGTCCTTGGAAAGGGACATCATGCTTAGGAGAGTGGAGGGACAGAGCAGGAGAGGAATAGCCTCTATGAGATTAATTGATTCAGTGACTGGGATAATGGGGGTAGGTGTGTCAGAAACAGTGAGATTGGCTCAGGATAGAGCAGGGTTTAGGGCTGAAGTACAAAGGGTTGCTAGGAGTCACAGGCAACTTGCGGGCACATAACAATAACAACAACAACCTCCAACACAAGACTATGCATTTGGTGATATTTAATGAATATGTAAGAATCTGATTGAGTAAATAAGTTAACAACTCAAGAAAATATCACTGTTCCATGCAAAAGTTCCTAAAAGTGAACATTACCACCTTTTTTCTTTCCCCTGTGAAACCTGTGTTTCACATGGAAGGTTACAGGGCATTGACCAAGGACTGAGTTACTTGGACATCATGCATATCTCCTTTGTGGCTAACCTCAGCTTTTTCCTTTTCGTAGCCCTTTGATCCTTCCTACAATAGCTCTCCTCTTCTTCTGTCTCAGAAGACTGTGTTCACATGACAAAAGACGGATGTACGAGGTTATTTTGTGAGGGTGATGATCAGAAAGAGACCACCCAATGTTAGTCAACAGAGGTCAGGAAAAAAAGGGAAAGGAGCCAATGAGTGGTGGGGTCAATTAATCATGACATCTGTGGGTGGCAGTTGAGGCACATTCCCCAAATATTGTAGTAGGGAAGAGAATTAGACTAGAAAAAAGAAGACTACAGAGGGAAGTCATCACAAATTTTATTTTTTTTATCCTTATGAACACCTTCTAAATAAAAAGCTCAAAACAGCCCACTGTCTTTGAGTTGAATCTCACTCAAAGTAAACTTACAGGGCATGGCCGAATGCCCCACAAGGGTTCCAAAGCTGTACATCTTTATAGAAGCATCGGGTGGGGGCATGGGGAGATGGGAGGTCAGGGCGTGGGAGATGGGGTGGAAAGAGCAGGGCGCTGTCTGAAGGACTCCGATTTCATCTCAGCTGATTTGCCCTCTACATGAACCCTCAGTTGTAATGAGCGGCATTAGTCACCTCTAATCTCAACTTCCCCACTTACATACACTTTTTAAGAGAGAAGTGAACATCAAAATGGAATATAAATTTAGAACAAAGAGTTCAAATGGTTCTTTAAAGATGGGCTGCACAGATTGTTATGCTTTGAGGATGCAGAGAGGGAAGGTGAAGGTGAGAATCTAGAGGATTTCCAAGCTTTTATTTTCTGTAAAATGGCAACAATAAAACTAGTTGCTATGAAGGTTGCTGTGAGCATTAGACCAGAACATTCATGTAAGGGGCTCAGCAAATAATACCGGTGTAATACTAACTCTTATGACTAGCATCGCCCCCTAGCTAGTATAATCTTTTATGTGTCAAAAAAAAAGTACTCTGAAGACTAAGGTGCTATCTTTTTAAGCCGAATTACTTTAAGGGAATAATACACGATGGTCTAAATGAAAAGTCCTCTGGCAGACAATCTGTGATGTATTAAAAATGTAAGCAATTGTGCCTTAGGTAGCTCTGGGCAATGTGGATGGGCCCTGAAGATTTGTTCAGATTACAGGCTTTGGAGGGAGCCCATTCTTGGGCTCCCCAAACTCTCATTCACTCCATCAAATAGCTGGCAGATTTGTTTCCAGGCTTCCTCATTCCTTAGCTCCCCAGGGGCTCCAAAATTCAGTCTCCCAAAGCCCTTTCCCTCCTCAGTCCAGTGCCTGGTGGCACTTCAGCAATTTCCCATGAGTCCTAGCGACAACGTCATCTGCTGTCTGTAGACACCCAGACGATGGCCAGGGTGTAACCTCTAAGCTGGGGCCAGAGGGCAATAATGCCAAGAGCAGGCACACTACATCACTCAGGCAGCCTCATCTGAAGTTCAATACAGAGATGCACCAGGAAGCCTCTGTTTTCCTATTCTGAGGAGAAAGGTCAAAGAGCGGAGGCCTGCTGCCCAGGACAGCAGGCCTCTGCAGAAAAAACCCTTTCCCTCATATTCTCCTCTCTCTCTCTCTCTCTTAATAAGAAGGGTGTTCCTTTCCTCAAAGGGAGAGAGAGGGAGGGAGGGAGAGAGAGACTGTAAACTTTCCAAAAGGACCGTGAGAAAACAGGAAGCTTTGAAAAGTACAAGAGAAAGCAAGATGAAATCTATTTGCAGGCGGGCCCCAGGGGACATGTGAGGCATTGTTAAGCAGGCAGTTCATACAGCTATATCCTTCCTTCTGCTGAGGAGGGGTTTGCTGCCAAAAGGCTTCTATCTGGTCACTGCCTTAACCCCTTACATACCAGCCTGAATGCCTTGACCCCTAGCACCAGGCCTCTAAACACCCACCTGCCCTCTCTCCTTAAAGAGCATGAGAGACAAGGAGATATGGAGGGTGGCAAGTGGGGTCCATTTTCAAGGAGACCTCCACATTCTAACAGCTCTGCTCCAGAGCCTTCAACTCTGCATCACAGGAGGCTGCAGATGACCTGGTGATTCACAACTTAGGCAGCTCCCGGCTTCACCCATCTCAGAGGAGAATTTGTCCCGGAAATTCTGGATGGCTACTTTTCCTGGACAGATTTCTCAAAGACAGCAGCTGGTTCTTCGCTCTTAGGGAGCGAGAGCGCCCCAAGGAGGCATCTAGACCAGCCCCTGCTTGCACAGAATCTGGGAAGCATATTTCTGAAGCATGGCTTAAGCCTACAGGCATAGGCCACTGGAAGCATTCCAGCTGGCTCCAAGAGACCAGGAGTCCAGAAATCGAGCCAATGGCAAAAGGGCTTAAAAGGGCAGTAAAACATTTTTACAAGGAGAAAAAAAAAGAAGCATAGGATTGAAACTTTTCCTCTCTAATTTTCCATCCTATTGTTAATGCCTAATCCCAGAGTGAGAGGAGCTTTCTGCTTGCCACAGACAGCTGTTTTCATTGGGTTGTAGAGAATCTGTAATGAAACAGGAGGTGAGGTTTTTGTTAAGAAAAATTTGGGTTTTTCTTAGCAAGAACTGGAGCAAGTTGAGTGTGACTGGAGCAAGGCTGACCTCTCTCTTCCAGTCATGTCAATCATGTGACATCAAAAGTTCTTGTCTGTTATCACCATAAAGCAAGGGTTTAGTTGTCTGGGCTAATTCCTCAGTATCTCACCACAACCAGTTAGTCATTTATCACACAGTCATGAATTACTAAGGAAACCAGTGTTCATTTAATAGTTTACAGCTCATGGTGCTTTAGAACAAAGCTGTACTTTCACAAGGTTTTTATATAATGTTTTTTCATAAGTAGACTGCCAGGTCTTTTTTTCCTACGTGTCTTTGGGTAGACCTGGATCTTCAAGCTTTTGGTTAGCAGCAGGGTATACTAACCATTTGAACCATCCAAGGACAATAATCACATGTTGTTACATCCTGTCAAGTTGGTTCCAAGTCATAGCAACTGTTCATATACAAAGGAATGAAACATTGCAACATCCTTACAATTACTGCTGTACATGGACCCACACTTGTTCTCACTGTATCCATTACATTAATTCATCTTGTTGAAGGTCTGCTTCTTTTGTGCTGACTTTCTACTTAACCAATCAGGATGTCTTTGTCCAGTGACTGACTGTTCCTAATAATAACATGCCCAGAGTTCTGGTGGCCTAATGGTGAGGAGTTGCACTGCCAACCGAAAGGCAGTGTAGTTTGACTCTACCAGCTGTTTCAAGGGGAAAATGATGGGAAGTCTCCTCTTGTGCAATTTGCAATCTCTGAAAATCTGCTGAAGGCTCAGCTATGAGTCATTTCCAATCCAATAACACTTAACAACAACAACAAAGTGTGCAGGATGAAGTCTTATCCTCTTCACTTATAAGGGACATCCTAGCTTCACTTTTCCCAGTCCTAAAATATATTTAGCAAGCAGTTCTCCTTTTCTCTTCCAACTCCCCTTTAATCTCCATCCAGTGTCAGTAGACTTGATCCACAAGTACATCTCTAACCTATTCCACAAGGGTATCCGGTGATAGTCTAAAAATAAAGAGTTTCATGGCATAGCAACTAAACTCAGACTTTGGACATCTGTTGAAACAAAGAAACAAAGAAGGATGACCCTTTGCAGGGAGACAGGAGTGGGAAGAAGCTGGAAGTATATTTCTGACATTTTCATAGAAAAAGGTGGCTTCGGATCAAAATGACTGACATCAGTTCTTGTTTCAGAAATGTCTAAGGATGGAGATTTGCCACCTAAGTTTGACAAAAATTTCTTTATTTAAAGTCCAATTATTTTTGTTCCAATGGAGAGTGATATAATTTCCAGGGAACCTTCTGATTCTGACCTGAGATCTACTGAGAGGATCTACCTACCTGGGGAAGTGACCTGTACAGATGACCAGCCTCGTTTCTCTTCTCCCATTGTAGAGTGTGAACTGTGCTTTGTTTCCAAAGCTGACATTACAATGTCTAAACCACTCTCTTATGGTACCTGATGGTGTAGGCTTGACACCCAGGACCTATTCATTGTCAACAAGACAAGGCTGATTAAAACTGACTGTAAATTTAAAGCAAACGTTTTTCTGTTCTATGTATGTTGTACCTTCACTGAGAATGGGGGAGGAAGAGACAGTCTTCCCTGAGGGAAGACCTGGAACATTATGATAGGCAGCTCACTGCATCACTGCATCCACGCTGCACGGCACTGAGTAGCTTTCTGTACACTGGTTGTAGACAGACTCCTCTAGACCTTCAGAGACCACCTGATCCAAGAAATACCCCAGGCCTTCCTGAATCTCATGAAGATAGAGAAGCAGAACTGATTCTGTCTCATCCAAATCACATACATCCTCCCAAGTCCATTCCTGATACTTTCCCCTTACCACAGTCTATCCATTTGCAGGGAAACATTCCTTCTGATGATACTAGTACTATTGCTTGATGATACTACTATTATTGCTGGATACAAATGGATGAGGTGAAGGTGAGAGAGGGCTGGATTGGTCAGGTGTGGATTTTTATGAAACGTTTTTGGTAAAATACAGTGTCAGCAAAAATAAGTAAAGTTCTCAGTGAGGTGGGTCAGCACAATTGCCACGATAGATCCAAACATACCACTGACTGGGAGGATGGTGTAGGACCATGGAATACTTCATTCTGTTATGCATAAAGTTGCTAGGAGTTGCAGCTGATCTGACAGCAATGAACAGCAATAGAACTGTACCAAAGACTCCTCCATATGCAACAGCTTTATATTCTCCACTACCAGTGGATAAGATTTTTAAAAATAATACAGTTCAGTATGGCGCTTTCTCAAAAAGTTGCAAATAGAGATACCATTTGACCCAGCAATTCCACTACTGGGAATATACCCTGAAGAGACCATAGCTGACATCCAAGCAGATATATGCACACCCATGTTCATTGCAGCTTTGTTCACAATAGCAAGGAGTTGGAAACAACCTAAGTGCCCATCAACAAACGAATGGCTAGAGAAGCTGTGGTATATTCGCACAATGGAATACTATGCTGCATTAAAAAACAAGGAACTCATGCAATATTATTCAAAATGGTTGACTCTGGAGAACATTATGCTGAGTGAAATACCCCAGTCACAAAAGGACAAATATTACATGATGCCACTGTTGTAGAATGGGACTGTCCTTGGGGTTAGGGAGACACTGAGTAAGATGGGTTCAATAATGTATACTGCACTGAAGCAGAGGAGGGAGAGAACCATCTAAAAGAGAGATGTAACTGGGTATTTCTGTCATCACAGGAGACTAGAGCGAGGGCTGCATGGTGGAGGGGACCTGGGGGAGGGTTTGTAAAACAATGAAAGAATCTTTTCTTTTACTTTTCCATAATTTTTGGACTCATGTACTTATAACTTGTTAGTCAAATTTGTGTCTTCTAGGTTGCAACACCCCCATGATACATCTTCAAGGATATGTACATGTACAGCCAAGCACAATCAATAAGAGTGCATCTGAATTCCAAAATCAATCTCCATAATAGTCTATGTGTTTCCTACTGCCAAAGGGGCCCTTTAGAGTAGTGAGAGAAGATCTTCACCCTGAAACCCACAGCGTCCCTTTTCAGCAGGAAGTAGCTAAGAGAATACGCCGTCCCCTTTTCCTTATGACTCAGGGTGAAGTCTCTCTCAGGGAGGAGTGATAGGGAATGGCAAAGGATACACTGACAAAGAAGATTAATCAGAACTGGCTTTGACAAGCACTGTGGCATTTGGACAAGAACAAACTGGGAGGAGGGTAGAGAGAATAGTGCAACAATGAATGAGTGGAAGCCCAAAATCTCTGTAAATGTTTATGAAAATTAATAAAATATAATTATAGAAAAAAAATAATACAGTTCAGGTTCAAAGCTCAAGAGTAAACTCAATGCAAGGAATGAACAAAAGGGGCCTATTTGCACCTCCATTTCAGAAGACAGTTGACCCCTGACAGGAGAGGACAGCTCTGCTAAATGGAAGGGACTTGGGGCTTCACTGGAGAGGGAAGGAAAGAAAAGAAATGCTGAAAGAGAGAAACAAAAGTGGTCTGTGGAATTCTTTGGCTTCTACACCCAGGCTGGCTTCGTAAGTGCATAGCTTGTGAGGTCAAACAGGCCCTGAACTCAGAAGGGCCCCATGCTTAATGTAAAGCTCTGTGCTCACCATCTTGAAATTCTTAACAATGAACAAAGGGTCTTGAATTTTCATTTTACACTGAGTCCTACAAATTAATCCTGCAACTAATCCCACTTGCTGTTTCCTCTGCCCTGAGCTTTGATGACTCATGATGGACATAAATTTGACTTCCAAACCATTTGGAATTTGAAAGAAAGGAGGGGAAACACAAGTAGGTGGCAGGAAAAGGATTGGAGGAGAAACCTCCCTCCTCTCTCTCTGGAGAATGCCCACACAGATCTGGGGAAGCTCTGGTTCCTGACCCCTCTCACCCCATCCCAGGAGTGGCCAGCACAGGAAAAATGTCTCCTCACAGGGGGTTCCTTGAATCGAGGAGTAAGCTGCAGAGGGATTCATTCAGGAATCAGCCCTTGAAGAGAGTGCACCTCACTTTGAAAATAAAGGATTAACAGAGAACATGGCTTGGGCCCCCTCAGATACAGAGGTAGTAGAGAAAAGAGAAACTCCCACTGTTGAAACATAGTGATTTCCCTCTTTTTTTCTCTCAGCCCTCTATTCACACCCAGGATGACCCTTGCCCACACACTCCTTGAATGAAGCTACTCAAGCCTGAGCACGATTCTAATTTTAAAAATGGCGAAGGGAAGCCTTGGAAGTCTGACTTTCTGGGAAATGCATCAGTGCCTTGAATTTTACACCTCAAACTTCTACATTATCTCAGATGATGAAATAAAAATTCATCCCACTTCATCTCACATGTATATTTTAATAAAGACGCTCAAACCCTGTGGCCTGATGGACCATGCATGGCCTTATTCACCATGGTCTAATGACCCCCGGGATTCCATCCCCAGATTTGTGCCACTCAACCCAAGTTTTGAGAAATGAGGAGGAAAAGTGGAGTTGGGAAGAAGAAGAGGCAGTGCTGGGAGTTTCTCTCACTCCTTACTGACTTGTAAAGAGAAGAATCCTACACCTGAATTTTCCATTCTAAACCAGAGGCTCTCCATATGGCCATTTTCCTTGGGAAACATTTCCACGTGGACCTTTCAGCCCTTACACTTCTCCTATATTTTTCAGCTCTGTCCCCAATCAGCCGATCCTCTGCATCTCTCTAATAGACTTGCTCTGCATATTGAATGCACAGTGAGACACAGAGAGCTGACTTCTCAAGGACCAATGAGAGCAGAGGTGGGATAGATAGGGTCAGAGCAGTAGATGTTACTCATGGTTGGACTCACTGCCCACTGGAGAAAGGGAGCAGGACGTTCTCTGGGGGTCTTTCCTTTTAACCATTTACACAACCTTGTGTGACCCTTTCGTTCCCAAGGTTGCCCTGGCAGACTACTCACCTTGCATTTAAAAGGCTTCACATCAGAGTGCACAATCATGTGTGCCTTAAGGGTCTGCTTCTGCACGAAACTCTTGTAGCAGAGGTGGCACTGGTAGGCACGGATGTTGGTGTGGATCAGCACGTGTCTCTTCATATTGGCCAGCAGGGTGAACTCCCGTCCACAAATGCCACACTTATGCTCCTTCACACCCTGGAGGGAGTCAAGATTCCAGAAAACCATGGTTAGCCTGCGACACGCTTACATCATGCTCCCAGTCCTTGGTTTTTCTCTGTTGATCTCGCTGCTTCTGGGGTTAATGCTGCAGTCAGAGTTCTTGAAGATTACTAGGATTTTGATGAGGACACTGAAGCAGGACGTGCAGAATGAGTCTATTATCCAGCTTTTATGACAATGAAAAAGAAAGCTTTCTAAATGGATGGTAGGGAGCTCTGGTGGCCTAGTGACAAGAAATTGTGCTGCAATCCCCAGAGTCTCCGCAGTTTGAGGCCACCAGCTGCTCAGCCAGAGAAGGATGGTCAATCTCTTCCCATGCGATTAACTGCCTCTGAACACCTGCTGGAAGGTCAGCTATGAGTTGGTTCTGACTCAACAGTACACAACAAGAAGAACAACAAATGGATGCTATCACTTCCTATTGGAAGGCCAACATATATTGACGTTCTCAATGTTGTTGTTATGTTGTTATGTGGTGTCAAGTTACCTGTGACCTTATGTACAGCAGCACTGAAACTTGTCCTGTCCTATACTCAGGTTTTACTCTGGAGCTTACTAGTCTTTGGTCTTTTATTAAAGATTTTCCAGGGTTGGAGCCATTATGAGTTAAACGGCACTTGTCCTGTCCTGAGGCAGTCTCACGGACTCCAACACACCAATCCCCATTGCCCCAGCTATTGTATCAATCCATCTCATCCGGGGTCTTCCTCACTAATGCATCTTAAAATCTTCAAAATACCAGCTCATATCCACATTTTAATAAATCACAACTTGTTAATCACATTATCAAGTTGGCCTCCTAACTCTGGTTCCCACAAACTTTGGCCACAGTAACCTTGGTGTGGCATGGCTAGGGAGTCTGCCCACCTTCCCCAGCCTGGCTTTGGTCTTGTAGAGGAATTTGACAGGAGACAGCTTTCTAAACTAGACAGTGCTTGGTGAAGAAGGGTTTGAGTGCTTAAATGTCAGTGTTCTCCACACTGCTTTCCACTGAGAGGACTTCCAGAGATTGGAGTGGAATGCTCTGCTGCTTGCTCTCTTAGTGAATCCTGACTATTGCTTCCCAGAAAAGACCTTTGCAAGAGATCTGGATCTGGAAAGACTTCTAGGATGAAAACTTAGATAACTTTGGCATTAAATATATTATACAGTTGTGTCACCTGGTGTCTGTAGTGGTCCAAGCAAGGGGTCTGAAGCTCACCTCTGCTTCTCTCCACCTACATTTCCTTTCTTTGATTTGGTGCATAGTCAGCCAATCAGTGCTGGTGAATTCAAGGCCTGGAACAGCAGGTTCAAGTCTCCTAACCATTTTCTGCCTACATGGTAACTTGAGACAAATCACATGGCCTTTCCTAGTGTGGCTTTCCTCCCTTCACAGTGAAGTGGAGATTCTTCCCAGTCCTGGCACTTTCTATAGAAATTATTGTAGATAAGTATGGATTTATGCTACTGAAGAACTCTTACAATGAAATGTTAACAATAGCCTGAGATAAAGTTTTTGAAATGTATAATATTCAAATAGTGAGCTTAAAAGGATGAAAAAATCTTTTATTACAGCCATAAAAATTTATTTTAGCCTTTTTCTTCTCTCAAGATTTTCTCTGCGGGGCACTCTGACCCAGATGTCCTAGGATCTACTTAGCACTACTTCTCTTTCTTACTTATCACTGGTTTCAGGATTCTCTAATGAGAATTGTGAGCCACAGTAAAATTCACGTGGAGGCTGGCTTAGAATGCAAGTTAATGTCAGCCTGAAGACATTTTTTAGGGAGCAAAGGAATAATCTCAAACAGGACCAATCAAAGCATAGACAGGGAGGATGTGGGGGTTTTCAAGGGCTTGGAAGGAAGCTGAGAGCAGAGAGTAATGATGGGAGGGGAAGCTGGAAGAGAGGACCACCTTTATGGTGGAGTGTTCAAGAGCTTAAGCACAGGAGTCAGAGAGTTCTAGGCAACCTCCCCATGCCCCGTGTTCCCATCTACAGGTGGTTATAATAATAGGTGTAGTAATCATTCAGAAGACTAAATGAGATAGTAAGCACCTGATACATACGGAGTTACCAGTGAGTAGATTCGGACTCTAAGCACACCCATGTGCGCTCCACAGGATTATCAGTGGCTAGACTTTGGGAAATAGTTTACCAGACTTTTCCCCCCAGACATCTCTCTGTGGTCTTGAACTGCGGTCCTCTCGGTTAGTAGCAAAGCACTTAATCACTTGTGCTACCCAGGGACTCTAATAAAAATTACCTCTCCACTGATGCTATTTCCCTCTATTTACTAGCACCTTTAATTAAAATGTATTTTGTTTCCTAATGAAAATAGAATTCATTTCAGATGTCAAGCCAAGTCTTTCGTTTTTATTTCATTTATTGCAATCTTAATAGGGAGCTCTGATGGCATAATCAGTTGGGAGTTGTGCTGCTAATCCCAGAGGTCTCGCCTTTCTGGAACTTCAAATCCACTAGCGGCTTCATGGCAGAAAGACGAGTACTCTTCCTGTGCAACTTACAGCCTCAGAAACCCAATGGTGGGTCAGTTATGAGTCGGTAGCTACTCATCTAACAATGAGAAAGGACTATCTTATGTTGTTGTTGTTGTTGTGTGCCATTCAGTCACTTAGGACTCATAGCGACTCTATGGACAACAGCTCTGAACCCTGCTCTATGCTGTGCCAACCTTACTGTCTCTGATACATCTATTCCCATTACCCAAGTCACCGAGTCAATCCACCTTATCAAGGGTTTTCCTTTGTTTATATGTTTTAAAATGCAAATTTGATCCCCTTTCAACATATGCAGGAGTCCCTGAAACAGCTTTTAGCCCCTGTGGCAGCATCTCAGACTATGGTCTTTGTTACCATTTCTGGCCTTGGCAGGGTTACTGTTGCAGGATGGCACATTCAGGAACCCTTTGTAAATACAAGGCAGGAGCTATCTGTGTGGATCCCACAAGGCAGCCACATATTACTCCTCTGCTGTAGCACCAGAAAATGTCCTGAACTTTGGCCTAACCTAACAAATGAAACCCATTATCACACAGCAGAAATGTTATCTCGGCTGGACAGTGTCCTCCACTGACCTTTCAGAATTAAAGATGGCTTCAGAAACTCTGGCTTGCTCCTAGTCCCTGCTAGCCAAGGAAATCATCTGTTGTCAAGGTAAGAGTGTCAAGGTGAAGAGGGCAAAACTCCCCTCTCGAAGCTTAAAGCAGACCCAGGGAGGTCGTATTTCAGGAACAACATTAGGGCCTTGTTTCAGCCGGAAAGACACTGGGGATTCAGTTCTAAACAAGGTCTAACTGAGGCCCTTGGGCTTACATTTCTCCTGGAAGACCTGAGCTCAGAGAAGAGAAAGCAGAGGCAAAGAGGCCTCTTACAACAAAAATCTCAGGACACTACACCCGGCCAGGCTCAACTCAGGGAGCAGAGGGCATCGCTGGCCTCGGGACTGAGGGCATTAAGAGGAACATGAGGCCCAGGTATACACTGGGGTCATAGGGGCGGGGAGCATCTCCTCCCTCCAGGCCACCCACGATGAACAGATCTCACAAGCCTAAACCAGAAAACAGACCAAAGGCAGCCACTGGCTCTTTGGCAGCAAAATTATCAGGAGAATTCTCTAGAAGAGGTTCTGGCTGGTGTCACTACAAACAGAACTAACTGGTCTCAGTCTGGAGGGTCTGGTAACACATTTTCCAGTAGGGAAAGTTGTTTTTTGGGTTTTTTTTATAAATGGTAATTTCCTGGATGAAGTTTCCAGAAACAGCATTATAGGAATGCTAAGGGGTTGGGAAACAATCACACAACTATCAGCTTTTTTCCCTTCACACATTTCCAAAATGTCTGTACTGTTTACTTCCGGGTGATTAGTTCACGAGTGAACCTCAGACTTTAGAAAACTCGGTTAGAGAGCCAGTCACCCTGGGGAAGATTCTGACTTCTGGTCACTCCTTGTGTATCAGAGAAATGGGCTCCACGTGGTTTCCAATGGCTGAATTTTTGCAAGTATCAGGCCTCTGACGGGACTTGGCTGCACCAGAGCACTGGAGGCCTGAGGCACAGCTGCTAACCGAAAGACTGCATGCCTCCAGCTGCTGGGAAGCAACAGAGGGTCGTTGGGAGAAAGATGAGAGGTCTCCTCCATTCAAGGTTTACAGCCTTGAAACCAAGGGGAAGGGAGCTATCAACTATTATGTTGGTATCAAGTTCAGGGTACTGAGTGAGTGAGGGGCTCTTTGGTAGGCAAAGGTCTTAAATAATTTCTCCATCTCTCCCGTTGATCGGCGGACGGGCACTTAGAGAAGTCTCCTGTCTGGGTTGCACAGCTCTGTCCACCAAAGAGCTCAGGTCTCCAGGCTCCTCCTGCTCAGGGCTCCGTGCACTCCCTGTCCCCACGCCCAGCCCGCCCCTGTCCCCGCCCCAGGTGGGGGATCCCCGCCTTACCTTGTGGGTGAGGGAGTGCTGCTTGAGGTGGTGGGGCTGCACGAACTCCATGCCGCACTCAGAGCAGATGTAGGGCCGGATGTCCTTGTGCTTCATCATGTGGTTCTGCAGCTGGCTCGGGTACTGGAAGGTCTTGTCGCACTCGGAGCAGTTGTACTGGATGGGGCCTCGGTGCGTGGTGAGGTGGCGCTTCAGCTGCGCCAGCGTGGGGAAGTCGAGGCCGCACTCCACGCAGATATTCTCGCGGCCGCTCGCGTGCTTGGCCTCGTGGGCCTTGAGCTCGCTGGGGTAGGCGAAGCCACGGCTGCACACGCGGCAGTTGTGCGGCTTCACCTCGCTGTGCTGCATCATGTGGCGCTTCAGGTGGCTGGTCTGCGTGAAGGCCTTGTGGCACACCTGGCACTTGTGGGGCCGCGTGCCCTGGTGGGTGAGCATGTGGGTGTGCAGGTGGCTGAGCTGCTTGAAGAGCTTCCCGCAGCGGCTGCAGGAGTGCGGCTTGATGCCGCTGTGGCCCAGGATGTGGGTGACCAGGTTATACTTGGAGGTGTAAGACTTGTCGCAGGTGGGGCACTGCCAGCGCTTCTGCGCGCCGCCCACGTCCACGTAGTAGCTGTCGTCGATCTGCACGTTCACGTCCACCCGCTCCACCTTCTGCTTGGCCTCCTCGCTCTCGGGGGGTTCGGCTTTGCGCGGGGGCAGCGGCTCGAGGGGCTGTTTGGGCAGGAAGGGGAAGGAGTAGGGGCTCGAGGAGGGCATGAAGAAGGGGAACATGAGGCCCGGGTGGACTTTGGGGTAGTAGGGGTAGGGAGAAGGCAGGAATGGAGGGGCCACGGGCTGGGCCCACACGGCGCTGGGCTTGACCGGCTCCTGCTTGATGGTCTTGCCCCCCAGGTGCTCGAGGGTGCGGCAGAACTGCAAGCCCACGTTGCACAGGTCGATCATCTGGGAGTCATACTTGGGGCGCGAGGGTGGCGGGAACAGCAGCGGGAGGCTGGGAGGCCCATGGCTCTTGTTCTCCTGGGACTGGAGGGCAAGTGGCGCTTCTTCGGCTGGGTGGCTACAGGGCATCTTGGTGGGCACACTCTTGCGTTTCCGAGAGCCTCCTCCTTCGAAGACACCGGAGAAACCGTCTAGGTCTTCCGGAGACGGTTCATAGCGAAACTGAGGAAAAGGCCCTTGGAGAGCCTCAGGGAACGAGTGTCTTTGGGGGGCTTTCCCTCGCGAAGCCACCGTCTGCAGGCAGTGGAGGAACGAAGGGGGCCTCTTCACACCCAAACTGAAATGCACATCCTCGTCTTTGATCATCTTCATTTCCTTCTGCATCCTTGGAAAGTGCCCTTTAAAGAAAAAGAAATATTGTGGTTTTTAGTTTTGGGTTGTGTTTTTGTTTTGGTTTTATGATGCTATTCCCTTAAAGGGCTTGGACTAAGTGAGCTCAGTACAGCATGTGTAGGGTTTGGCTCCAGACCACCACGAAAAAGTTCGTCCCCTGAATTTTCGGGTTTCCCACCTAAGTTTACACTGTATTGATCTGTTGCAGTCAAGACTGAAATTGTCAATGAGTTCATCTTACTTGGATCCACAATCAACACTCTTCTATAAGCAGTCAGTTCAGAAGAGAGACTTAGTGCATTGGGAAAGACTGCTGTCAGGGACCTCTCCACATAAGTGAGGAGCAATGGTGTGTTTAAAAACTAAGGTGTGTCTGATTCAGGCTATTGTCTTTTCAATAAGTTGCTATGCATCTCAAAGCTGAGCAATGAATATTCTAGCATGGCTGAAGAAGAATTGATGCCTCTGAGTTGTGGTGTGGGAGAACAGTGACTATATTTCATGTACTGTCAAAAGAACAAACAGCTATGTCTTGAAGAAAGAGCAGCCAGAGTGTTCCTTAGAGGAAGGGACAGTGGAGTTTTGTCTCACATTAAGCTCTTCCTTGGAAAGGGAGCTCTGGTGGCTTAGTGGTAAGGAATTGAGGTGCCAACACAAAAGTCCATGGATCAAATCCACCAGCTGCTCTGTGGGAGAAAATGGTAAATCTCCTAAAATGGTCAAACTGCTCTGAAAAGTTGCTGGAGAGTCAGCTATGGGTCAATTCTGACTCAGCATTACACCAGCATGACTACATTCCTTGCAAAGGGACATCATGCTTGGAAAGGGTCAACAAAAGAGAGGAAGACTTCCAATGAGATGGATTGACCCAGTGACTGACATCAAGTATGTCAAAGAAGATGAGGATGGCATAGTATAGGATAGTACAGGATGACACAGTGTTATTCCTAGGATCACTATGAATCATGCTTAGCTTGACAACATGTAACAACAAACAATAATTGTTACTTGTGCAGTCATTTGAACAGAACAAGAAGAAGCTGCAAGATTTAAAATCAGGAATGGTATGTGTTAGGGTTGAATCTTTTCACCAGGCCAATTCTCTCTCTGCTGTGCAAATAATTTAAGAAACTAGATTATATGAAGATTGGAGGAAGACTCACCAACAACCTGTAGCATATACAGATGAAACAACCTTGCTTAGTAAAGTGGACTTGAAAAAAAAATCCTCCCAACTGTGTCAATAAATATCATGATAAATGGAATAAAGATTAAATCTGTCAAAGATATATTTTTACTTGGATGCACAATTAACACCAATGGAAACAGCAGTTTAGAAAGATACCGGACTCAAACTGTGGTATTTTCAATTACTTCATGTGCATATGATAATTGAACAATGAATAAGCAAGACCAAGTAAGACTAGATGACCCTTGAATTGTGGTGTTGGTGAAGAATACCAAGTATTATGTGGGCAGCCAAAAGAACAAACAAATCTGTTTGATTGCACTTTGAAGGAGTCAAAATCAGAGTGCTTCACAGATATAGGATGGTGAAACTTCACCTCACATATTCTAGGCATTGTTACCAAAAAGGGTCAGTTCTTGGACAAGGACATCATGCTTGGAAAAGCAGCAAGTGATCAAAAGAGAAGAAGACCTCTGATGAGATGGGTTGGCACAATGATTGCAAAGATGGGAGGTGCACTGGTGAGGAGCATTAAGAAGAATAAATTCACATGATTAAGAAAAGCGTATGGGGAAAACAAATTTGGCAAAGCCATCCTAGAATTCTAAATTAGAATTTACATAGTCTAATGCAGTTCAAATCCACCAGTTGCTCTGCTGGATAAAAATGGACTATCTCTCTGCCCATGTGATTAACCTCTGAAAATCTACCAGAGAATCAGTTATGGGTTGAATCCAACTTGATGGTGCACAACAACAACAATAATCTTCAACCTAAAGAAGCAGCAAGGGACAAATTTCCAGACTGTGATAAATTGAAAATGGCACTTGGGTCTCTCCTGTCAGGCAGCTATTAAGCTTGGCTTTTGGGTGACCTCTGCAACCCTGACCTTCCCGCTGCCCTTATTGTACCCTAGTGAATGCATCAGGCCTGGCCAGGGGACAGTGGGCTGGATGGCATTTAAACCGAGGGCCATGGTGACTTTCTCATGTCTCCTTGACATGATTTCTGTCTTCCTTACAGGCACTGGTGGGATGAACCAACTGGTTGGTCTACATTTCCAGTAGAGTCTGTTTCTACCTGTCCTGTGAGTTTGAGTAGGATTAGAATTCTGTGGTTGTGAGACCCTGCCATGGAGCCAGGCTACCAGATGTGGTGTAATTGTGTCATGGTATATGGCTTGGTATAAAGTAGTTTCTTGAGACACTGCCATGGAGCCAGTCTAACTTGCTTGAGTAGAGTTATGGACCAGCTCAGATTTCTGACTAATAGGAGTGCAATGTTAGCTTAGCTCTTGTGCTGATTTACTAATCTGTAGTGAAAAAAGAAACCCATGAGAAACTGTTCACTACAAATTAGTAAGTAATCGCAAGTAAGCCTGTCAGGATAAACCTTGCATATTGCATAATCTATCACAAGAAATAGTTATAAACCAGACAGTGAAGAATGAGGTTCCCAGGGATTAAAGAGTCCACATATTGCAATAATTTGTTATAGACCTTGGTCAGGGAATATAAATTTTTAAAGTAACCAGATATTCCTAAATTATTTGTCCTTCTGAGACTTTTGCAAGCTGAAGTATAATTGAAATGAAGTTGGTCTTTTTAAAATATCTGATTATCAGGTCTAAACACAAGCAATACAATTAGGAGGAATACATGTGTCCTATGCATTGAGTCCCTAGTTGATTTAAATAGTTAATGCCCTTGAATGTCAATCAAAAGGTTGGTCATTCAAATCTACTTACAGGCATCTTAGAAGAATGTCCAATACATTTTTTTTAAATGGGGAGCACAGTTCTGCTCTTGTGTACATGAAATTGCTATGAGTTGGAGTTAATGGAACAGCAAAGTGTTTTATGAGGTGACTGTTTCACACTATGTAAGGTTTTACGTGAAACTGTTGGAGAGTTATGAAACAATGTCAATTAATATTTGCTTTGTGTTTGTGTGAGTGGGAGAAGAATGCTGGCTTACTTTCCATGAATCTGGGGCTTTGTAATTAGGAGCAAGAACCAAGCCCTGTGTCCCACTTTTCTGCTTCCTCCTAAAATTCTTGTAGAAATGCCTTATGTTCTAGAACCACTGCCCAAAAGATCAGACCCTGTAGGAAGTGATAAGTAGGAGAGTGAAATGTCTGGCTTTATGAGAATGGGTAGGATGGATGTGAGCATAGCAGTCCTGCTGGGAGCAGAGAGACAAGGCCAGCACATAGAGCAGATAGCAGAGGCCCTTGGATGGTGTTTCTTGGTCATGAAATGGGTTCCTGACTTGTATTTCAGCGGGTCTTGATCCCTCCATTAACATAGAATGATAGAAGGTGTGGCTGTGCTCCAAGAATTTGAGTGGCATCCACTTCCTAAACAATGTGCCTCTGGAAACTCTATGAAGGTTGATAAATGATGACAGTTATAGAAAGGCTTCAGGCCTTTTGTTCATTGGGTCACTATGAGTTGTGCTCAACTCAAAGACAATCAACAACAACAACATAAACATAACTGGTCCTCAGACAAGGCTAAACGTGTCCTATGGAAATACTGAAAGAAAATGACAGATTCTTACTCTGAAATGTCATGTTAGCTACTATTAGCTTTGCAGCCCCTTTGAAGTTAGGGTCTTGTTAGCAAAAAGTCTGTGAAGACTTGGGACAAGTGTTCTGGATGACAAGTGACGATGGGCAGCTCATAGCAAACTAGGTCTGTTTTATTGATTTTAATGAAAAAGGACAATGATTCCTTAGAATCATTAGAGAGCTTGATTAAAGACATGTGTTAGAATATGGGCCAGAATTCTGAATCTTTCATGTGTTTTATTAAGGAGATGTTGGAAAATGCACGGTGAGTGAGGTCTGATATCTTTATGCCATGTGCTTTGTCTTCTACTGGAAAATTACCAGCTTGGAGAGGAATATTACCATGAACTACTGTCTTTGCCTGATATCTTTCTTGGTTTTGCTTGTGGCATAATCTAATAACAAATTCGTATATAATATTACTATAAAAATGTTTAGTGTTCACATTTTTATTTTATAACTAGTGACCTAGAAAGGCAAATAAACATTCATCTATAGAACTCTTGTACATAGGGTCGCTATGAGTCACAAGCGACTCGGTGGCACATAACAACAACGACGACATAATGTGGAAGAATTGGGTTTGTTTGTTTTCCTTAACGTGACATAGAAAGGCAAATAAACATTGATCTACAGACATACTGTGGAAGAGTTGTATTGGTTTTTTTTCTTCTTCTTAACATAAACAGCAGATTATGTTCCCCAAGTGACCAAGCTGCATATATACATTATAGTTTCTCCACTATTTTAATGTCATAAAATTAACGTCCCCTGCTTCTGATTTCTACCACACCTGAAGCAGTGGTCTGATTGTCCCAGAGTCATCCAGGAGATGTAAACATGCACTACCATCTGTCTGTGGATGCTTTTCCAGACTATTAAAGCAGGAGTCTCTTCCTGCATAAAGATTGTAAAGAGCATTGGCATCCCAAGGGGGGTCAAGGAGAATTAGATCTGCTTCCTCTGGACTTTTTCAGAGAGAAAACAGCCAAGGCTTTTGTTAGTTATTGATCTGCTCTGGTGTCTTAGTCTGTAAATATTTGCCAGCTAACGGAAAAATAAGCCTCCTGGCAGTTCGAATTTACCAATTGACATTTTTTGGCAAACAGATGCTGCCCTGCATGTGCTCAGCAAGTGTGTCAGGAAATGTGGAGGACAACTACTTAGCCAACTGACTAGAAGAGATCCATATTTACTCCCATTCCAAAAAAGAAGGTGACCTGCTAGAGTGGGGAAATTATCGAACAATATCACACACTAGCAAAATCCTGCTGAAGATTATCCTGAAAAGACTTGAACAGTACATTGACAGAGAACTACCAGAAATACAAGGCAGGTTTAGAAGAGGTTGTGGCATTAGGGATATTATTGTCAATGTGAGATGGATCTTGGCAGAAAGCAGAGAATACCAGAAGAATGTCTGTGTCTCATTGACTTTGGAAAGGCATTTGACTGCATGGATCACAAGAAATTGTGGCTAACCTTGAGGAAAATGTGAATCTCAGAATACTTTATCGTGCTTATATGAAATGTATACTTGGACCAGGAAGCAGTCCTCAGAACAGAGTAAGGAAACATTGCATGATTAAAAATCAAGAAAGGAGTGAGTCAGGGATGCATTCTGTCCCCATATCTTTTCAATCTGTATGCAGACTAGACCATTTGGGAAGCAGAGCTTTAGAAAGAGGAGTGTGGTATGAGGATTGGAGGAAGACTCACTAACAACCTACAATATGCAAATGACACAACCTTGCTTGCTGAAACTGCAGAAGACCTGAAGCACTTGCTGCAAAAGATCAAGGACTATAGTCTTCAATATGGATTGAAGTTCAACATCAAGAAGACAAAGATTCTTACTACTGGGCCAATTGGCTGCACCGTAATAGATGGAAAAGAGATTGAGGTTGTTATCAATGACAGCTTGCTTGGATCTACAACCAACAATCTTAACACCAGCAGTCAGGAAATCAAAAGATGAATTGCATTGGGAAAATCTGCTGTCATGGACCTCTCCAGAGTGCTGAAGAGCAATGATGTCAGTCTAAATACAAAGATATGCCTAATCCAGGCCCTGGTTTTCTCAATAACTTGTTATGCTTCAGAAAGTTGGACAATGACTAAGGATGACAGAAGAATAATAGATGCTTTTGAGTTGTGGTGCTAGAGAAGAGTCTTGAACATACCATTGACTGCCAAGAAAACAAATCCATCTGTCTTGGAGAGGGCGAAACCAAGCCTCTCCTTGGAGGCTAGGATTTTGAAGCTCTGCCTCACTTACTTTGGGCATGTGGCCAGGAGAGATCAGTCCTTAGAGAAGGACATCATGCTCAGAAGGGTGGAAAGACAGTGCAGGAGAGGGCAACCCCGGATGAGATGGATTGATACAGTAACTGAGGCCATGGGGGTTGGTGTGTCAGAATTAGTAGTGAGACTGGCTCAGGACAGGGAAGGGTTCAGAGCTGCTGTCCATAGGGTTGCTATACATTGCAGGCAACACAATGGCACATAACAATAACATACTATGACAGGTTTGGAAGCAAGAGTGGCATCTGCTTCCCAAATAACATGCCTCCAGAAACTCTATGAACTTTGATAAATGTTGATGGTTGTAGAGGAGCTTCAGGCCTTTTGTTCATAGGGTCACTATGAGTCATACTCAACTCAAAGGCAATCAACAACAACAACTCTTGGGGAGAAAGATAGGCTGTCTCTTCCTGTGTGGTTCATAGCTTCCAAAACCTGATGGAAGGTTAGCTCTGAGTTGATTCTAACTCAACAACAATGAATTGAGTGTGTTGTCATTGTTTTGGGGATTTTGGGCTTTATTAAAGAACAAAGTGTTAAAGAAAAGCCCCAAGAGCCAAAGAGACCAAACCCAGTGCCATCAAGTCAGCTCTGATTCAGGGACCTTGGAAAGCTTAGCAGCACTGCCCCATCAGTGTTAAAGGGCTGTTCATCTTTATGGGAGCACACAGTCTTGTCTCTCTTCAATGGACAGGCTGTGAAGTTTGAACTGATGATATTTTTTGGCTAGCTTCATCCACTTAAACCCAAGGCCTCAAGTCTTTAGCAATTCAGATCAAAGGGAGAAGGATGGGTATTCTCCTCAGTTATAATATCATTATTATGTGCTTCGAGTTGACTACAACTCATAGCAACTCTATGAATCATGCCCTATCCTGATCCAATCTCATTATCTCCAACACACCTGACCCCATTGCCACAGTCAATCCAACTCATGAAGGGTTTTCCTCTTTTGTTGTGGCCTTCACCCTTCCAAGCATGATGTCCTTCTCCAAGGACTTGGTAGTCCTGACAACATGCTCAAGGTATGTCAGATGGAATTTCACAATCCTTGTAGCCTGAGAAGTACTATTGAGGGTCACTATAGGATGAAACTGACCTGATGACAGTGGTTTTGAGCATTTTAATATATGAATATGTGTATTTACATATACTGCTGTCAGAACTGACTCAGAGCAGATCCTCCAGCAGGTTTTCTGAAGCTAGAAATTGCAGGGATGGAGATTGCTCATCTTTTTCTTAAGGAGTAGCTGGTGTAATTGAACTGTTTGCCTTTGATTTGGCAGGATAACTCCTTAGTATTAGGCCACCAGATTTCACACACACACACCCTATACACACCCAAAAAAACCCATAAAACTTCTTTTAATAAGATGAATTGACACAGTGACTGTAACAATGGGCTCAAGTGTGACAGATGATGAGAGACGGCACAGGATAGCACAGAGTTCATCATTCATAGGGTCACTATGAATAGTGGTTGACTTGATAACACCTAAAACAACACACATATTTGTATGAGTGCATTGAAGGGAAGAGCAAGGAAAAGATGTCTTTCCTCAGGAAATCATTTATCTCAAAATCAGTTGAGTCAAATGTCTGGGTGGTCTCCACAAAAATATCTATAGGCTCCAAGAAAAGCTCTGTATGCGCTATCCACATGTTTGCCTCCCTCTGTTCTTAAAAATAACTCCACAGACATCCCTGACAGTGACAGGATTTCCATGTGGTGGGGGGAGGTTTGGGGCCTGCAGTGTGGTTTTAGAAGAGTCCTCTGAGTCCCTTGAAGGTGGGGGACCCAGATGCAGGCCACCCTTGAGTTAGTAACCTGTGGTTTCCTAGGGCCCTGGAGAAAACAGGCAGTTTGTAGGATAGCACCCCACCAGTTCAGTAAGGGGAGAAAGAAGAACTGAAATTTTAAAAGCACATAGCTTTGAGATAGTGAGAAGAGATTTGACTTGGAGTTGGAGGAGGTAGGTTTACATCTTTGTTTAGCAGCAGTGGGAAATGGAGCAATTTAATATTGAAATTTTATTTTCTCATCCATAATTGAGGGGTTGGTATATCACATAGTGGTGTTGGAAACTTAAAATAGAGCACGTGTGTGTGTGTGTGTGTGTGTGTGTGTGTGTGTGTGTGTGTGTGTGTATAAGTGCATTAAGCCTTAGACAGTGTGGTGTCCTTGAGGGTTAAGAAAACAAAAGGAGACAGTTCTGCAGAATTGGTGGATGGGGCTGGCCGATGTTTTCAAGTTGAAGCTCTTGATTGCTGCTGACTGGCACCTGGCCTGTGCTCTACAAGTCCAAGACTTTATCCACTTTTCCCAGGCTGGTCTTGTCACAGCTGTGAATGTGAACCAAGCTCAAAGGGGTCAGTGAGTAAGGCCAGGATGAATTTATTCATTCAGTATGGTGATAAACATTCCAGTTTAAGAATGCTATCATCTCTACACCATGATTTTATTTCCTGTCATTGAGATGTCTGCAAACCCACATTAATAATACAAAGTTTTGATGTGTATGGAACCTGAGTAAAAAGATCTTGTGATCCATTTTAGCTATTATTTGGGAAGCTGAGAAGTCCAATGGTTAATGAGCTTAGCTGTGAGCTGGAAGTTTGAGCCCACCAAGAGGTGCATCGGAAGAAAGGTTTGGCAACCAACTTCTGAAAATCAGTCATTAAACACTCCATGGAGCATAGTTCTGCTCTGACACACATAGATGGAGCTACTGTGAGTTGGAGCCCACTTGAGGGCAAGCAGTTTTATTAGGAACTGAAGAATCACTCTTGCTATAACATGAGACAGAAGGACAAGCCTACAAAAACTGAACTATCTCAGTCACAAAAAGACAAATACTGCATAGAACCACTGTTATAAAGCAGGTCTGACATGGGAGTTTGGGAGGAGAATAGGATAGGAGTGGATAATGAACATTGCACTGGTACAGATGAAGGAAAGAACTGTCTAAAAGGAATATAGATATCATTAGGCATTATACATATGACAACAACCCCAAAAAAGAGGTACATTGCAAAAAGAACTAGAAAGGGGGGGGGGGAGCGAGGTAATTATACAACAATGAACGAACATTTAAAAAACCAAAAAAGTGAACTGGGGAGAGGGAAGGGGGAAAAAGGGGTAAAATGTGCAACAATGAATGAATGAATATCTTACTTTTCTGTAAACTTTCATTAAAATCACAAAATTAAAAATTTTATTTAAAAAAAACCAAACAAACAAAAACCCACACAAACTAGTCCTGGACTCCAGACAGTACTGGATCAACACTCAAACCAGGTACTGGAATTCTTGCTAGACTAGGAGAGCAGGGCCCGAACCTATCATACTCCCTCCTGCATCTGCAGCAGCCAGTCTGGGTCCCACACAAAGCAGATACTCAGTAAGCTATTGTGGGAATGGAGGATAGCTGAATGGCTCTTGTTTTTAAAGTCTCCATGTGAAACTTTAAAATGTACAGTTTTCTCTAACATGATTTATACTGGAGGCCTCTTAGTGTATTAGCTTACTTGGAATTAGTGACTTGGGTGATGCCATTAGATGAGAAACACACTAACGAGTTCCCAGGATCTTTTTTGTGGGAGCTCTCCATACTTAGACTGTCACGCTGGTATTCACCATTCTTCCTGTCCAAAGAAAAGCTGTTCTCTGAATTGACCCGCAGACTTAAGGTAACCCTTAACTACACTATCACTAGAGCTATTTTTAAAATATTACTGTGTTCAGCAACTTGGTCAGAAAACAGATACTTATATAATCTCTAAAGGGGTTGTAGAGCTAGAAAGAAAGCTCTAGTATTGATAATGTGAAATGCAAACCAAAACTGACTGGTTGCCCTACTCTCTTCTCCCCAAAGGAATCATCTGTGAAGTTAGTTTAAGTCTCTGCTCTTTTTACTGGTGAAGGAGATACAGCTTTAGCATAATCATAAATCTTTACAGTGCATAGAGATCACCAAACCCAATAGGCTATATCAATCTGGAAGCTAAAGTTCCCTGAGCAGTGCAAACTATTTAATCTTGGCTGCACATCTGAAGGTTCTAACCAGTCCAGTAGAACAATAGAAGAAACACTTGGTTATCCACATCCATAAAAATTACAGCCCCCTCACCCCCAAAATCCCATGGATCAGTTTTTCTCTCTGACAAATGGGGTCACCATGAGTTACAATTGACTCAATGCAACTCAACAGTAGTTTGAGAGAGGAAAGTTTGGGTTGGTCTCTTTTAAAGGAATCTGGGACTCAAGAGTGTCTTCCTTGACAGATATTATTATGAGAGTTACTTATTAAATGAGGAAGGACTGAATTTAAAAAACCAAAACAAAAAAAATTATAAATATTTTCTTTAAACTCTGTAGACAATTAGAAAAGCAATGCCTAACCAAGTTGAAACCACATGTAGTTGGAAAAAGAAATCAACTTCTAATAATGCCCTTTAATTGGGAATTAACCTAGTGCACCGGAGTATAAATATTCCCCAGATAAAATTACTGGTATTTTGTGGTTCTTGTTCGAAGCGAAAGTCGTTCCAGTAAATGCTCCTAGAAGAGCCACGGTGAGTCAGCACACAGGCAGACCTATCCACCCCACTCCAACACACTGACTTCTCTTCAACTTAAAATTCGAGAAGGATGATCACTCTCACGTGAGAAAGAGAAGATACAGTCTTTTATTCTTTGAAGTTCCCCTGATTTACTGGAAAATATTAAGATTTTAGTATTGGAGGCAATTGCTTCTTTTTTTTTTTTCATTTGCAAGAGCAGTAGTTTGCTTATATGGTCTGCCCTGTAGACGTGTGGCCCGGAGTTTGACGTTCCACTCTCCAGTGAGGTGAGAGCAGGAACAAGGTGAGCACTGAGGAAAAGTGTGAGAACAGGAAATCAATGCTAAGAGAAGCAAATGGGGAGAGTTGCTGAAGGATAATGAAGGGTCATCTTTGTTACGCACTATCGAGTCAGAATCAACTCACAGCCGACTGTCTAGTGGTTTATCCGAGACCGTAAATCACATGGGGAGGAGATTGCCTATCTATCTCCTCAGAGCAGCTGGTGGATTTGAATGCGTGCCCTTGGGTTGTAAGCGCAACTCTTTACCACCCAGCCATAGGGGCTTCCAACAATGGGGAAGGTGGGCTATGTTTGGACTGTTAGTCTATCAGATAATACAAAGATAATATAAGGCTTCTCTGTAGTGAATATTTTTCCATCACTCAGTTCTTTATGGATTTATGTTAATAGCTGGAAACTTTTTGAGTGTTGAAATTAAATGTTCCAATGATTAAAGATAATTGTCTTAATAAAGCTGTGCTGATGAGTTCTTCATCTGCAGGTATTTGATAGATAATTTAGTCTTGAGCTCCTGAGACTGGCAGGGAAAAAGAATCTCTAGCACCACAACAGGATAAAGGTAAATAATCCAATAGAAAAATGGGCACAGGATATGAACAGATACTTCACCAAAGAGGACATTCAAACAGCCAACAAGCACATGAAGAAATGTTCAAAATCCCTAGTTCTAAGAGAGATGCAAATCAAAACAACTATGAGATATCATCTCACCCCAGTCAGAATAGCAAAATTTAACAGAACAGCAAGCAACAAATGCTGGCAAGGTTGTGGAGAAACTGGAATGCTTATTCACTGTTGGTGGGAGTGTAAAATGGTGCAACCACTGTGGAATGCGGTATGGTGCTTTCTCAAAAAGTTGCAAATTGAGATACTATTTGACTCAGCAATTCCACTACTGGGAATATACCCCAAAGAGACCATAACTGACATCCAAGCACATATATGCACACCAATGTTTATCGTGCCTTTGTTCAGGAGTTGGAAACAACCTAAGTGCCCATCAACAAAAGAATGGATAGAGAAGCTGTGGTATGTTCACACAATGGAATACTACACTGCATTGAAAAACAAGGAACTCATGCAATATTATTCAAAATGGGTGACCCTTGAGGACATTATGCTGAGTGAAGTATTTCAGTCATAAAAGGACAAATACTGCATGGTGTCACTGTTGTAAAACAGGACTGACATTGGGGTTGGGGGGAGACTGAGAAAGATGGGTTCAATAATGTGTACTGCATTGAAACAGATGAGGGAGAAAACTGTTCTAAAGGTATTTAGGTATTTTTGTCATGACAGGAGTCCAGAGCGAAGGCTGCATAGTGGAGTGGACCTGGGGGAGGGAGTATAAAACAATGAAAAAAATTTTCTTTTACTTTTCCAAGAGGGTAGTGTACTAGGCGAGAGAGTTGGGAGGGAAGAAAGTGCAACAGTGAATGAATGGAAATCCAAAGTCTCTGTAAATTTTCATCGAAATAATAAATTTAAAAAAAAAAGAATCTCTGTGTGCACCTGGCATGTATGTTCTTAAATCAACTGAGAGGTCTCCATTATCCCTAGTGGTAGAACCAAGGAGGTCTGGTTGTAGGCATATCCCCACACCTCAGGGCCCTTCCAGAATGCAGTTCAGGATCTCATTTTATTAATAAACCTGTGTTCTTCTCATTTTGTTATAAAAAGTCTTTCAGCCCATGGTGCAAGACACATTCTCTGGATGTCAGAAAATTTTAACTATAGTAACTATCCACGTGTGAAGTGGCTGATCTAACTTGTATAATTTAATATTATAAAATCCTCAAATACACTAGGATGTGAGATAGATGATGGATGTCAAGTTTATTTTTATATTGTTTGGTTTGTTGATACTGAACATGGGTATGAGCATGAAATAGTGAGCATGGATGTGAATGCATGTATCTATAACTCTCCTAAACTAAATCCTGCTTCAACCTCTGGCAGTTCCCTATCTATGTGCTGTTCTAGCTATTTTTTAAATGATCTTCAGCAGTATTTTGCTTGCATGTGAAATTAGGGATATTGTTTGATGATTTCCATGTTCTACTGACTCATCCTTCCTAATTAGGAATGGGAACAGATATGGACTAAGTGCGGAGGACTTGCATCACTTGTTGCAGAGGATCAAGGAATGCAGCTTTCAGTGTGGAGTGTATCTTAGTACCAGGTAGACAAAGATTTTTACCATTGGACCTATAGGCTACATCATGATAGGTGGAGAAGAAATGGAAACTGTTAGCAACTTCATCTTACTTGGATCCACAATCAACACCCTTGTTACCAGCAGTCAAGAAATAAGGAGACACATTGCACTGGGAAAGTCTGCAGTTATGGACTTCTCCACATTACTGAGGAGTAATGATGTCAGTTTGAGGACTAAGGTGTGCCTGATTCATCCATGGTCTTTCTGATCATTTGTTATGAATTCGAGAAGAATTTATGCCTTCGAACTGTGGTGTTGGAGAAGAGCGCTGAACATCCCATGGATGGCCAAAAGAACAAATATGTCTTGGAGAGGGTGCAGCCAGAGTGCTCTTTGGAGGCAAAGATGATGAGGCTTCACCTCACATGCTTCAGGCATGTTGCTAGGAGGGGCTGTTCATTGGAGAGGGACATGATGCTAAGAAGGGTGGAAGGTCAGCGAAGAAGTGGAAGACCCTCAACCAGGTGGATTGACACAGTGACTGCAGCAATGGGCTCTAACGTATCAGGAGGTGTGAGGATGGCACAGGATAGGGCAGGGTTCAGATTTGTTGTTCATAGGGTCATTATGAGTCATACTTGACTCGACAGCACCTAACAACAACAACAGTAACAGCAATTCCCTACATAGTTCAGCTACTAGCTTGTGTAGGTTAAAATGATTGCAGGTTTAGCCAGATGGGTTGACACAGTAACTGCTGCAATGGGCTTAAAGATGTCAGAAGTGAGGAGGATGCCACAGGATAGGATGAAGTTCAGATCTGTTGTTCATAGGGTCACTCTAAATTTTACTTGATGTGATAGCACCTAAGAACAATGCTGCTATTTGAAATAATTGTGACATTCCATCATCACAGGAATATACAAAACACTACCATGTGAAAAACTGGCAGATGAGTAGTGAGTCATTATAATGTATGATTGTATAAAGCATAAAGGACATGTACAAAATATGATGTATAGAAATGATTATATATAAACAAATTAAAATTTTAAAAAGATAAATGATTGCAGGTTTAATTTAAGAAAGTGATTTTTTTTTCTTTCAAGTACTTGATATCTAGGGATAGTTTCTGAAAAGCATGAGTGAATACAATTACTTGAGTTCTGGAACAGCTGCGAGTGGGTTGAGGTTATCTCTGCCCTCGTGACCCATTTAAAAGGAAGGAAATGAATCGGAGATATGACTTAGCAGTTCTCTTCCTCAACTCTCAGAGGTAACAGATTTATTATACATGGAGCTCTAACTGGAATGCTAAACTCTTTCTTCAACTTCCTTTGGGGAAAATGCCTTTAGAGTATATGTTGATTGTTTGATGTTCATGAGTCAAGCCAATATGATACACCCACACCTACATAAGCAACTCTCTAAAAAAGCCCTCTTTAAAGTGTTAAAAAGCAAAGCTGTCAGATTGAGGACTCAGGAATGCCTGACCCCACCTATGGTCTGTTAGGTTGTCTCAGGTACTTGTAAGAGTTGAATAATGAATAAGGAAGACCAGGAGTCAATATCCATCTGAATTGTGGTGCTGGTGAAGAATATTTACTATGAAGTGGACTGCTAAAAGAATGGATAAATGTATTTTGGAGTAAGTAGAGTTAGAATGATTCCTTAGAAGTGAGACTGGAAAGACTATTTATAGACTTTGGACATGTTATCAGGATGGACTAGTCCCTGGAGAATGATGTTATGATGTTAAGGAATATTATTATATTATGCATACTAATATTATGCAGCAAACCCAGAAGCAGATGATTGACTCAGTGGCTTCAACAATGGATCCAAACATGGTGATGATTGTGAAGATGATGCAGGACCAGGTGGTGTTTCATTCTGCTGTGTGTGGGCTCACTATAAGGAAGCTCTGGTGGCCAAGTGGTAAGAGTCTACGGGGCAATCTTGAAGGTGTGCTGTTCAAATCCACCAGCTGCTCCACAGGAGGACGGACCTTCTCCTGTGCGATTACTGCCTCTGAAAACCTGCTGGAGGGTCAGCTGTGGGTCGGTTCTGACTCAGTGGCACATAACAACAATAACATGAGTCAGGAAAAAAACTCAACAGCACCTAATAACAACAATCTAAGCAATCTCAATCTCTCTCTAACACACACACACACACACACACACGCCCTTTATCTGTGTTTGGTAATGACTCATTCACCCATGAATATGTAATCATTCAGTATGATAGAAAGACTCCCAGAACTGGTAGGTAATGACTACAAAGATGACGCTTTGCTAGCAGAATTAAGGATCACCATATAATGCATGAGGAAGACAGCTGCGGAAAGAACTGTTTGAAAAGCATACTTCATGTAGCATGAAGGAATATCTTGGCTCTATGATGAAACTGCTGATTGATTACACATTGTCAAAACTCAGAGAACTCAAAGGATACGTTTTACTGTGTATAAAGGTAAAGGAATTATTAAAATATAAAACAAACACAAAAAATGTTATACTTTGTTGTTATGTATTGTTCAGGCAGAACCAACCCACAGCTGACTTTCCAGTGAGTTTTCAGAGGCAGTAAATTAGATAGAAGGAGATTACCCATCTTTCTCCCATGGAGTAGCTGGTGGATTTGAACTCCATACCTTTGAGCTGCCAGTGCATTTTCTTATCATTGCATATCACCATTGGAAAACATAACTGAAGATATCTGAGAAAATCAGTCCTCACTCGCTGAACCGGAATCAATTCATTTCTATGGAATGTTTCTAATGATGTGCTTACAATATGCAAAATGGTCACTGTCCATCCTGCAGTTTGTACTTTGGTACCTTGCTTGTGGCTGTGATGGTGGAAGCTACGTGAGGGATATTTCAAACACCAGCAGGGTCACCCATGGTGGACAGGTTTCCACAGTGTTTCCAGACTGAGACAGACGAGGAAAAGGTACTGGTGACCTACTTCTGAGAATTAGCCACCAAAACCCTTTTCAATTACAGCAGGAAGTGTCGAACTTGCTTGCTTTGAATATATCATTAGCATCAAACATTGGAGAAGTTCAGGGCCAGCAAGGCCTTGGGAGACTTTGTGGTGACAGGACAGTCATAACAGCTGGGACAATGGACTCCAATGTGCCCGTGACTGTGAGGGTAGGAGAGGATCAAACAATGCTTCTCTCTTTATGTATAAACCCTCAGGAGTCAGAGTGAATTCAACAGCAGATTACCTAGCTATCTAAAAAAGGTAAGTGCATTATAAGCATTTGATGATATTCATTCCTGTTCTATCTAAAGGGGAAAACTAAGTATTCCAGGTATGAGCAATTCTCTAGCATTAAGTTGTCCTTCAAGGTCTGCTAACACTTTGATCCTGATTGCATGCTCAGTAAACAATAGTCTATAATTGCTCCAGCATTCTTTGAAGTGTAAAACTGTCTGCCATCAGTGGACAAGGACATACTAGTCATTAAAAAAAAAAAGTCATACTCATTATAAATCAATGCACTGGTACTGGCATCATAGAGGCCCGCAGAGAATTCTTGTGAATAATTCCCTTTAAGCCAACTTAACTGTGTACATCTAGAAAATGGAACTGACTTATGAATTTCCAAACCTGTAGACCAAACCCTGAGTAGTGGTGGCCCCATCAGGTGCTGCTAATCCATGAAGTCTACTTGAACTGATTTCTTAGATACCTCTCCTTAGACCCACAAGTCAACCCTGTCCCAGTATTCTGCAGGGTGGTAGAGGGAGGGAACCTCACTGCAGAGGCTTTCTGGAGACACAGAGGTAAAACATTTTTTTATATATATACAACTGCAAATAGATCTCCCAGTTCTCTGAATTCTGTTTTGCTTGCTTGATATTCAAGTCAATGTGGTCTTACATTGCTGCTAATCACCTTTCTGTATAAGTGGGTAATCTTATATTTCTATCCTAATCTGGTTAGAAAGTCAGCAATTTGCCTGGTGCCTTGTGTATTGCCAGGGTCCAATATTTATTTAGAAATTTATTTGACAGAAATCATGCTCTTGCTTCCTAATAATGAGTAGAATTTTGATGTTATTTGGAGAAAGAAATAATTCTGGTCCATCCCAAACAAAGGTCATGTAAATAAATGACTTCAGTAACTCCAAATTGGGATGACCTTTTATTAACTGTATTAGGAAAGCCCAGGTGCATGTAAGTAAAAAATAAACTACATTCAACATTGGAAGCCTACCTAAAATAAGTCTTATGTGAAGAGTCACATACTTATAGAAACACTCACTGCAAATATGACTAACCCAACTTCTCTATTCTACCCATCCCTGAGTTTCTTTGTGGTTTCTCTGCCACTGCTGAGAAGGAACTCTGGGATTCTGTTCATGAGCCACTTGTGTTGTTGGCAAGGTCAAGTCCTCCCCCTGGGTCCGAAAGTAGTTGAGTTGCTTCAAAGTTTCTTCTAGGCTAATGTAAAAGACCAATCCTAGTTGTGCTTTTGCAGGGCCATAAGCTATCAAAGCATAAAGTATGTCCCAAACCTCACACAGAATTATTCCTGCATTCCTGGCACCCCACCACCACCTTTGCCCACACTCTCAATCACGTAGCTTCCTCACAGAGTGTTGAAATACTCTACTTTCCCACAGTCATCAGTCAGGAACCACTGTTTATACACTCTGTGCCTTCACTTCTTGTTGTTGTTGGGTGTCCTCAAGTCGAAACTGACTCATAGCTGACCCTCCAGAGGGTTTTCAAAGGCTGCAAATCATACTGGAAGAGATCGCCCACCTTTCTTGGAAATGCTGCTGGGTTTGAACAGCCTGTCTTTGGATTAGCAGCACAACTCCTTATCCACTAGGCCATTGGACCTTGTGTCTACATGGGTATGTAATAAATTTTAAATGATGGGTTTTCAAATAACAATATTGTTCTCATTTTAAAAGGATTTTATTCTGTCCTGTAACAGTAATTAGTAGATAAAACTACAAAAAACAAAGACACTTGGAATCTCTTTTGCCTCACCCTATAACAAATGATCAGAGTGGGGCGGGGGGAGTTGGTAGGATTAGTCATCAAAAGGATGTCATTTGCTTTCAGATCTGGTTCATCTTGTCTTTTTAAGTCTAGATGTATATTGAAGGGTACTTTAAAGTCTTCTGAGCGCTATGCTTAACAACTGCATCTGACAAGCAATGCTTATATTCCCAAGGAGAACATTCATATTAGACCCCCAAGATTTGAACTGAATGGATCTCTTTTTCAGTGCTTTTACCTTAAATGGATACCCCTTCAGGATTCAGTATTGCATAGATATGTCTCTGATTCTGGGATTTTTTTTTAATAAACTTTTTTTTAAATAAACTTCTCTTTCATCCACTTTAAAGTAACTTTATGCATGGAGGAAAAATAGAAGACCAAGAAGTCAGTTCCTTGGCACTTTCCACCTTGTTACTGGTTGTCACAAAGCCTCTCCCAATCCTTAGGAATTATTAGGGGCCTCTTTCCTCCTTAACCATTTGTATCCCTGGCACCCTGGTCCAATTGCCCATTAAGCTACTTTTGCATTACTTAGAGCAGATTCCATCTACCCCTCTAATTGTTCTTTCCCTCTTTCAAAACCCTTTGTGTACCAGAGCCAAATTCATCTCTAAAAAGTCCTCACTCCTTCTACTATAACTTATCCCTATTCAGGAACTAAAAACACTCACTCACTCACACTCACCACCGTTGAGTCACTTCTAACTCACGCTTGGATTTCTGAAGCAGCTCGAAAATCACAAGAGGAGGAGACTGTTCATCTTTCTCCCTCAGAAGACTGCTGGATCCGAACCATTGAGACTCACTGCCTTGAGGTTGACAATGCAGCTTAACACAGCTGATGCCACTAGAGCTTTCTCCTATAATAGGGTGTAGAAATCACAATAGATAATATGTTATTGTTGTTGTTGTTGTTGTTGAGTGGAGTATGACTCATGGTGATCCTATGAACAAGAGACCTGAATGCTGTCCTAGCCTGTGCCAACGTCAGTCTCAAACACACTTGAGCCCATTGCTGCAGTCGCAGTGTCCTTTTGCTCTCCCTCTTGCTTTCCAAGCATGATATCCCCCTTCAAAGAATAGTCTCTCCTAGCAACATGACCAAAGTGTGTGAGACAAAGCTTTACTATCCTTGCCTCCAAGGAGCACTCTGGCTGCATCTTCTCCAAGACATGTCTGTCTGTTCTTTTAGAAGTCCATGGGATATTCAGTACTCTTCTCCAACACCATGGCTCAAAGACATCAATTCTTCTGTTATCCCGATTCATTGTCCAGCTCTCAGATGAACAGCAAGTGATTGAAAAGACCATTGCTTGAATCAGATGCAGCGTTGTCCTCAAAGTAACATAATTGTTTCTCAGTAATTTGGAGATGTCCCTGACTTCAGACTTACCCAGTGCAATTATGTCTCCTGTTCTCCTGACTGCTGGTCCCAAGTGTATTGATTGTGGATCCATGTAAGCTTAAGTCATTGATAGTTTCAATCTTTTCTCCATCTACCATGATGTTGCCTATAGGTCCAGTGGTGAGAATTTTTATAGCTACTATTTGGAAGCAGGAGTGGCATCTACTTCCTAAACAACATGCCCCCAGAAACTCGATGAACTTTGATAAAGGTCGATAGTTATAGAAAGGCTTCGGGTCTTTTGTTCATAGGGTCACTATGAGTTGTGCTCAACTCAAAGGCAATCATCATCAACAACAACAACATTATATAGATTATTCATTACTGTTCCAGTTTCCATTCTTCTTCCCTGTTCCCTTGATTTTTCTCATGATGACAATGTGCTCAACAAAAATCACTAGAACTCTTAAAATATACTTTCAGTTTGGGCTCACATGTGACACAGTTTTGGCTAATGAGATACATGCATATTGATAAAAATTTGGGGGAAAGCTTCTCTATTTCTAACACAGATGTCAAGCTTTTATCCTTCCTTATATTTCCTCTTTCTGTGTAAAATATGAACATAAATAAGGCGGGTGGTGGGGTAGCCATAATAGAGCCACGAAGCTTTAAGCTTGATAACAATGTGTCCCCTATGATGAAGTGAGAGGTGACAGTAACAATGTGTAAGCACATAGACAAAGGTTTACTAGTGGTTCCCAGTGATGGGAAGGAGAAAGAAAGGTTAGCATGACAGAAAAATCATATTGATTAAGAGTAGCTTGTACAATTGATTACCATCATTTCTGAATTGGCAAAAGTTGTATCATAGATGTTTACAGTAATAAAATAAAAGGTGTTTGTGAGAAAGACAGCGGCTGCTAAGGATGTTTATGTACAATCAAAAACCTCATGAGATCTAATTCTAGTTTAAGGTCGTGGATTTGTGAGACATCACAGTTAACTGGTCTAACATATTTTGTGCTTCTATCCTATCTTCTAGGGAGCTCTTCTAGTGGTAAGAAGCTGTGCTGCAATCCCCAAAGCAAGTGGTTCTAATCCACCAGCTGCTCCATGGGAGAAAGATGGGCAGTCTCTTCCTGTGCGATTAACTGCCTCTGAAAACCTGTGGAGGGTCAGCTATGGGTTGGTTCCGCCTCTACGGTACACAACAACAACATTCTATTTTCTAGTTCTTGCATAGTGTCTATGGTTATAAAAGCTTCCAAGTTGCCATTGTAGGCACAATACTTAGTCTTTGGAACAACAAATTAAGGAGAAGTGTTGGGAATAGGAGGATGTGGATTATGTGGCTAATTGCCTCCTTGAAAAACCACTTCCTTTGCCATGAGACTAGAAGAACTGGATGGTGCCTGGCTACCACTATAAGTCCACAGAAAAATCCCTATTAAAAAGGGAGAAAATACAGAACAGAAATTCAAATTATCCTGGGTTCTAGACTTTCAGGATCCAAGGAGTCTGGATGAACTCCTAAAACTGTTGTCCTGGGATCATCTTTAAACCAAAATATCATCTAAGGTTTTCATTAAAACAAAAAACAGTTTAGCTTAACTATGAAAAAATGTCTGTTGACTATTTTAAAAATTCATAATGTTCTCTTAAGAACCATGTAAAGGAAATAAGTTTGAGTTTTTAATTTATATGGAATTTTAAAAGTCAAAAGATTAGAAAAGAAACCTTAAAAGGTAGTGAGTCTATGTCGGAAAAGAGAGAGTTAGAATGGTTGCACAGTTTGACTAACAAAGTCAATGTCACTAAAATGTGCCTGTTGTTGCTGTTAGGTGTCCTCAAGTATGATTCATAGCAAACCTATGAACAACAGATCTGAACACTGTCCTATTTCATGCCATCCTTATCATCTCTGAAACATTTGAACTCATTGCAGCAGTCACTGTGTCAACCCATCTCATTGAAGGCCTTCTCCTCTTTTGCGGATACTTCACCTTTGTAAGCATGATTCTCTCTCCAAGGAATAATTCTCCTAGCAATCTGTCCAATGTGTGTGAGGTGAAGCTTCACCATTCTTGGCTCCAAGGAGCATTCTGGCTGCCCTGTTTTACATGCAGAAACTATGGGCTGGGTGTTATGTTTTCCTGTGAGTATTCTTAGCAGCAACAACAAAAAGGATAAAAATTAAAAAAAGAAAAGTATCAATGTGGAACTTCTGTACCTGCTTAGTGCTAGTCTTCTTGTTACTTAAGAAAAAGAATCTTTTATCAAGTTATGCAAAAGTATTCAGAGATCTGTGGCATATAGCTAAATACATCCTTAGTTAATAAAGAGAACCAATCAAATGTATATTCTTCTGACTTTCCAAGTCTTTTAAACTTATATCCAACTCTTTTCCTTTCTTCTCCAAAATCTTCCTAACTCACATCAAGAAAAAAGTCAAAGGCATTGCTGTTGAGCTGTAATCAGCTCATGGTTGACGACCCATTGAGTTTCTGAGGCTGTACAGATGGGAGAAGATTGACCAACTTTCTGTCATGGAAGTGCTGAGGATTTGAACCACCAAAGAGGCCTGGCCTTTGAGTAGCCCAAAGTCAAGTAGATAAGACTTTTTCACTGTTTTCTGTATGAGGCAAACTAATTCCCATTTCTTTGGCCTTTGTTTTGACCGATCCACCATTCAAAAATATTCTAATATTCTTTCCATTGATCCATTCCATTTTTTCCCAGGTTGATCCTAAATTAAGTTTCATCGTATACGCTGTTCCTCTCTACAGCTGTTCTCCATTATCTCCTTTAAAAAAATCCCATCAGGCCCTGAGTTAAATGCAGTGTTCTTTTGTATTGCACACAGGTTAGTTATGATAGTTTATGATTACTTTACGATTGTGAAGTTTTTTTTTTTACCAAAGCATGCATTCCCTGAGGCCTGAGATTAATTTTCCTCTTGCGCCTTGCATTGTACCAAGAAGACACACAAGTCTTGGCCTTTGAATTCCTGGGATTCTGTCTTTGCTGTTTTACACTCTGCCTTGACTATGGCTTACTCTGCAATACAGTTGCTTTTAAAAAAAGAGTTGTCTGTGCCTATAAGAGCATATTTGAATTTAGGTTGTAACTCCATCTGGGGAATTAATATTGCAATTGGTTACTATCACAGGATCACTATGAATTAATTTGCTTATGGAGAAATTTGCAACAGCAGACGTTCTCACTGCAGTATTTGTTTACGTGAGCAGTATGTTGCATTTGTACAGTGCTTGTAGAGCATTTGTTAGCGCTAGAGATCAACCTTCAATCTAGGTTTAAGATACTAAAATGTGAGTGAAGGACTCCCCATCTCAGGAGCAAGCACCACACCAAACCAATTGCTGTCCAGTAGCTTGTGATGATCCCATGTGTACAGAGCAGAACTTCTCCATACGGTTCAAGACTGTGAACATTTGGAAGCATGTCTTCAGGCCTTTCTTTTTCCCCATGGTGTCTTTAAATGTCTAGGTTTAAAATGTCTCTTGGTGGGTTTGAACCACCAACCTTTTAGTTACTGGCTGAGTCAATTGTGCCACCCAAGGTCTTCTCAGAAGTACCATAAAGGCCAGTTTCAAGTATTGATGTGGGTGAGGGACCACAGTGAGTTGTAGAGCTCTTCTGCTAAGATGGGGTGGGATCAGCCAGAGTGAGCTAAGCCAGCCTACCGTCTCCTCAGAGGACAGTGTTCAGCTCTGAACCTAAGGGAAGGAAAGGAGGAAAAATGCTACAGTTGATTAACCTTCTGAAGGGTCAATCACTCTTGTATGAAATGGAAATAACTGATGAACATCTTGGGCAGTTTGCATCCTTCTTAAATACTTACACCGTCAAAAGGATATCAGAGTGGGAGAGAGAGTAATGAGTAACCAAATACAGAAAAACAACTTACTGTATGTTCTTAACTTTATATGTATAACTTTTTAAGTGAGATATCACATTTTTTTCTCTCTCAAACATTCACTACATATGTAAAACTGTCCAAATTGGGGCGTGTGTGTGTGTGTGTGTGTGTGTGTGTGTATGCATGTGGTCATTACAGTTCTTATCATCAAGCCATCAAGTCAGCTCTGACTCAGTGACCCTGTGTACCTCAGAACAAAACCCTTACCTTCCTCTCCACTGTCCTCACAGTCTGTGTGTACATGAGCCTGGTGCTGCAATCACTGTGACAATTCATGTCATGGAGGACCTTGTTTTTGTGATCTACTTTTGGAGGCATGCTATCCTTTTCCAGGGACTGGTCCCCCCAGTAAATGCCCAAAGTATATGAGATGAAGTCTCAGTATCCTTGCTTCCAAGGAGCACCCTGATTGCCCTTTGTCTACAACAGACTTGTTTTCTTTTGGCAGGACATAGTATATCCAACACTCTTCACCAACACCATAGTTTAAAGGCATTACTTCTTCTATTGTCTGTTATTACAAGTCAGTAAATCATGATGCCAACAGTAAAATATTACCTCAGAATGGGATGATTAGAAAGACTTCATTAATAGAGGAAGCATAGGGTGATTATATATAATATACATATATTTAAAAAACATATACATACATACACACATACATATATATAATCTCTATATATACATATTATGTAATGTTTCTTTATACATATATGTGTGTGTGTGTGTGTGTGTATATATATATATTATGTAATGTTTCCTCTCTAATAGTAGACAAAAGGGAGAGGGCTGGAGCATTCTGGAACTACACGCTGAGAATAAACCACACCCTTTGGGTTGATCTGTTGAATGTGTTTCACACCGTCCCTTAGCCTGTAGAGCCTGCCCTCAGGAAACAGATGCTCACTGGCAGGAACAAGAAGCAGGCATCTGACCATGATCATGACATTGGCACTAAGCTGTACCAGAATTCACCACAGCAAAGAATAATACAGTTCATAATGATGTTTCCCTGCCCACTCTCTAGCATTACAAATCCCTCCTTTTTCCAAATCTTACATAGCCCTGAATTCTGTCTTTTTGACAGCACAAAAGGGAAATTACTGGGCCATTCATCTGTTTTATCTGCCTTGCCCCACTCTAGACTATAAGTTACATGAGGTCAGACACTGCTTATGTTATTCACTTCTGTACCTATTTAGGAGAGTGCCTAACACACAGTAGCTCAGCACGTTAGAATATCCCAGGAGGTTTTAAAAACCCACTGCCTCTATTCCCAATACACACACACACACAGTCCCCTACCCATTACATAATCCCTTCTCAGATCTAAATTATATCAAGATCTCTGGGGGGTGGATGACAGGCATTTCAGAGCTTTGTAGGTGATTTTCTGATTTTCATTTGCATCCAAGTTGAGAACTATTGTAGGAAGATGTCCAATAAACTCTGCTGATGAGAAATGATAACAAGGAGGACCATCCCTGGTGGTGCAGATGGTTAACACTACACAGTTGGAGGTCCAAGTCAACTCAAAAGAGATTTGGAAGAAAAGCCTAGCTAATTGACTTCCAAAAAAGGAGCCGCTGAAATCTCTGGGGCACACTTTCTACTTTTGATTCACATGGTGTAACTACCATGAGTCAGGATTGAACCAACAGGAACTGGTTGTGCAGTAAGGGAAGCCTGAGTGGGCAAGCAGTGGTGGAGGAGGGATTCTGATGGGAGAAGCCCTGTGACCTTTAGTCACTCCTCCTTCCATCACCCACCAGGGCTACCAGAGATGAGGTAGAAGGGTGAGGAGAAGATTCCTCTTTTCCAAGCACATCCATGGCAACGCTCATTTTGTTGTTGCTGTTGTTAGTTGCCGCTAAGCATGACTCATAGCAACCCTATGAATAACAGAGCTGAACCCTGCCCCCTCCTGTGCCATCCTCACAATATCTGATGCACGTGAGCCCATTGCACTAGTCACTGTGTCAGTCTACCTGGTTGAGGGTCTTACTCTCTTTTGCTATCCCTCCACCTTTCCAAGCATAAGGTCTTTCTCCATGGAATAGCTTCTCAATGGTCATTTTAGTACTCAGATGACCTACAAATTGGACAGGTCAGGTTTTTCCCTGGTGGTGCTGGGGTCCCCAGTCCGTGATTTTTGTGCACATGCCTTGAGATCCTTCCTCTCCCCTCCTTGAAGTCCTCCCTCTCACTCCAAGATGCCCGTAAGCCACCTGGTAAGAAGTTGGGCTGGAGATTCAGCCTCCCATTGGGATGACTCTCTTAACCTGAAAAGTCTGACAATGAGGAAGAGGGTAGGAGAAGGTTTTCTCCCTGCATGACTATGATCATTCTGAAAGGTTGGGCTGTGGGATTTTGTTTTTTCACTTCTCTCTTGGAAAGCACCTCCCCGTGCTGATTGGATGGCAGGATAAGACTTCTTCTTTACATTGAGAAGCAATTTCCCATCATATTTAGGAGGCAACGTGAACGGCTGTTTTGCCAGCTCTCTTAGTGGTTGCTCGTGCCATCTGTTAAAAGCCTGGGGGGTTTTTTGCCCCAAAATTTGTTTTCTAACAAACAATTAAATGTACAAGCTTCCCTTCTACTTTGATTGATGGTTCATACCTTTTGGAATATCTAGCTGATATTTTTAGAAAGAGCCAGCTGGTACTGTTGACATTTAATTCTAACATACGTCTCACTCAATTCCCCCTCTCCCTGATAGGGCTCACAGACTATTGGAAAATAATCAGTTACCCCAAGCTAAGCATGTGCATTAAGTGTGGAGGAAAGGCAGGATATTCTTGAATACCCTGGAAGCTAAGCTAACGCCACTGAAATGGCAGATTCCAAGACATAGGATTGCGACAGGGCCGGTGACTGTCCTGTTGTTGGCATGTATGGGGAAGAGACTTTTGAAATAGACGTTGGACAAAAAAAAGCTTCACCCAAAGGACTTTGCTGTAGATTATATTAGTAATAACAATGATGTTGACAGTGACAGTGACATTGGTGCCATTGACAACTCAAGACACTGGATGACAAGTTGAGCAGCCCTGTAGGATTTTCCAGGTTGGGCTTTTTGCAGGAGTAGATCAGTAGGTCATTTCTCTCTCAGGGTAGCTGTGTGGATTGGAACTGCCAAATTTTTACTTAGCAACCGTGGACCAAATACTCATCCTATGCAGGGCTTTTGTGCATGTATTCTCTCATTTAATCATTGCCACAGTTTGCAAAAGGGGTGCTATTATTATATATACTTTCTAGGTAAAGAATTTGAGGTCAAGCTGGTAGAAGAGACTTGTTTAGGTAACATAGCCTGGAAATAGCATCCGCTATCCATATTTACTGCTGTAAAGGGTCCAGACCACAAAAACTAAACCCCTGTCTTCGAGTTGGTCCTGACTCATGGACTGGATACTCTATCTAGTCTGTGACATCGTCAATCTCAATGGAGGCTGCCTGCCCCATCTCTCTCCTGTGGATCTGCTGGTGGGTTTGAATTGCCAGACTTTGATTAATTTAACTCATTGCCATCAAGTCAGTCGAACTCTTAGTGATCCTCCTTGGAAATTCTGAGGCTGTAGATCTTTACAGGAACGGACTGCCCATTCTTCCCCAGAGAAGCAGCTGGTAGATTTGAACCTCTGAAGAAACACAGTCTTTGGGTTAGCAGTGCAACTCACTATGGGCTACTCCTCCAAAGCAGCCTGATATTGATATTCTGTGTCACAACGCCTCCTTCAAAAGGGTCAGAGGGTTAATATGTTCAGCTCTATGAGGTAGATAGTCTCTGTTGTGGTAATGCAGCTATCCATAAGTGAAAATCCAAACCTACTTAGTGGTAAGGAGTTAGGCTGCCAGCCCAAAGGCTGGCAGTTTGAATCCACCAGCTGCTCCCTGGGAGAAAGACTGGCAATCTCCCACACAATTTATGGTCTCTGAAAACCCATTGGAGGGTCAACTATGAGTCAGTTTTGACTTGATTGCACACAACAACAACATTGCCATTGAGGATTTTCTTGGCTAAAATCTCTACAGAGCATATAACCAGGTTTTTCTTCAATGATACCATTAACTGTGTTCAGCTTACCAGTGTCTAAGTTAGTAGCCAAGACTAAACAATTCATGCCGCCCAGAAAGCATACACAACACTTAAACAAATATGGATAGCTGTGCTTCATTGCCGTTTTATTTACAAAAATAGGTGGTGACTGGATTTGGCCGGTGGGCTCTACTATTAGCCACATAACAAGTTTGTTCTTGAGGTCAGTGGCTGGAATCCTTTTGTTTCGCTCACCCTCTTTCAGTTCTTTTACACTAACATGAAAGCTACTGCAAACACATCGAGCCTAGTTAAGTAGTAATAGACTGGGTAAATAATTTCTGTCACAAAAATTTTAATGATCTGGTGGCATGGCAAGAAGCTGTGCTGCAATCCCAAAGGCGTAGAGTTTGAATCCATCAGCTAGTATGCAGGAGAAGGATGGGCAATCTCCTGTGCAGTTAACTGCCTCTGAAAACCTTCTGAGGGATCAGCTATGGGTCAGTTCCAACTCAATATCACACATCAATAATAGTCTCAATACCAGCAACACTCTCAGTCCTATGATGGTAGAGGACATTTAGATAAGTGAGATTATAAAACTACACAAGGACCCTTTAATGGAAACTTCTAAGTGCATTATAGTTCTCAGGGACTGAAAGCTGACAGAAGGGAAGAGGAGTTAGGGTTAGGTAGCTCCCATGTTGGGGCTTCTCACATCTCCTCAGACTGTGTTTACAAACACCCCTTCAACACAACTTATAAATGCCAAAACCAAAACTCTGGTAGAATAGAAGAACTTGGAACATTTGAACCCTATTTAACCCCTAAATCCCTCTACAGGTATGACCATTCCCACATTACAATGCGAAATGGAAGCTCAGAGGGAAGTTACTTGCATAGAGTTAAAGATGGAGTGGCCGAGCTGGCCTTCTACTCAGGTGTCTGCCCACCTTCTGAGCTGATCTTGCTTCATAACTCAATAACAGAGTTTCAAAAGCTGTTTAAAGTATATGTTCTTTTCCAACTTTCATCCAAACAATAGACAGGCCTATAAGATTAACAGTAACACCAGAGAGGCACTCACTCCCCTGAACAACCCACCATGTGAGTTTAAGGGGCAGCATTTACTTAGAAGACAGAAAAGGCTATGAAAGATGGATGAATGGAAGTCAGGAATGCGGTCAGAGGGTGTAGGAAGAGTGCTGTCACATTGTGGGCCTTGAATTAATGTCAAGAAGCATAATATGTATGAATTGTTGAATTGAAAAATAATTTGCTCCATAAACTAACCCCCAAATCACAATCAAAAGTTTAAAGACATGGAAACAGCTCAGATGTCCAACCACAATCAGATGGATTGAGAAAGTATGGTACATTCACATAATGGAATACTACACGGAACATAGGAGCAATAATTTTGTAAATTACTACTTAAGAGGGACTGAAAAGCATTATGCTGAGTGAGTTAACTCAGTCCCATAAGGACAAATACTGTATAAAACCATTATTATAGAATGAGTATGAGCATCCAAAGGTGGGGAGGGTGGAGGCAGAGGGGTGAGGATGAGCAGTGGGGGCGGAGGGGGGGTAATCACAGAGTTTCACAATTTGATGGGAGGTGTGTGAAGGAAATGGGAAAGATCTGGTGTGAAAAACAATACATCCTAACTTTGTAAATAAACCAGCCAATATAAAATAAAAATTTTTAGAAGTTTAAGAACATTCAATCCTTTAAATTTCATAAATAGATTAGGAATCCGTGATATGTTCTACTAACTGTGCATGCTTACTATAATAATTCAGCAAAACAGAGTACATGAAAGATATCTGCAAATTAGGAAAAACTCTTTGCAAAGTTCAGTGGCGGCATTTGTCAGGGAACTGGTCACTGAAGTGGGGAGGCAGGCCCTTCCACCTCCTCACCATACCACTAACCATCAAAAAGGGTTCCCCAGTGCCCAGGGGACCCTGGCCACTGAATCACTCAGATTGCCCAAGATTGGAGAGAAATTAGCCCCAAAATTCCCCTGAAATCAGCCCAAGGCTCAGGAACTTGGAAAAGGTTACAGAATAGTCATCCCATTTCTAGTCACATAAATGACTCTTTTAAACACACACACAGAGTTTCATCATCATCATGCCACACATAGTCTTCCTATCAAGAGATTTTCCTTTTAATTCTCTTCCTCTAATTTCAAAGTCTAGTTTCAAAGGTCTTCCCCTTGGGATGAATACAAATCCAGCTTTTTCTACCAAATCTAAGTAAGCCCTTCCTAGTTGCTTCAAAGACATGACAGCATATAATACCAGTCTAGTGCAAAGTTCTTAGCCCATTAGAGGAGAGAGGCATCCTATGTCTTTGCCTTAAACCTGTGAGCTTTTAAAACATTTTGTCTATTGGATAACATGATTATAAAAAGAAAAAAAATCTTGTATGCCAAAAATCATGAAAAATTAAAAGGAAATGGCAAAGTGGAAAAATACAACAAATGACAAATAAAATAGCTCAATATTGAAGAGCTTCTACAATACAATAAAAAATTGCTTCAAGGAGAAAATTAAGGAAATGCCATCAAAAGATAAATCAAAAGAATAAACAAATGGCAAATTAGAGCAATACAATATGACAATTGTATTTTTAAAAGGTGGATCGATTACATTTGTGGAAGGAATCACTGGAAAAATTAAATATCAGCAGCGAAAACTAGGTCCGGTGCTGACTGTGAAACAGACCATCAACAACTCATATATAAGTTCAAATTGAAGCTAAAGAAGGCCAAACTAAATCCACAGGAATAAAAATCTGATCTTGAGTCTATGCCCCCTGAATTTAAAAATCAACTCAGGAACAGGTTTGAGGCCTTGAACACTAATGAACAAAGACCAGATGAGCTGTGGGAAGATATAATTCATGAAGAATGCAAAAAGTCACTGCAAAGAGAGGAGAAAGAAAAGATCAACGTGGTTGTCAGAAGAGACTCTCTGAATATTGTACTACAATGCTGAGAACCAAAGCAAAGGGAAGAAATTAAGGAACTGAACAGAAGATTTCAAAAGACATTACGGAAAGATCAAACAAAGTATTATAATGAAATGTGCAAGGAGCTGGTGTCGGAATATCAAAAGGGCCAAACTTGCTCAGCAGTTTTTAAGCTGAAGGAACTGAAGAACAAATTCAAGCCTTGAGTTGCAATACTTAAAGATGCTGAAGGAAGAATGTTGAATGGCCCAGGAAATATCAAAAGAAGATGGAAGGAGTATACAGAATCACTCTACCAAAAAGAATTGGCTGACACAGAACCATTTCATCAAATGACATAATGATCAAGAGTCTGTGGTGATGAAGGATGAAGTTCAAGCTGTTCTGAAGGAATTGGCAAAAACAAAACCCCAGGAATTGATGGAATCCCAACTGCCATATTTTAGCAAACAGATGTTGCCCCAGTACACACTTACAGGTTAGGCCAAAAAATCTGGAGGACAGCTACTTGGACAACTGATTGGGAGAAATTTGTATTCATTCCCACTCCAAAAAAAGGTGAATCAACAGAGGGTGAACATTATCACATGCTATCACTAATATCACACACAAGCAAGATCCTGCTGAAAGTTATCCAGAAATAATAGAACTGCCAGATGAGCAGGCTGGGTTTAGAAGAAGCCATGGCATTAGAGACATCATAACCAATGACAGATCTTGGCTGAACGCAGTGAGTACCAGAGGAATGTCTACCTGTGTTTCATTGACTATGCAAAGGATATTAACCATGTGGATCACAACAAATTGTGGCTAACCTTAAGAAGAATGGGAACCCCAGAACACTTAATTATGCTTATACGAAACCTATACTTGGACCTTAACAAAAACAAGAACATAAAGCCCTAGTCTTCCATTTTGGACTTGGATGAATTGGCTGGACCCTGTACGATGGTGTTCTTGTTTTGGTTTTGGATCTGTGTGGATTGTTTTGTTGTTTTTATTTAAGCCTCTTCTTTAGAGTTAACAAGACCTCTCAGAGGACACTCGCATTTAAGGCCAACCCCTTATCTCCATTGTGGAGACTGGATGAAGCATCTGGACTCTGTAAGATGGGCTCTCTTGTTTTGGTTGAGGGTCATGTGGAATGTTTGGTTGTTTTTTATTTAAGCCTCTTTTTTAGAGTCAACAAGACCCCCTGGTGGGCCCCTGTATTTAAAAGTTGGGCCTAAGGGATTATATTTTAATTCATTGTTACTGTATTTTGGAGGAACATTCTTCTAAGACATACAGCACTCTCTGTCAATTTGCTATACTGAGATGATCTGGGTTTGCAGTGATGCTGAACCTTGTGCCACTGGGGTCTCAAATGCCATAATGGTTGCCCATTGTGGACAGTGTTTGGTGGAGCTCCAAGTTTTAAGACAGGTTTGGAAGCAGGAGTGGCAGCCACTTCCTAAACCACATGCCTCTGGAAATTCTATGAATTTGGAGAAATGATAGTTATAGAAATGCCTCAGGTCTTTTGTTCATAGAATCACTATGAGTCATATGTTACTTGATGACAATCAGTAACAACAATATACTTGGACCAGGATACAGTCATCAGAATAGAGCAGGGAAAGATGGTATGATTCAAAATCAGGAAAGGAGTGCATCAGGGATGCATCCTGTCTCCCCATACCTTTTCAATCTATATGTGGAACAGATCATTCAGGAAGCATATCTTTATGAGGAGGAGTGTGGCTTCAGGATTGGAGGAAAACCTATGTTATGCAGATGACACAACCTTGTTTGCTGAAATTGAGGAGGACCTGAAGCACTTGCTGCAGAAGGTCAAGGTCTGTAATCTTCAATAAAGATTGAAGCTTAACATCAAGAAGACAAAGATTCTCACCACTAGGCCAATTGGCAGCACCATGATAGATGGAGAAGAGATTGAGGTTGTTAACAATTACAGTTTTCTTGGCTCCACAATCAACACAGCAGTCAGGAAATCAAGAAAAATTACAAGGGAAACTCTGCTGTCAGGGACCTCTCCAGAGTACTGAAAAGCAATGATGTTAGTCTAGAGACAAAGGTGCACCTAATCCAGGCCATGGTCTTTGCAATTACTTGCTATGCGTCAGAGAGCTGGACAATGGCTAAAGATGACAGAAGAATTGAAACCTTTTAGTTGTGGTACTAGAGAAGAGTCTTGAGCATACCATGGACCACCAAGAAAACAGGTCTGTCTTTAAGAGGGTGAAACCAAGTCTCTCCTTGAAGGCTAGGATTTTGAAGTTCTGTCTCACATACTTTGGGCACATGTCCAGGAGAGACTGGTCCTTAGAGAAGAACATCATGTTTGGAAGGGTGGAGGGACAGTGCAGAAGAGGAAGAGCCCGGATGAGATGGATGGATTGATACAGCTGCTGGGGCAATGTGCGTTGGTCTATCTGACTCAGTGAGATTGGCTCAGGACAGGACAGGCTTCAGAGCTGCTGCTGTACATAGGGTCACAGGTGACTCGACAGCACATAACAACAACAGTTTCAAATACCACCAAGCACCTTCAAGTTTCACTGAAGAATCATCAGCAATTAAAATATTTAGCCAATCATGCACACACACTCTCCTTTCCACTCCTCTCCTTTGTTCACTCACAACCTCTTTCTTTCTAAGTAGGAAATGACTCATAACTCACAGCTGGTCCCCTATTAGGTTTCTGAGGCTGTGAATCAGAGGAGGCTGCACACCTTTCCCCTGCAGATCCACTGGTACACTCAAACCATCAGAGAAGTGCTGGATTAGCAGTGCACCTCTCTACACGCTACATCGCGTTTGGCACATTTATCCCATCTCTGAGTCTCTGTGTGTTTGTGTGTTCATGTGGGTTTGTATAATCTCTGGATATAAATATACACCTGTTTGCAATAATTTAAATGTGTGGAGGGAATGATAGTGGATACAAGAATCAGACTGAATTTCAGTAGGTCAAATATATAAATATAGCTAAGATTTAAAATAGGAGAATTTGGACAAAGGGAAATAAATACTTGTTTGCATGGCAATGGCTCCTATTATGAGGTATGCAAGGCCTGAAGCTCTCTGAACACAAAATCACCCAGGAGAGAAATCCATGTGTGAAACTAGAATTCTAAAGCGGGTGACATTTCGTGAGTAGTACCTAAAATTCAAGTGTGAAGGACATTCTCCATATCCATGTAAAAGTGTGCAGAAATAACTAGGTTTAAATTGAATAAGAATTGTGTGACAAATTGATGAGGTGGTAAGGAAAAGCCAATTAAAATACTAACAGACCTGTTCTAAGACCATGACTGCTCTAAGACAAAATCTAGATCCTACTAAAGAATATTTCCCTGCAAGCTTTGGGATGAGAAAGTTTTTTGAGTACTTTCCCGTAACCTATTTTCTTTTCCTTGGATGTATTTAACTTTCAAGTTTGGGAATGAGTTGGTTCTGATTGATGTCCTCATCTCTTTCCTTTTTTAGGTTATTACCAACACACTAGATTTGTTAGATCATTAACCTTTTCTGGCTTTCATAAAACTCACTTAATTCAGTCACTCACTGACTACCATTGTGTCAGAATCTACTCATAACTGACCCTCTGGCAGGCACTGAGGGAGTTTATCCGTGTTTCTCCCTCAGGACCTTTGGTAAACTCGAACTGCCAAAGACGTACAACTCCCTACAGACTACACCACCAAGCTCCCTTTCTTATACAAAGAGGTGCACTTGAAAACGTCATTTTGTGGGATGTTTGAGAAATGATTGTTTCAAGTTTTCATCTTCATTTCTTCTGATTAAAGAAATGACAAGGCTAGCTTAAGATGGAGCCCATTTGAATGAGTAATGGCTTAGATGAAATAAGAAAACACTTTGTCTCACCTTGTAAGAAAGAATTCATTTGGATTAACTTAATAATAACAAAATATGAGAAAATTAAATCTAGCTATTATGGAATTACCTATAATTTCAGCACAAATAGCTATACTTTTGAAATTAACAGGAAATTTAGCACGCACAAAAGGTCTTCTGCCTTAGGACTTTGTCAAGAAAGTCACATTTTTTCAGTGTCTGTTGACATACCTTGTTTCAAAAGAAAGGCTTCCTGGGCCAATTCACCTCTTGTAAACATCATGAGAAGGAAGAGTGTGGGGGTTCTTCATGGGAAGGATGAGCTCCATATGTGGACACCCTCAAACCACCTGGTGACTCAGCTCCCAGGGCGCTGTGTGGGCTAATTAATTGCTAATGATAAGTGCAGCGGAAAGTCACTGGGGAATCATGGGCTTTAACAGGAAAAACCCCAGAAGAAAGTAATGAAACCAGTTGTGCTAAGCTGGCTATCAATCAAAGCATATGAAAAGGCAAAGTGAGCTGTCACTAAAGTTAGATGCAGGTGACAATTCCATGTGACCTTTAAGTAAACAAATTCCTTACCACTGCAAAATGCAGCACCAGAAAGTTTTAAAAAGATTAAAATAATTAATAACATCTCCACCAAAATTCATATTTTGGTGGGGTTTTTTTTTGTTTGTGGTGGTTGGGGTTTTTTAAAAAAAATTTGCTTAAATACAAGTTTTTTTTTTTACAACATTGACTGCTTACTATACACTTCTATGTGATACGCAAGCTAACGGTGCAGTAGACAATTCTACACGTAAGTCTTTGCTGAAAGTCTGGTGTCTTAGATTATCAAGAAAGAGAATTACTAAAGTCAAGGATGTGCATTTCCAGACTTAACACATATTTCAAAATCATTTTCAGAAAGGGTCACCTGATTTATACTTAAATTTTCATTTCTTTAAATGTTTCTCATTACCTTGTATGAACCATTCATTTTCTACCTGAAATAAAGTAAGCTCCTAAATATGACCCAACATTATAGTAAGAATTCAAAGCAATTCCAGGTTTACTGAGAGCTTTTCTTTCATGATTTTGTGGTAACTTACACTGAGATAATTGTCAACTTTTCCATTTTTATACCCATTATTGTATTTAGTCCTCACAACAACTCCGTCAGATGAAGGGAATTATTTGCAGAATGTTAAGAGCATGGAAAATGCTGCAGATATTGCCTAGTTCAGATGTTAGTGATGCTTCCACTGACAGAGGTACAGAGAGGAGGTCAGGATTGGAAAGTTCTAGAGCACAAGAGGCTCAGTTTATCTGTTACCTTCCCTCCCCTGGGTCACCCGGACTTGTCTCTGTGCAGCTTGTGTGTTATCCTCTCCCTGTTCTGTTTTAATAAGCTGCATATAGCTATAGCTTTAGGTCCAGGCCTCTCATATATTATAAAAATAGCTGTGAATCTGGGAGCTGACTAATGAACAGTTAGCAATCTTAAAACGAACATTTTATCCAGACACAATGATGACCTGTATGAAAGGATGCCCCATGAATGTGAGAATGACAATGAGGTGATGGAGTTGAGAGAGTCATATCTAAACTTGGGGTGAGCTCATACATTCAGCAAAAACAAAGAGAACTTTGGGTGCGACATATTCCAGTATTAGATGGCTCTACCCATGAATATTACTGAATTCAGGGGTTTGCTGACACCAATGGGGTGAGGGCATTATTTTCCCTTGAGACAATTCCCATCTTTTCATCTCAGATGTTTCCTCAAGGAAAAGCATCACAGCTCCTTCCTCTTCAATGATGTGGACATTTCTTTTGGTCCTGTAGGTATAATTTGGTCCAAGCAGCCATACTTAACTCATAGTTGATGCTACAAAGTGTTTCCCAGGCTGTAAGTCACAAAGGAAGAGACTGCCTGGTTTTCTACTGAGTTGTTTGTGGTGGATTTGAACTGCCAGAGAGAGAGCATGGGATTTGGTAATGCAGCTGTTTACAAACTACCCAGCCAGAGCTCCCTCATGCAAGGTAGTAGAACGATATACCCTGCTCAGCAGCTTGTAAAGCACTAAACCCTCCTGGACAGCTTTTGCCTCGTTTCCCCCGAGGTGGGGAGGGAGTAATATTCCTTTTTTTAGCAATATCCTAGTAGTATTTCTATTTGCTTTTTGTATCCTTTTTACATTCTGAGAAGCCACTTCTTAAAATGCCTGACATTTAGAAGAACGTGGTGTTGTACTGTCACCAATGAAGCCAAGAATCATATGTGCAGAAAGTAACACACTTGAGCATGTTTCATGTGCCAAATTTTCCTTAAAATTAACATTCTTGCCATATGTTGGGGGGCCAAAACTCAATACTTCTCTAGCTAACGAAAATGCAAAAGGAAAACATTCTTACCTTCTGTTCTCTCCTTTTTTAAAAAAAAATTACTATTTTTAAAAACCATTAATAAATAGTCTTTCTTTGGAAGGTAAAATGAGTGCCTGCTCTATGATTCCTGGTGAGAAGTTAAATACTTAGTAGAGGCCAGGGAATCTCAACATCTCAGACAAAAAAGTCTGAAGGCATCCACCCTGCAAGGTTGTCCTATGTCCTCCACTTATGCTTTTGCCCCTCCTAATGCCTTGGCAAGAACCTGGAGCTGGAATGCCGCCTTCTCATCCCTCATCATTGTATTTGAGACGGGCAAGTCGACCAGAAAGGACTAGATATTCTTTCTAGAATTTAGAAACTGTGATAGGCCAGAAATATAGACAATACCCAGGCAACCCAGGCTGACCTATACTCATATATCCTTTGGCGAATTCCAAGTACTTTTGAGGCCAATATTTTCTCTGGGGAAATATTTACAACATGTGCCAGAAAATTAATATTACTCAATATTTAAGGGCTATGTATCTCTTGTTATGGGTCTTTTTGTTGTTGATTGCCATCAAGTCGAGCATGACTCGTAGCGACTCTATGAACAAATGGCCTGAAGCCTTTCTATAACTATCATCGTTTCTCAAAGTTCATAGAGTTTCCTGAGACATGTGATTTAGGAAGTGGATGCCACTCCTGCTTCCAAACCTGTCTTAAACTAGGAGCTCCACCAAACACTGTCCACCACAGGTAACCGTTATAGCTTTTAATACCCAAATGGCACAAAGTTCAGCATCGCAGCAAACCCAGATTACCTCAGTACAGCAAGTTGACAGAGTGATGTACAACTTAGAAAAATGTTCCTCCAAAATATGACACCACCAGTCTCACTTAGCAATGGTTAAGTGCCGTCAAGTTGAATATGACTCATAGAGACCCTATGAACAAAAGATCTGGACCCTGTTCTATAACATCATTTCGCTTTCATAATATGAGGAAGATGTAACATTCTTTATGCCTGTGGGCCAAGCAGCTGCATGTTTGCAAAGTGTTTTGTATAATCAGTGCTACATTGACAAACTCTCTGTGCACCTGCATGACTCTGGGGCTGTCTGAGACGCTGCTGAAATTATGAGTGCAGCCTTTCTCCTATGCATATTGGTTCCTAACCTGTACCAAAGGTAGGCTAAGAGGGCAAAGACATGTAATCACTAAGACTCCCTCAAATATTTCAGCTATGATGGATATTTTGTGCCCAGGCCTTATTCCAGGTTTTTATTAAATGTAAATTTTGTGTTCCTGATAATCAAGTAGGCCTTTTCCACCTGTACTATGATGATTACACAGTATTCAAGGAGAATGCTTAAAAGTCCTTCCATGTGTTTTATATTTGGATTTAAGACTATGTGGCTGCTTTGATATTTTAGAGCTAGGCTGTCCCAGCCCATAATCACATGCCTTATGAGCACATGAAATGTGACTAGTCTGAATGACATGTGCTATGGTACAAGGCTAGGGTAATCCATGGAATGTGGGTGTCAAAGACAGCACAAAAGAAGAAACATTTGTTTGTTATGATTAAGTGTGTCTCCCAAAGTATGTATTAGATCTTAGGCCAAGACCTGTGAATGTAACCCCATTTTTGAACAGGGTTTTTTGTTAGGTTAATGAAGTCTGTATGTGTAGGCTGTGCCTTAGATCTACCCACCTTTGAGACATAAAAAGAATAAATTGAGTGAGAAGCAAGCATAAATTGGAAATCAGTTCAGGTCATGTAGAGATTACCAGCGAATCAAGGGATCTGGGTCTACAGCAATGGAAACTCCTCCTTCTCCTCTAGTTGATACCCTTAATTTAATCTCAGGTCTCCTAAATTGAAAATCAATTTCTTTTCTTTGTGGAGTTTGTTACAGCAGCACCTAGACATTAAAACAATCTCATTAGTAATTAATCTAGTGATTATCTGCTCAAATGGTGTTCTCCTTGATGTAACGTTGTTGTGTGCCATTGTGTGGGAACCAACTCATAGCTGACACTTTATCAGGTTTTCAGGGAAGAATTAGGTTAAATGAAATAAATTATTTCAATTAGTTGCCCTCGTTACTTTTTAGTTTTCCTATATGACTACTAAAAATGAAAAATTAAGATTTGTGACTTGAATTCTGGTTCCATGAAGTAGAGTTGGCTGAGAGATTGCATCTTAGATGTAGGATTCTATCAATTCCATTTTCAGTCTGACCATGGGCTGGTGAGACTTGAAAGAGGTCATCTTCCCTGCTCCTTTTTCTCAGTGAAGGTTGGACACTAAGCTAGCACGTAGCCCATTCACTACTGTCAAGGGGATTCTTTGAGACAGAGCAGAGCTGCTCCAGAGGGTTTAACAAATCTCTGTGGAAACCAACAGCTAAACCCTTACACTGAAGATCAGCTTATATGTTTAAATGCTATTTTTTTCCCTTTTCTGGTTAACAGTCAAATGTTTTCACCACTGCACATCATACTCACTAAACTACCTTATGAAACAGCTTCAATATATTTAGAAAAATTATTTTTTTCCCTCTGTCACTTGGTCTGTACAAGTAGATGAGTTCTACAGAGTAGGAGATTTAGAGCTCCACTTGCACAATTATTTTTTTTAAAGGCCTAGGAATTATTCTTGAACTCTTCTCCATCAGTCCTCATGGCCAATCCAAAGTTCTATGTCCTAAACACCCCTCAAATGCCAGCATTTATTTCCACTGTGATTTCCATACCCAACTTCTTACTCCAAGCAGCCACTCTCTTACATGAGCTGCTACAATCCTCTCATAAGGGATCCCCGCCATCACTCTTCTCCCGTTCCTCTAATCTATTCACCACGAAGTAACCATGGCAAGCTCCTCCGCAGTCAATAGGACCATGCCCTTCATCTTAAATGCCATCAGTGGTTTCCCTTTGATCTTAAGACAAAATTCAAAATTCATTCAAGTCTTAGAGGGTTCAATTCCAGCAATTTTTCTGGCCATGTCTTGCCCAGGTTCCCTTCTCCCAGTGCCTTAAACACTCTACTCCCTTCCCCTTCAGAAATTCTGTATCTCCAGTCTCTATTGCCTGCAACACTATTATTCTTCACCCTCCACTTGCCTTTGCTAGTTAACACATCAGCTCAAACAGCCCTTCCTCAGGTCTCTCTGATGTGAGATTACACAATTTTTGGCATAGACAGCTGAGTGGTCATTTTACACTTGCTTGTGTGATTATCCTCTTAGTATCTGACTGGCCTCTAGATGGTAGATGAGGGCAGAGATCCTGCTAGCTCAGGTTTATTATCCTGTTCACACACAATGCCTGACACACCATAGGCCTTAATTAATAGGGAGGAACAAAGCAAGAAAGTGGAACTCATTGTACCAGCAAGAATTCAACCTGCCAGAGCTGCTGCTGTCTTCTTTTACTGCCTCTTGAATGCAGAAGAGACACCCCTCTCATCATCACATTCAGTAATGTCCTCCTCAGCAGACTCCCTGAGTAGCTCAGCCTGTGAGCTCGCAGACTCAACGACTTCTCATCACTTTCAATGCTCCCATGTTGGGCCAGCCCACAATCACCTGGCAGAACTGTTATAATAACCTTCTTACTTTTATTCTTCATTTCACCCCTGCTTCTCATTAGTCTACTCAACACAACAGGCAGCTAGATCCTTCTGATATGGAAGTTAAAAACTGTCACTCCCCTGCTTGAAACTCTTCAGTGACTTTCCACCTAGTTCAGAGTCGAAACCGAAGTCCATACATCAGCCTGTTGCGGTTAGCTGCCATTGAGTTGAGTATGACTCATAATGATCCTATGAACAAAAGATTTGAGCCCTGCTCTATCTGGCACCATTCTCACACTTCCTGACACACAAGAGCCCATTTCAGCAGTCACTATGCCAATGTACTAGATTGAGGGTCTTCCTATCCTTTGCTGTCCCTCCACCCTTTCCAGCATCATGTCCTTCTCCAAGGAAAAGCACCACCTAGCAATATGTCCAAAGTATATGAGGCAAAGTTTCATCATTCTTGTTTTCAAAGAGCTCTACATCAAGGGAGCTCTGGTGGCCTAGTGGCAAAAAGCTGCACTGCAATCCCAGAAGTGCATGGTTCGAATCCACCAGATGCTCTGCTGGAGAAGGAGAGGGTAATCTCCTCCTGTACCAGTCAGATCTGATTTGACAGTACACACACACACAAAATGGAAAGGGAAGGGAAGGGAAGGGAAGGGAAAGAAAAAAAGAGAAGGGTTTTTTTTTTTAAAAGAGCTCTCCATCTACACCGTGTCCAAGATTTATCTGTTTGTTCTCTTGGTCATCCATTCCCTGCTAACCCTTTGCCCCTCATACTCACTCCAGCACCATTGGCTGATGGCTAATTCGTGTGTATTCCATGCATGACCTCACCCCAGGGCCTTTACACATGCTGCCTTGACAACTCTTTCCCCAGACACCTACACAGCTCTCACCTTCATGTCCTTAAAGTTCTTGCTCAATATCGTATCTTCAGTGAAGCCATTCTCTTTGAAAATACTACATATTTCTTTCTTTCTTTTATTCATTTGTCCATTTCTTCTGAAATGTAAACCTCGAGAGTATGGGGATGTTTGTCTTTTGTTCCTCGATATAATCTTGGTGCCTGAAACAGTGTCTGGCATGAGGTTGTTGTTCAATATTTGCTGAGTGAAGGACTACATTTCAACCAAGGCATCTAAAAGGTAGATGTCCTTGAATCCAGCCACACACTGTGACCATGCAGATTTAGCCTGTGTGGTCAGTGGGGCAGTCTGGGCTTCACTCCAGCGCTAGTCTAGGAGCCCTATTGTTGCTCTTCACTGACGGTGAGTCAGCCTCCAAATCATGTTGATTCCATGATTTCACTGAGTGAAAGGCTGCACAGTCTTACATCATTCCCATAATGTCCCAGTAATCCATAACATTTGCCTGGGCTGGTTTTCAGAAGTAGGTGCCAGCAATTTCTTCCTAATGCGTCTTAGGCTAGAAGCTTTCCTGAAACATGTTCAGCACCACCACAATAAACCAACCTCCCCTGGTGTGCTTTTTGGTTGGTTTGTTTATTTATTTTATTTTGGTTTTCTGTGAGGTGGATTTTGTTGTTGTTGTTGTTTTTGTTTTGCACTAGTCAAAAATTAATCCCATGTGGAAGGTGAGAAGTCTAGTCCAAGGCTCAGGTACAGCATATGTAGGATACACAGAAAGCCCTCAACCCAGATCAATGCCTAATCTCTCTGCTAGCTCAGTGCTGTGGACTAAGAGACAGGAAACAGTCCAGAGAGCTCTCCATGTCCCAGCATCCAAACACCTCCTCTCTTCTCTAGTCTCTGCTACACACACACACACACACACACACACACACACACACACTCCCCTCTCCCTTTCCAAGGCCATGGCTCAAACTATTTCTAAAACTCAGATTCCAATCTAAAACAGTAGCCAACACAGTGCAGCGTGGTGTGCACAGGAAGAGATGGGAGACTTCTGAGAAATTTCCTGGCCCTATATTTTTCCATTCCAGTAAATGATGCCTTCTTTAGCTCAGGAATCTCTCTCTGAACCAAGACAATGCCTTCCTAGTGTATGCCATTTCTTACTGCCTGGGCTTGTTCCTTTGTTCTTTTGATTCAAGTGATCAAAGCCTTTTTGTAATGAAACTTGGAAAAACAGCTCTACTAGTTGTTGACTACTAGTTAAGGCACACATAAGGTGGAGAAAGTTCCCTTCCTAAATCAACATTTTTAATAATAATAATAATAATAAATAATAATACAGGGAGCTCTGGTGGCTTGGTGGTAAGGAACTGTGCTACTAACCCAAAGACACATGGCTTGAATCCACCAGCTGCTTCATGTAAGAAAAACTAATAATCTCCTCTCTCGAAATTGACTGTCTTTGAAAACCTGCTGGGGGTCAGTTCCAACCTGATTATACACAACAGCAGTACTTAAATGATACTCTTTGACTTCAAAGAGTTTTGCAAACTTTACATTCCTCAACAGTATCTGAGTCCATCCTTTATTCTAGAATAAAAGCAAGGTTAAATAATTTGCCTTGGGTTACAGTTTTTGGCCTAAGCAGAAAACCTTTGTTGCTTTTTAGTGAATAGAGAAAATATAGCAATAACAATTGTAGTTATTTTGTAACTGTGTTAATCAGTAAAATAGTTCCCAAGTTCTTTCATAGACTTCTTTTTAAAGCACACATCCATTCTCCCTTTATCTAATACCACATTACATTCCTCATCTCACTTCTCCTCGTCATGTCCTTTACAAACGTATTACCATTGAATTGGGACCAACTCACGGCAGACCCTTTGCCAAAGACTGTAAACACCCAGAAGGAAATTACCCATCTTTCCCCCACAGAGCTGCTGGTGCATTCAAATGTCCAGAGAAGGTCCCACCTTTGGGTTAGGAATGCAGCTCCCTTACAGATTACATCACAAGAGTGCCCTTCCTCACTTTTATAGGGTTTTGTTTTCTAGGATTACTTTGGCTGAGAGGCAGTGCCTGGGTAGTGAAAACTAATCATATACTTGACTGTTAGCCAAAAGGTTGGAGATTCAAGTCTGCTCAGAAGTTAGCTTGTGAAAAAAAACCCAAAAATTCTACTTCTGAAAAATCATTCTGTGAAAACCCTGTGGAACACAGACCGACTGTGACACAGCTGGGATATTGTGAGTCAGGGTCAGTGCAACCTCAGTGGGTAGTGGTGTCTCGCCAAGTGCTCAGTGCATGTGAGTTCTTTCCTCTTCTGCCAAATGTCTTTGTTTTGTGATCTCCCCAGCCCTTCCTTCCCAGCCCTGAGTTATGCTCCTCTTCAGAGAGTTGTTTTCAATTTCAGAGGAATAAAAATAAAGTTTGTTTTAAGAGCTTTTTAAAGTATTCCTTAACCCTCTATAAGAAAATGGAGAGCCCCTGAGTTCAACACAGTTGGGAATTCCCACGGTGGGAAGAAAACAATCTTTCTGAATTTTACAAAAAGGCAAGGAGCTAAGGGTCTTCTCAGGTTTTGACTTCAGAAAGTAAAACCAACCGGTGAACGCCGAAAATTTCCAGCCAAAATGTTCACACTGCAGCACTGCACTTCAGTCAGGGAGCTGAGACCCAGGTACAGCACCCACTGTCTCTCCTGCCTCAGGTGACGATGGCTCCTGACTGGTGTCTCCCTTCTTTCACCTGTTCCAGAGTCACAACAACAATAAAAACAACAACCACCTGTTCTAGACCATCAGCCCACAGGTCTAAAAAGGAAAGCAGACAGGGCTACAGCTGCTGCGTTGACTAAAGCACTGAGTCTTAATTGCGGTTGTGGTGGTGTACCATCGAGTCAGAACTGACCCATAGCTGACCCTCCAGCAGGTTTTCAGAGGCAATTAATTGTGCAGGAGGAGATTCTGCAGAGCAACTGTTGGCCTCAAGCTAGGGACCTTTGGGAATGCAGCGCAGCTTCTTGCCACTAGGCCACCAGAACTCCCTAATAAAGATTAAATAAAGCAAGCCATCAGTCTATTACCTTTTGAGACATTTAAATTTACATTGGAGGAGAAGTCCTCCTACTTGAAATTATTCTTGAAAGTCCTATCTCTGATTTTTACTCCAAGGGTGAGTCAGAACTGATCATTACAGCAGGCTTTCATTAGATCTATGGGTCTGGACATTGTTGAAAAGAAACCAATCAGAAGAGGGGAAATGGACGTGAATGTCCATGAGATGGAGCTGAGCAAGGCCTGCATCTTTGAAATTGGTTCCAGAAATAACAGACAAGCAGGAGAGCTCTCTTTCAGAACTTTATGTCAGGAAGAGTTATGCATAAAGGTAGGGAAGGTGAGAAGGTGAGCACATTCAAATCCAAAGATGGGGAGTGAGCACAGGTGAAGGAGCAGGTACTGGGCTCAGCACAGAGAGACAATGATGACAAAGATGTCACAACATTGGTCTTTATACAAGGGCAGACATTATTGATGGTTTGTGTCAGCTCTTTCTTTATTATGCCCCATGATAGAGTGCATTGCAGATTTTAACATCCTTGTCCCCTAACCCATCCATCCAGTAGATGCCAATAGTTGTCTGTAAACATTGTGATAATCAAAATGCTCTCTCCCCATTTCCACATGCATTCTCATTTGAATATATTTGAACATTGTTGTTATTATGTGCCATTGAATCGCCTGCAACTCATAGCAACCCCATGTACAATAGCTCTGGAGCCTGCTCTGTCCTGAGCCAGTCTCACTAATTCCTACTCTCAATGTCCTAGTTACTGTATCAGTCCATCTCATCCGGTGTCTTCCTCTCCTGTACTGTCCCTTCACCCTTCCGAGCATGATGTCTTTTTCCAAAGACTGGTCCCTTCTGGCCACGTGTCCAAACTATGTGAGCTGGAGCTTCAGAATCCTAGCTTCCAAGGAGAAACTTGGTTTCACCCTCAAGATAGATCGATTTATTTTCTTGGTGGTCCATGGTATGTTCATGACTCTTCTCCAACACTGCAACTTGAAGGCACCAATTCTTCTGTCATCCTTAGTCATTATCCAGCTCTCTGATGCATAGCAAGTAATTGCAAAGAACATGGCATGGATCAGGCACACTTCAGTCTCTAGACTGACATCATTGCTTCTCAGTGCTCTGGAGAGGTCCCTGACAGCAGATTTACCTAATGCAATTAATCTTTTGATTACCTGACTGCTGGTGCCAAGAGTATTGAGCAAGCTGTAACTGTTAACGACCTCAATTTTTTCTCTATCCATCATGGTGCTGTCAATTGGCCCAACATAGTTATTGAGCATAGTAGTTTCTTAAGATGATGTTATAAGCAAGAGCTCTGAAAAGGGTATAAAGCACTCTAACCGGGTAGAATAGTCAAAGAGCAGCTGCCTTGAGACTCCCTTCCTGTGTCTGCAGTGGCTTTCACTAGCTACCTTGCTGGCCCGTGGACTCAAACGTCCACAGGGAGCAGGGCCAAATCTGAGGTACCATGGAGCTCTCATTAGATGCTTAAGTCAACTGGATGGTTTACAGAATGAATGAACTATTTGAAGAAAGAGAAGAAAGTTATAAGGGAAGAAAATTGACTGGAAAGAATCCTCAGACTTCCCTTGATAGCAGACCATTGGTCTAATAAATGTTAATAGGGATTTTTATAACTCATCCACAGCTCCACAAAAGAAGCTACCAGGCACATCATGTTGAAATTCATGTTCTATGATTATCTTGGGTATTTACCACGTATTCCTGGCAGCCCTAAGCCTTCTCCCTCTTCCTCAATTTTATGTTGTATGTGATTATTTTAAGGAAAAGAAAGGATAATAAGAGAAAGGGAAACAAATATTTATTGAGGACCTATTGAAAAGGCAAAGTACCAAGGACATTCAAGTGTTTTTCATCACAGAGACTGAGTCATATAAAAGGAGGAGCATAAACTTGCAAGTGAAGTAGTTCAGGTTTGAATTCTAAGTCCTCCATTTACCAGCTGTGGCTGGTAACTTCATTTATGAGCCTCAATTTCCTCATAATGAAAAAGGGGATATTAATAGCTATTTTAACATGAAATTTCATGAAATGCAAAATGTGAATCACCTGACACATATAAAAAGGGCATATATTTGTTAGTAATATTTGGTGTTCTTAACATTGTCAAATTGTTCTAGAGGATATTAATGCAAATCAGTAATTCTTAGTTCTAATTCCCTGTTTTTCTACTCTCCCATCCTCATCTGAGCCTTTCCAGGGGAAATCCCAGTTGTGTTACGGACCTGAAAGTGGGTATGGGGAAGCCCTGCTCTGACCTGCACTGGCTAAACCCACTGGGATATGTGAGAAGTCCTGGATCACATATTACGGACAAGGACTAACTAGAGTACACATGGAGGAGTAAAAAAAACCCACCCCTTAATGTCATTGTTGCAGGAACCGGGCACGTTATAGATTATGGGTCAGGGAATTGGGGATTGTGCTTAAATATTACTTAAAGGAGCTAACACCTGACAGATGTTACATCTAACATCGGACAGAGATAGTTTCACGTGGTCTCAATGAGCAGGAACTGGACCAGCGGTTGGAGGTGTCAGGAAAACATATTTCTCTCCATGCCCTACAGATTTTTAATTACTATGACTTTCTAAAGGGTTCACATTGGTTCTGATTCACTGTAGCATCACCTGTACCAGCACAGGGCCTAGTCTACATGAGTTAGGCAAGGAATGACAGCAGCTTATGAGTGTTAACGCCTGGTCTTAGAAAAAGCAATCCACTCTGAAAAGTTGATTGTCTGAACATTGGGCTGTTTGCCTCCAGAACTTCATTTTTAAAACACTGTGCTGGCCCTCACTAATTGGACCAGACTAATTAGATGCCTTATCTTTTAAAGTCTAGCAATAAATTCTTTTCTCCTACTTACAACTCACTTTATAAACCCTAAATTAAAAAAAAAAAGAAAACAACAACAAAAAACCAAGAACTTTTTTTATCAGGCTAGAAGTTTTTTCATATAAAAAAGCTATTTGTGGAGTAATCTGGAAGTGACATTTCAAGCTATATAAGCATTGAGCCTACTAGGAAAGGTCATTCTAACTTCCTTTGACTCTCATAACTGTGGTCCTCAGCATTTTGGTTTGTGGCAAGAAAGCATGGATTCACTCCTCTTATTTATACAGTCTTTTAGTCTGTTTCCTCTTATGGTTTTAAAGGAGGAATAAAGCCTCTACTTTACTTAGTTGCAAATCTCACTCAATCCCTTAGATGCCTGTCTTGATGCTTCTAACATTTAACAATGGTCCTCTGGTACAGTTGATAAGACGACACAGCAATCTCATCCTCTCTCCAGTTAAACTCACTTAACTGAGTATACGAAAACATAGCATTGCATAACAGCAGCTATTGTCTGCCAAGGGCTATGGGTTGTGACTAAGGAAAGGTATATAATGGAATTGCATATCTAGAATTCCTCTTTATTCTCATTTTAATCCACTTATTTATTTTCAAAAGGCATTTATTTTAAAAAAGCATATGCACCCCTACTCTGTACCCTGGCAGAGTGGTAAGTGGTGTCTAATAACCGTAATAATAATATATATATAATGATTACCATGCAATATGTTAAAGACTGCATTCATTAACTCGTGTAACTGTTACAGCACCCTATGAGAAAGGTACTACTTTTCCTCCTATTTTTTTTTCCAGTGAGGAAACTAGAACACAAAAAGATAAAGCAAATTGTCCAAGGCCACTCAGACAATAAAGGAAGTAGAAAGTTTGTTGGAGATAATTGTTAATATGAAGAAGATTTGAGACATTTTCTGAACTTTTGACCAAATATATAAGCTTAACTTGTTGTTGTTGTTATGTGCCATCGAGTCGTTTGCGACTCATAGCGACCCTACATACAAGAGCCCTAAACGCCATTCTATCCTGTGCCAATCTCGCTGTCTCAAACACATTCATTTCCACCACTCCACTCACAGAATTGATCCATCTCATCAAGGGTCTGCCTCCCTGTGCCGTCCCTCCACTCTCCCAAACATGATGTTCCTCTCCAAGGACAAATCCGTCCTTGCAACATGCCCAAAGTATGTCAGACAAAGCTTCAGAATCCTTGACTCCAGGGAACATTCTGGCTTCACCCTCTCCAGGACAAATCTGTTTGTTCTCCTAGCAGTCCATGGTATATTCAACACTCTTGTCCAGCACCACAGCTCAAAGGCATCAATTCTCTTTCTATCATCCCTATTCACAGTCTAACTCCCCGATGCATGTAATTGCAAAGACTATAGCCTGGATCAGGCGCACCTTAGTCTCCAGTCTGATGTCGTTGCACTTCAGTACTCTTGAGAGGTCCCTCACAGCTGACTTTCCCAATGCATTTCGTCTCCCGTTTTCCTGGCTGCTGTTATCAAGAGTGTTGACTGTGGAGCCAAGCAAACTAAAGCTGTGAACAATCTCAATCTCTTCATCATCCATCCTGATGCTGCCAATTGGCCCAGAGGTGAGGATAAGCTTAAGTACAGACAGCTATTTAAGAACAGAAAAATAAGGCCTAGGTTATCTGAAACAAATCAAAACCATTGTTTCCAAGCAGATTCTCCTGGTATCCAACAGGGCAGAGTAGAATTCTCCCCCAGGGTTCACAAGGCTGTACCCTTTATGGACGCAGCTGCCACATTTTTCTCCAGCAACCATATTTGGTGGATTCGGAACATTGACCTTTTGGTTAGAAACCAATTGCTTACCCTCTACACCACCAAAGCTCATCTGATTCTTCAAAACTGCCCTAAAATTTACTGATTAACTCCAGCTTTAGTTTGTTCCAGTGATTCCCAGACTTTTCTTTTTTTTTTTTTCTATAATTATATTTTATTAATTTTCATAAACATTTACAGAGATTTTGGGCTTCCACTCATTCATTGTTGCACTATTCTCTCTACCCTCCTCCCAGTTTGTTCTTGTCCAAATGCTACAGTGCTTGTCAAAGCCAGTTCTGATTAATCTTCTTTGTCAGTGTATCCTTTGCCATTCCCTATCACTCCTCCCTGAGAGAGACTTCACCCTGAGTCATAAGGAAAAGGGGACGGCGTATTCTCTTAGCTACTTCCTGCTGAAAAGGGACGCTGTGGGTTTCAGGATGAAGATCTTCTCTCACTACTCTAAAGGGCCCCTTTGGCAGTAGGAAACACATAGACTATTATGGAGATTGATTTTGGAATTCAGATGCACTCTTATTGATTGTGCTTGGCTGTACATGTACATATCCTTCAAGATGTATCATGGGGGTGTTGCACCCTAGAAGACACAAATTTGACTAACAAGTTATAAGTACATGAGTCCAAAAATTATGGAAAAGTAAAAGAAAAGATTCTTTCATTGTTTTACAAACCCTCCCCCAGGTCCCCTCCACCATGCAGCCCTCGCTCTAGTCTCCTGTGATGACAGAAATACCCAGTTACATCTCTCTTTTAGACGGTTCTCTCCCTCCTCTGCTTCAGTGCAGTATACATTATTGAACCCATCTTACTCAGTGTCTCCCTAACCCCAAGGACAGTCCCATTCTACAACAGTGGCATCATGTAATATTTGTCCTTTTGTGACTGGATTCCCAGACTTTTCAGTGCAAGGATCCCCTTGATAAACATTATCCTACATCTTATTCACCCAGTCCCTATTTGCAAGACTGATTATTTTTTTCTGGTTTGAGGCTATAATGAGCAAGGCTGATTGTAATTAGTGAATGTAATTAGTGAATGTAATTAGTATATGTAATTAGTAAATCTAGTTGGAGATCTTCGGGTTACATTCTTGTTACATTCTTGAGTCAATAAGTATTTGATCCTAAACTGTGATTTCTTTCTAAAAGAGCCAATGTTTTCAAATAGGCTATGTAAATGTTTGAAAGGTGGAAAGTCGGGAAAGGAGAGGAAGACCCTCAACCAGGTGGACCAACACAGTGACTGCTGCAATGGGCTCTTGTGTGTCAGGAAGTGTGAGGATGGTGCAGGACAGGGCAGGGTTCAGATCTCTTGTTCATAGGGTTGCTATGAATAATACTCAACTCAATGGCACCTAACAACAACACGTGTATGTTTAGCTACAGTTGTGTATGGAACATGTAAGGTATATATATAAAAGACAAGACTTGATTACAGAAACCAAGCCCCCTGAAATATCTGCAGTCTTTGAAAGTCAAAGACATTTTGCACTTTATTTCCTAATCTTCGTGGGATGATATTTGCCTACCAATAAACGTTCTTCCAAGCAATATATTTTAAGTGATGCCAAAATCCCTCTCCCGCTAGACTCAGAGTGGACACAGAGGAAACCAATGTAACTGGTTACAAATGGGGTGTCTGAGAACATAGAAGCCTTGAAACACATCAACTGAGATCACCTTCTTCCAAATGATGCACACTGGGCTGCACCTTCTTTACTAAAAATGAAATTCTTTGCTCCTATAATACTCTTATTCAGAACAATGGTCCAAGTTGCAGCCAGGAGATAAGAACTATAACCTAAGACTTTATATTCCCTACAGAGGCCCGGAGAATAGTCAACTCAGGGGATGCCAGGAGAGTATGGATGTGGTCAGAGCACATTCTGACTTACCATGGCACTTCTAAGCAGCTACTGAGCATTAGGAAAGCCAATATTCAGAACAGTCATTTCTTTCTTGCTCAGCTCTTCGAAAGACAACCAGCAAGTAGGATTCTGGAAATGCCTAATAGTAACTTTTTGCTTGTTCCTTTTTAACAATAATTCAAGTCTTCACAGAGTTCAGGGATCCCATATTGATAGGTCAATATAATGTTCCTTGGCACCTCAACATGCACCTTCCTCTTGGAGGATAATCCTAGAAGACCACTCTTTGTCTTTTTAACGTCTCCTTTTCCACTAAAGAAAAGGACTCTGGAGGAGGATCTAGGGAGTAGTGGAGAGGCCTCACTATGCTGCCTGGAGGAAAACTACTGCAATGATAAAAATGGCCAGCAAGAAACAGTAGTGGCACATTAGAATTGGCTTTTCATAAAATAGCGCTGAAAACGTGAAGCTCTGCCATCTGTCCATGGGAGATGACCAGAGCCTGGATTAAGGTGGAGAGTGCACCATCTCCATCCAGGGAGAAGCTTGGTTCTGTCCAGAGTGAAGCACACCAGAGGCTCTTCTGGTCCTCCCTCTGCTCTCTTCCGGCCCTACTTCCTTGCTCCACCCCCTCCAACAATAGTGCCTTCTTGATTTCTGTTCCAAGAGAGAACAGTGGGGAAACCCAATGCAAAGGGAATCCTAAGGATTCTTTCCTCAGAGTTTTCTAACTGGGGAAACTGAGATAGGTGTACTGGCAGCTCCTTTTGTGCTATGATGCTCTGACCTGGCAGTGCCACTGCTTGCCAGTAGGAAGCTGCAAGGAGGGTAACAGTTTTCTGTACCCAAAGTGGAACATTCAAAGGAAGACCAGTGGACCAACTCTTACGTCTGGAAGGGCTCTTCCTCTCTCTGTGTGTCTCTTTATATGTATCTCCTGGGAATTCTGGACTCCTTTTTTTTAGGGCATGCCCTAAAATACTAACTACTGTACTCCCTGAGAGACATCCCTACCATCAGCTTGTGAAACAGCCAGAGCGGTCATAGCAGACCCGCTAGTGGGTTTTCAGAGGCTATAACTCCCATAAGTGGAGACTGCTCGTCTACCACTGGGCCACTAGAGCTCTCTTGGGCCCCACCCTAGATTGCTAAATTTTAAGGAAGAGACTGGAAATTCAACTCAAGATTTTTATGGTTAAAACAATACCTCTGAAAATAAGATACACTTTGACATTATTGGGATATTTTGCCTATTAAAATCACATACTATCACACATGTGTACAAATGTTTCATTTTTCTCCAAGATCACTGGTAGCACAGTGAATTAAGAATTGGGCTACTAACAGAAAATGAGGATGGAATACACATTTGCTCTTGGGGATGAAGGTGAAACATTCTTCTTCCTTAAGATTGTATGGCCTTAGAAATCTTTTGAGACAGCTTTACTTTATGTTCACTGTGAGATTCCATTCAATGACAATGGGGTTGGCTTTGGTTCGGATAATATATGTCAGAGATAAATATCCAGGCTTGTTCTTAACAGCACTACTCACTGGAACAAACAGGTTGTCTTATTAACAGGGCTTTGTAACACCTCAGAACAGGGATCAGATCTTCGAAGACCCATGTGTGTACTAGGCAAGAGCCCTAAGGCCAAGCTGCTTACACATCAATCACTCACTACCCTGTGGTGGGTTCTGACTCCATAGACTTCCAAGGCTGAATAATACATGAGAGGAGACTGCCCATCTTTCTCCCGAGGACCCATTGGTGAATTTGAATTGAATTGTCAGAGACTTATGGATAGATTAGCAGTGCAACTAGCTATGAGAAGGCCATCAGAGCTCCTTCACACTTGAATGTGAATCTGAATCACCTGGGCATCTTGTTACAAAGCTGATTTTTATTCAGGATGTCTAACATGAAGCCTGAGATTCTGCTTTTCTAACAAACTTCCAGTTGATGACGCTGGTCCTGCAGCTACACTTTGGGAAATACTACCTTGAGGGGACACTTAATTAAACAGATATGCTGTTGTTGTTATTTACCTTCGAGTCAGAACCAACCCATAGCTGACCCTCTGATGGGTTTTCAGAGGCAGTTAATTGTACCAGAGGAGAGTGCCCATCCTCCCACAGAGGAGCTGGTCGATTAAAACTGAATGCCTTTGGGATTGCAGTGCAGCTTCTTACCACTAGGTCCACCAAAACTCCCTAAACAGACATGTTGTTGTTGTTGTTGTTAGGTGCTGTCGAGTCGAGCATGACTCATAGCGACCCTATGAACAGAAGATCTGAACCCTGTTCTATCCTATGCCATCCTCACACTTCCTGACATTCAATAGCGCATTGCAGCAGTCACCGTATCAATTCACCTGGTTCAGGGTTTTCCTCTCCCTCACCAACCCTCCACCCTTCACAAGATCATGTCCTTCTCCAAGGAATAGCACCTCCTAGCAACATGTCCAAAGTATGTGAGGTGAAGCCTCATCATTCTTGCCTCCAAAGAGCACTCCCACTGCACCATCTCCAAGACATATCTGTTTATTCTCTTGAAGTCCATGTAAATACATATTTAAACAGAATCTATTACCATTAAGGCTGTACATCTCTACGAGAGGACACTTCCGGTATTTAGGCTGCAGAGCAGCTTGCGGATTTGAATGACCACCCTTACAGTTAGCAACCAAGTACATTGCACACTGCACCACCAGGGCTTGTTTTTACTCATTCTAGCTATTGTCCTCTACTTTCACGCTCTCCCCACCATTTTCTTGCTCTCTTCCATCTCTCACTCAGCACTCTAATGAGAAACATAAAAAACAAATAGCATAAATTTAGTGACTTAAGGATATCACAATCCTCTCTCATATATATCTGTTAAGCAAGGTGTTTGCCTTTTTAATTTCTGAAATGAGGAGGGGGAAAAACCAGCCCTTTTCTTACAATTGGATAATTAAGTAAGATTCTTACTAGACCTCAAACCTAAACTAGTCCTTAAAGTCGTCTTCAGTGACGGTAATACGTTGCTGTTGTAGTAGTCTTCCATAGTATAAATAGACGTCATAGTTGTTAGGTGCCATCAAGTATGACCATAGCAACCCTATGAACAACAGATCTGAACACTGTCCTATCCTGTGCCATCCTCAGTTTCTGACACACTTGAGCTTATTGCAGAAGTCACTGTCAATTCATCTGGGCTAGGGTCTTTGTCTCTTTCACCTACCTTCCACCTTTACAAGCACAAGGTCCATACCACAACAAGATAAAGGTAAACAACCCAATTGAAACATGGGCACAGGATATGAACAGACACTTCATCAAAGAAGACATTCATACAGTGAACAAACACATAAAGAAATGTTCAAAATCCCTAGCTCTGAGAGAGATAAAAAATCAAAACAGCTATGAGATATCATCTCACTTCAGTAAGAATAGCAAAGTTTAACAGAACAGCAAACAACAAATGCTGGTGAAGTTATGGAGAAATTGGAACCCTTATTCACTGTTGGTGGGAGTGTAAAATGGTGATACCACTATGGAAAGCAGTATGGTGCTTTCTCAAAAAGTGGACAAAGAAATAACATTTCACCCAGAAATTCCACTATTGGAAATATACCCTAAAGAAATCAGAACTGCCACCCAAGCAGATATATGCTCACCCATGTTTATTGCACCTTTGTTTATGATAGCAAAGAGTTAGAAAAAGCCCAAGTGCCCATCAATAAATGATGGATAGAGAAGCTATGATATATTCACACAATAGAATACTATGCTGCATTGAAAAACAAGGAACTCATGAAATATTATGCAAAATGGATGACCCTGGAGGACATTATGCTGAGGGAAATATCTCAGTTACAAAAGGACAAATACTGCATAGTGCCACTGTTGTAAAGTGGGACTGACTTCAGAGTTGGGGGAAAACTAAGAGGGGATAAATAATATATACTGCATTGAAACAGATGAGGGAGAGAACTGTTTAGGAGGGATATATGATTAGATATTATTGTCATGACAAGAGTCCAGAATGAAATCTGCGTAGTGGAGTGAACTGGGGGGGTGGGGAGGGGATTGTATAACAATAATTCTTTTTTTACTTGTCAAAGAGAAATGTGACCGGGGGGGTGGGGAAGATGGGTAGGGATGAATGTGTGCAACAATAAATGAAATTAAAAAAATTAAAACATTAAAAAAACCAAGCACAAGGTCCCTCTCCAAGAAATAGTCTCCTCTAGCAACATGCCCATAACAAAGCTTTATTATCTTTGCCTCCAAAGAGCACTCTGGCTGCACCTTCTCCAACACATATGTTTGATATTTTGACAGTCCATGAGATATGCAGAATTCTTCTCCAACCTAATGGCCATTATCTTATCAATCACTTACTATTCATCTGAGGGATGGACAATGAATAAGAATGACAGAAGAGCAGTTGATGCCTTTGAGTTTGTGATGTTAGAGAAGCGCTATCCTAGAATGATGTCAAAATAAGGCCTTACTATATGGAGAGAAAATAGGAGAATGGATCAAAATTGTCTTTTGCCTTTACTTGCCCCTGGCAACCTGATATCAAAGAGGTAGCTTTATCAATGTGAACAGAAAGAATTTTCTCAGTTTCTAATAAAGTTTAAGTATTGATCCCACTAGTGCTAAACACAAACACTGCCCAAAATGCCAGCATATTAAGAAATTCCGTTTACCACTAAAAATGTGCCAAATAAATGCAAAACTGCCTCAATCCATTATTTATTCATCTTGGCTCTCTTCATTGCCTAATTAAATAAAGGAAAGGGCATTGTACTCAACATTTCCCTCACCAAATTCACCCCACAGTGTTTGTGTAAATTCAGCTGAAGTGGCATCCCTTTAACTTGGATTTACTGCCCTGCCTATAAAAAGCCAGAGCACGCAAAGAATTTCCTATAAGGCTGAGTCCTGGCTCTTGCAGTCAAGGAAAGACAAATGATTATTCTGTCTTGCACCAGAAACAATTTGCTAACCCATCATCTTCCCAGAAAACAAATGGAAAAATAAAATACAACAAACGTCTTTTCTGTGTGTCTAATAGTTATTCCCTGTGAATAAGCAGCCTGCAGTCATAGCCTAGATGGCCACAGCAGCCCTGCATGTGTAAGTGTATCACTTAAGCCAACTCGGGTGGAGGACAAAACAACTTGGCAGCTTGACATGGAAGAGTGCTGAATATCCCACGGATGGCCAAAAGTACAAAAGATATGTCTTAGAGAAAGTGCAGCCAGAGTGCTCCTTGGAGACAAAGGAAGGTGAAGGAGAGGAAGACTCAACACAATGGACTGATAGAGCCAATGGGCTCAAGTGTGTTGGGGATTTTAAGGCTGGTGCAAGATAGGACCAGATTCAAACCTGTAGGTCATAGAGTTGCTATGAGTTGAATTCTACTTGATAGCACTTAACAATCAGACTAAAAAAGAGTGTGACAAATTTTTCCACTCCTTAGCTGTGTTATTTAATATTACATAAGGATGACATATGCCACTCTTTAGCCCAGTTGCCATGTGTCATCAAGTTAGAACCAACTCTTATATGCCCCTCCAGCAGGTTTCCAAAGGCTCTAAATTGCAACGAGGGAGATTACCCATCCTTCTCCCTCAGAGCACCTGGTGAATTCAAACTGCCTGCCTTTGAGTTGGCAGCAAAGTTCCTTAGCGTTAGACCACGAGAGCTTTTCGTTAGCCTAGTATTCACATGAATTCATCTATTCACAATTATATTGGTTGTGCATCTATTATGCTGGAGTTCTTTGGTGGTGTGAATCATTAACATACTGGGCTAGTAACTGAAAGGATGGGAGTTTGAACTCATCCAGAAGAAAGGCCTGGTGATCCATTTCCATAAAATGTGCTTTTGAAAATCCTATGGAGCACAGTTCTATTCTGACACATGTGACGAGTCATCACTAGTCAGCATTGACTCAAAAGCAACATGTTTTTATTATTATACTGGGGGCTATCCTAGGTAAGCATGGTGCAGGGGAAGATAGATTAAGTTCTCTTATTCATAAGGTTGCTGTGAGTCATCAGCGATTCAATGGCACCTAACAACAAACAACACTATGTTTTCATTTTATTATTTTTTTGTGTGTGTGCACCATCAAATCGGATCTGACAGGTACAGGAGGAGATTGTCCCTCCTTCTCCAGCACAGCACCTGGTGGATTCGAAATGTGTACCTCTGGGATTGCAGTGCAGCTTCTTGACACCAGGCTACCAGAGCTCCTTCAACAAATAATATATTAGATCTTTGGTACACAACAAGGAATAAAATAAAGTCCTTATCCTCTGGTACTTTATTTCATGTATGTTTATTTTACATGTTACCTCTGATCTTACTGTTTTATCTCAATATCATTATTTTACCTGAATGTATCCAGTAGCCAGGAAATCAAAAAACGTATTGCGATGGGAAAGTCTGCGGTTAGGGACCTCTCTAAAGTACTCAAGAGCAATGGTGTCTCTCTGGAGACTAAGGTGCGCCTGATACAGGTCATGGTATTTGCAATTGCTTGTTATGCATCAGAGAGTTGGACAATGACTAGGGAGGATAGAAGGAGAATTGACGCCTTTGAGCTGTGGTGCTGGAGAAGAGTATTGAATGTACCATGGACTGCCAAGAAAACAAACAGATTCATCATAGAGAGGGTTAAACCAGGCTGCTCCTTGGAGGCAAGGACTCTGGGGCTTCGCCTGACATACTTTGGACATGATGTAAGGAGAGACAGGTCTTTAGAGGGGGACATCATGCTGGGTAGAGGGACAGCGCAGGAGGGGACGACCCTCTATGAGGTGGATTGATTCAGTGACTGGGGTAATCGGGATGGTGTGTCAGAGGCAATGAGATTGGCATAGGATAGAGCAGGGTTTAGGGCTGTTGTACATAGGGTCGCTATGAGTCGCAAACGACTCGACGGCACATAGCAACAACAACAATCCAACACTTGGAAAGTAAAAACAAAATGAACCTTAAAAACTCTCACAATCTTCTGTAGTCTAGCCATTTCTGTGAGTGCGTATCAGAATGTATGTTATTTCCAGCATTTCCTCAGAAAGCTGGAAATACTTTATGATTCAGAAATCCCACTCCTAGGACAATATCCTAGAGATACAAGAACAACAACACAAACAGACATGTTGCTTGTTGTTATTAGGAGTCATTGAGTCGACTATGACTCATAGCGACACTATGAGCAACACATCTGAACCTTGCCCTGTTCCATGCTTTCTTCACGCTCTTATGTCAACCCACCTCGTTGAGAATCTTTCTTTCTCTGACCCTCCACCTTTCCCAAATGATCTCTTCTTTCCAGACTGATAGTGATTGATTTTATAAAACACAGTGTTTGGGAATGGTTATATGAATCACATTGTCAGAAGGAATGTGTGAGATGCACTGTATATTAATTTCATATGCAAACTAGTATGAAGGAAAAATAAAGAAAAAAGCCTAGTGTCTCCTGACAACAAGCCAAAGTATATGAGACAGAGTATCACTGTCTTTGCCTCTAAAGAGCCCCCTGGTTGCACTTCCTCCATGACAGGCTCGTTTGTTCTGTTCGTACTCCATGGGACTCTTCTCCAACAGCACAAGTCAAAACCACCAATACTTTCTTTGTAATCATTATTCATCCTTATTCAAAAGCAAGCAAACTGTGATACATATAGGCACATATGTATCAATGTGTCTATTCATCTATTGATAGGCATTTAGGTTGTTTCCATCTTTTTACTACTGTCAGTGACACAGCAATGTATAGAATGCCATATAACTACAAAAAACAGTGAGGACCCTACAAACGTCTTTAACATTGATGAATCTGGAAGATTTTACACTCAGTTAAATAAGTACCTTACAAAAGTCCTCTCTAAATATTCTATAGTATCACCTTTACAAAAAAAAATCAAGGATGGATGGATGGATGGATATAGATTCTTTACTTTTGATGATGAGGAAGAAAAGACTAAAAGTAGGTGAAGTCAGCACAAGTTGATCCAAGTACAACTTCTGTAGATGCTATAATATATACAATTTTGAAATAACTGTGAAAGCAACCCAAAAACTTACATGGATAGATATAGATGCATATATGTGGATAAAAGGCATAAAGAGAAAATACACATGCATATATGCATATATAGATCTATCTGTAGCACATGTACATAGACATTTGTGTGAGCTGTATACACACACACACACACACACACACAGAGGGCACAGTTAAAGAGGTTTCATGGACATATCCAAACAACTCACAGGATTAATTTACTGAGTCAGAAAGCTTGAGATTGTATTAATTTATTAATTTAAGCTTCATCAACTGGCAAAAAAGTTAATGTTCTGTATCCTAGATAGCATCTGGGATCTTATATACCTTCAGGCAGCCATCTAAAAAGACAAGTATTGGTTTCTATTTCTAAGCAAAAGAGAATGAAGGTAATCAAACTCTCAAAGGACCAATGGCTCCCTCAGATCACAGCCTTCTATAATTTGAGGCCAGAAGAACTAGATAGTGCCCTGCTACCAAGGCAGAACAGGTACAAAATAGTTCCAACGTAGATTAGGTGAAGAATACAGAGCTAGAGTGAAATTCCTAAAAAGGCTAGATTTACCAGACTGACAAAGACTAGAGGAAGCCCTGAGCCTATTTTCCTAAAATAACCTTGGAACTTGGTTTAACAGCTATTTCTGTAGGTCATCTTCCATGCAAATAATAGAATGGCTTGTAAAAAAACAATGTCTTGGAGTGATGTGCTCCTTTATACAGTTAAATGCATGTAATAAAACAGTCAGCTTTAGAAGGCAAGGAGGGGGAAGAGAAGCTAGACCAATAGAAACAGAACAAATAGAAAGGAAATAACAAGAATGCTGACACATTGATAAAAAACTATGAACAGCGGAACAGAACAATTTGTATAAAAATTGTTAAAAGGGATAATGAATTTGTTGTGTAAACTTTTGGATGAAGCACAGTAAAATGTGTTCCTGCTAGATGAAAATCTAGTGTCCGTTATTGCTGTTCATTAGTCATGTTGTTGTTGATGTTGTTGTTAGGTGCCATTGAGTCGAGTACAACTTATTGTGATCCTATGAACAAAAGACCTGAACTGAGTCCTGTCCTGTGCCATCCTCATACTTCCAGATATACAAGAGTCCATTGCAGTAGTCACCTTGTCAATCCACTTGGATTAATATTTACCATATGTTATAAAATTTTTAAAAATTTATAAAAATTATAAATACCTAAGAATAATTTTTTAAAAATACATAATAATAATTCAAAAGAATCAAGTTCCAAAATCTCTGTAGATGTTCATTGAAATGAAAAATAAACAACCTAAATTTAAAAAAAAAAATTATCATGCACTCAAAAATAAAAGTTTGTAATTTAAAAAAAAAAGAAAAGAATCAAGTTACTTAGATGTAAACTAAACCAGGAAAGATAGGGTGCTTTTTTTAATAGGCTTTGCATTTTCCTTAAAATTAAAACATATTTAGCATGATTTGAGGATGCTGGTTTTAAAACACCTTTATCAAACTTTTGCCTTTCCAAGTCACATTAAATTCTAACATGGGCTCAATACCGCAGATATTCTAAAAAGGGAGGGAAAATTCTTCTGAGATAAGCAAATAGCACAGAAAGACATAATCAGCACATGCTATTTATACAAACTTTTAATTTTAAAGATGATCAAATTGATCATTTCATGGCTTACATATAAGTTATTGATTCATTTCATCAGATTGCTTGAATGGCTAGCATGTTTCTTTACTCCATAGTTCCTAGAATAGCAAGTAATAGATTAAATACTAATTTTGAAAGAGCACATTCAATGCTAAATAAAAATTCCATATTAAACTGTAGTTTTTGAACATGTATTTAGTGTCAGTACAATCTTGAAGTCTGTCAATACTGACTAAAGTTGGGAAAAGACATTGCCATCTATTACTGAGACCCTGAGGATTCTCGGCAACAGAATTTCATAGATTATCTAATATACTGGGCAGGACAGACGAGAATAAACAAACTCTCCACCACCAATACCCTCCAGTGAATTCTGATAGTCATCCACACACAGAGACCACCTTAAGAATCATTGGTTTGGTCCATAATTATGAGTATTGTTGATGTTGTTAGGTGCCATCGAGTCGAGCACAACTCATAGCAACCCTAAGAACAAATTATCTGAACCCAGTCCTGTCCTGCACCATTCTCTCACTTCCTGACACACAAGAGCCCATTGCAGCAGTCACCCTGTCAATTCACCTGGTTGAGGGTCTTCCTCTACTTTGCCGACCCTCTACCCTTCCCAGCATCATGTTCTTCTCCAAGAAATAGCACCTCTTAGCAACACGCCCAAAGTATGTGAGGTGAATCCTCATCATTCTTGCCTCCAAAGAACATTCGGGCCGCATCTCTCCAAGACATACTTGTTAGTTCTTTTGACAAACCATGGGATGTTCAGTGCTCCTCTTCAACACCACAGCTCAAAGGCATCAATTATTTTGTCATCCTCATTCATTGGCCAGCTATCAGATGCATTGCAAGTGAACAGAAAAGAAAGACTATGGCCTGACTGGGACACACTTTACTCCTCAAACTGACATCATTACTCCTCAATAATTTTGAGAAGTCCCTAACTGCAGATTTCCCCAGTGCAGTACATCTCCTTAGTTCCTGACTGCTGCTACCAAGGATGTTAATTATGGATCCAAGCAAGAGAAAGCTGTTAACAGTTTCAATCTTTTCTCCATCCATCATAATGTTGCCTTTCAGTCAAATCATAAGAATCTTTGTTTTCTCGTCATTGAGATGCAAGCCATACAAAAGGCTGTATTCCTTGATCATTCTAGGGATTAGAGCATGATAAAATGAAGGGTGGAGCAAGTAAGAGGCCTAAGTCACACACATAGTAGTGGCAGAAGTTGGAACACACTTTCTTATGTACACACTAAGCTACATTAGATGACATCTTCTACACTTTAGTGTGGAACATCTCAGCTCCACTATGCTCCCATAGGGCTAAGTATCCAAACAAGCCTCTATTATATTAAAGTCTTTTCATGTTACTTGGATCCACAATCAATACACTTGGTACAAATAGTCAGGAGATCAGGAGATATACTGCACTGGGAAAGTCTTCAGTTAGCGACCTATCTAAATTATTGAGGAGCAATGATATTAGTTTGAGGTTTAAGGTTCCTCTGATTCAGACATGGTCTTTCCAATCACTTACTATGCATCTGAGAGATGAGCAGTGAATAAGGATGAGAGAAGAATTGATGTCTTTGAGCTGTGGTATGTTGAAGAAAAGCACCGAACATCCCATGAACTGCCAGAAGAACAAACAGATATGTCTTGGAGAAGATACAAGCAGAGAGGTCCTTTGAGGTAAAGATGATAAAGCTTCATCTCACATACTTCGGGCATGTTGCTAGAAGAGACTCCTCCTTGGAGAGGGACACATGTTTGGAAAGGTAGAGGGACAGCAAAAGAGAGGAAGACCCTCAACCAGGTGGACTGACACAGTAACTGCAGCAATGGGCTTGAGTGTGACAGAGATTGTGAGGATGACACAGGATAGGGCAGAATTCACGTCTATCATTCATAGGGTTGCTGTTTCACTCAACTCAAAGGTATCTAACAACAACAAAAGCAACAGTTCTAATCACACATGTATGGGGTCTCCATGTGTTGAAATTGACTCAATGGCAAGTTGTTTTTTTTATTTTTCTCCCCTAGAGTTGACTCATTGGCTCAATAATAATTAGCTTGTATTTCTTTTCTACTAACAAAAGAACCTCGAAGGTTTTGGTTGTTGTTGGTAGTGTGTTGTTGTTATTGTGGGTTTTGCTTCTGGAAAGTGAAAAGAAGTTTAACCGAGACCTAAGTTAATCAAGCATTATAACTTGGCAAACTAGCAAACACATAGTTTCTCCCTCTCTCTCAACAGCATCAGTGGATCTGTAGAAGTTGTAAACAGCACAGAAGATTTGAACTGCCTGCCTGTGGGAACACAGCTCAACTCCTTACTCACTAAGCCACCAGAGCGCCTTTTAAAGTTTAAAGTGAGAGAGAAAGAAAAGTTAGACCAGCCATGCATCTCTCCTC
>NW_006399994.1:145111-156288 GCF_000299155.1 Elephantulus edwardii
AGCACCTTGCCGGACAGTTGGATGATGATTGATCTAATCTTTGCACACACACACACACACACACACCCCCCCCCACACTCTCTCTCTCTCTCTCTCTCTCTCTCTCTCTCTCTCTCTCTATGGTAAGGATGAGATTTTGATTATTGGTGTGAAGTGGTTCATTGTAAACTTTGGAGGAGAAAGGGGTCACCCAGTGTGGTAAGCTCTTGGTAGGGGATGTGGGAAAACATTACTCCAGGTCATCTTCTCTCTAGCTAAATCCTTGGAACAAGCACCATGGGCTAAAAAAAAAATAAAAATTACAGTGTTTGGTGGCCAGGGAAAAGGTCAGCAAAGATACAGAGCTTGAGAACTTGGGGAAGTGGGTGAAAGGGAGAATTCAATGCCTAAAACACAACTGTGATCTCTTTACACTTTTGTCGAAGTTGAAAATTTTTATCCTGAGACAACCTTTCCCCTACATTGAGCTCGATTGAACACAGCTGGCATTTTAATGAGGCTAAAGGTGGTATTTCTGACATTTGCAGAGGTGAACATTAATACATTAAATTTTACTTCCTTTTATTTTCTAATAATTTGGGTTTTAAAATATCTTCATTCAACGTATACTCAAGTCTAAAGTTGTTGTCTTCGTATATTGTTGATTCTGACTTACAGCAATTCTAAATGATATAATGAAGCTATAAAGAATAATCTTTACTCTGATAAAAATTTGGTATATAGTACTGATGATAATAGACACACACACACACGAATAGTGGCACAAATTATAAGACACATTGTTGTCCCAACAGCAAAACTTATTAAGTCAGAACCCTTTTATAACTGACGCTCCAGTGGTTTTTCAGAGGTGAAGATTGCCCGTATTTCTCCCTCAGATGCTTAGCTGATTCAAAACACCCAGGTTAGGGTTGCCAGTTCCTGCTAACGAGGCAACCAGAGTTCTGCTGTCTACATTTTAAAAATTAAGTACTTTTTTAAGTACTTCGTTTAAAAGTACATGACTCCATTAAGATATCACAGTTGACATTTATTAACTCCTACTACTTGCCAAGCATGTGTTAATTGTTTTACACAAACTATCTTATTTAACCATCTCAACAATTGTACGATGTTGATGCAATTTTATATTTAGAACTAAGGGAATTCTCCTGGCCTAGTGAGAAAGAGCTGGGCTGCCAACTGAAGGGCATTTGGGTTCAAATCCATCAGCTGTTCCGAGGAAGACAGATGAGTGACCTTATCATTTACTGCCTCTGAAAACTTGCTGGAGGGTCAACTATGAGTCAGTTCCAACTCAACAGTACACAATAACAACAACAACAACAAGGCTTAGTGAAACATGTAACTGACTTAAAGCCTACAGACAGCAAATGAGAAAGTCAAATTTAAGCATGTTTGAAAATAAAACCTGTTTTTGATGCACCGCGTGCTCTAACTTCATTCACATATTAGTAATACCAATCTACCAGAGATAAATATCCTACCATGATTTAAATGCATATAACTCATTTGTGATTTAGCTCTCTGTGGAGTCTGGGCAGAAATTATTCTCAAATTCTGGACCATTCCAAACTGGAGTTCCCCTAATGATATCACAAAAAAACCTCTGATAAGCCCAAGGAAGAATCACACTGGAAGTTTCCACAAATGTCAACTCACTCTTCCGAGTTCAGTAGAGTGGTAGCGAATAGGGTAATCAATGACTTAAAAAAAAATAGCTGAAATAGCCAACAGATATTCTCATTGCAAAGACTTAACACCAAATGGGAAAATATTGGATATATAGAAGTACTTCTGTTTCAAGATACTACATAATAAATCTATCTCCAAATACTTGAAGCTGGGCCACATGAACATGCATCCTGGGAGCAGGGCTGTATTCCTCGCCATTGGTGTACTCACCTCTTTTGTCTTCTTCTTGATCATCTTTCATCCTTTTGTTCAATCTATTGTGTTTATTTGGGTTTCAAAACTAAAGTACATTCTTTGATGTCTTCTTAATGTGGCACAAATTTAAATATATTACCAAGGAGAAATGAAACCGAAAGAGGCAAGATCGCAGCCCTGAATTTTCCTGCAGGGTCATAGTTGCTGATTAAAGACTCAAAACAGCCGAGCTGATGGGCCCAGCTACCTTTAACCTGAAGATCTGTGGAGCAGGGCAGCGAGGATGTGTGGGAGGGGGCTAGAAACTGCTTTCAGCTGTTATTACCATAACTTCGCATCCTTGTCCTTAAGTTGGCAAATGCTAATCAAGTGTCTTTTTTTGGTTTTTTATGCTGTCCATTTTAAGGAAAGTTTTTGAAAAAGGAGAAGAAAAAAGAAGTATGACTAATGACCCAAAACCCACATAACCGTCCAGTTCTATCACATTTTCTCATCCTATTAAGATGATGGCTCAGTTTCAAAAAAAAATAATTATTTGAGTGTAGTTAATGTACAGTCTGGCCAAATTACTTTATAAGGCGAGATCGGCTATTTTTGTCACACTCTTCACATCCCAGGTGACTTCAGTAAAATTCGTAGAAATGAAAATTTTTAAAGTATGCGTGGTGTTCGACTCTTACCCAGTCATCTTCTCCCTGAATGAAATTCTTAATGTTGGTAAATATGCAGCCTTTGGAAGCGACCTTGCTGATTCTATTTTGGATAATATGAACTTTGCTGTCTTGTGGCTTGCCATGAAGAGTTCTTGGTAACATTATCCTTCCTGCTGAATTTAGTTGAGATGACGAGTTAGACATTTTCAAACTAGCTGTGTGTTAACTTGCCTGCCTGCTTGCATTCCGTTTGGCACTTAGAAAACCAGGCACTGGGCGGATGTTTGTCAATTGTATCTATAGCTTAGCTTTCACTCCTCCTGACAAAAGCTATCAATCTTAATCCTCCTACACATGTCACGTACTGTTTTCCAAAACCAAAGTTACAAGTCTCAAATCTTCACCTTCTTTTGATTGACGGATGATGCCTTCCACTGACAGTGGGCAGTGAATTTACACTCGACCCCCATGTGAAGCTAAACACACAAACCCCAACCAACAGCACACTTTCAAACTGAAGTAGCGTCCCCCTCTTTTTTCCCCCTCCTACTTCAGTAACGCAGAATAACAGTCTCTAAATAATATAGCCCTTTGGGGGAGGGTTGCTGAATGGAAAGGAAAGAATATAAGAATGTAAGAATAGCACCTCAACCCAGACAAGGTGTAGCCACCCCCCCATACCCTCACCCCAGAGCAGCCCTCAGTTCTCAACAGACATCACAAAAAAGGTTCCCAGGATACAACACAGAGGAAAAGTCAGTCCTCCAGTGAGCCACTTCAGTGCCTCCTGGTTAACCCAGCCACGGTATCTGTGCCAGGATTCAGATTAAAACTCAGTGTCCTCCTTAGTCCCAATGCAAGTCTATTTCTAGATCTGTCAGACTCAGCTCTGCAAAGCATCAGTATTCTCTTAAAAAAATGCATAAGCTTACACTCTGGGCCATCCATCAGTCATACCTATGATTGAGGACTACACCAGTAAGCTCTTTTCCAGGGAAGATGCCCAAGGCCGCCTATGTCCCCAGGCTGTGGGAATGGGAGTAGAAGCAATTGAATGGGGGAACTTACCAGCTCCTGAGTTCTCAGAGTAGCTGCAGCAGCCTCGCTGCTTTACCTGATCCCTCGCTCTCTCTGTCTGTCTCCCTCTCTCTCCCTCTTTCTCTTGTGTACAGATTGCAGGGAACTTAAAAGAACTCGCAGGGACAGTGTTTCAGATGACTTAAGAAAGAGAACAGGAACAATACTTCGTTCTCTTTTTCTCAGATGAGTACCTTCGGGAAGAAGGAAGGAAGGGAGGGGAGAGGGAGGAAGTCAACAACCCTTTGCTTTCCTGAAAAAAAATAAGGAAACAGAAGATAGACATCTCATTTTCTCTTAAACAAAATGTTGGAAGGGGGAAAAAATTTGGAAAAAAAAAAGAAGAAGAAGGAATTCCTCAAATATTAGGTTCTCTGTCCTGAGAGCATTAAAGAAGTAGAAATGCATTCAGGGCCTGGCCTAGTCCACATAAATGACATTCCAGAAGGGCCTGCTCTCTTGAGCCTGCAGGCCAAACCGTGTCACTGTGACTCTAAGCCAGGGAAAGTAAGGGTTGTAATGCTGAGGTAAAGCTGCAGCAGAAAGATTAGGTGGCATGGCCAAGTGGCCAGGACTTTGGGCTTTCCGGGGCCCTTGGAGACACCAGAATCCAGCATTGCTGCAATCCCTTAGCTGGACGCTAGATCCTGAGAATTCTGCCAGGTTCAGTTCATGGATTTCTGCACTGCTCACTGAGCTGTATGCAGTGGACCAAATTCAGCTTCTAGCTATGCCAGTGGACGAGAAGGGGTGAGGGAGAGAGCAACTCAGCACTTACCACCAGCCTGCAGTCGGACAAGGCAATTCCAGAGCCGTCCTTCACATGCTCCTAGCCTTCATATTCCTAAATCGTCTTGGATTTAGGCCCCCCTGGGAAACGTGGCAGGTAGTTTCTAATTTGTTTGTGAAAAAGTGTGCGAAGGCATGGAGCTTCAATATATCAGATGCAGCTTTTGAAATGGGATGAGGAGGCCGAGCAGAAGGAGCAGAGGAGAAGATGGGAAATACCCTTCCGCGAGGCCAGGGCTCTCGGGAGCTCCGCGCCCAGAGTTAGATCCTCCGATCCCAGAGCTGGGATTCTGTCCTCTGATTTGTGTGGCGTGTCTTGTGCCCTTCATTCATCTGCTTAAGAGCATTTTCACCACAAACAGGAACCAGCAGTTATGGGGACCTTTGTGGCAGCAAAAGAAAAACTAGCCTGAAGCTACTTCCTTTATTTCACCAAACTGTGAAAAAAATGGAGTGGAGGGTTACACCTGATTGCAAGGAGCTAGGAAAGCGGGTTCATGGAGAGAACAACTCCAATTCCGTCTCCACACCGGGTGGTTAGTGGGCCCTTGGGAAGCAGAAAGGATTAGGTGCTTCACTACTCACAAGAACATTGGCGGTTCAAACCCACCCAGGTGTGCCTCAGACAACTGGGCTGGCCACCTGCTTTCAGAAGATCGCAGCCTTGAAAAATGTACGGAGCCATGCAATTCTCTGCACACACAGGGTTGCTACAAGTCAGAACTGATCCAATAGCAGCTACCAGCAATGGCAGCATGATCTATAAGGTTACTTGTTTTCAATAATTTTCTTCTTGTATGTGTTTTTCTATCTATCATCATCATCTATCATCTACCATGTATTCTGCATATGTGCGTGTGATCTCCCTGTTTACTGTATGTGACTATGTGTATCTGTCAGAGAGGAAATAAGTAGGTTTGTATGATCCAGGGTGCAATCCTATTCTTTGCAGTCACCCTGGCATTAGAATTGGAATGGTACATAGCACTGGATTTAAGGCCAGGCTGACCCAGCCCCATGCACAGCCAACAAGACTGAGACAGAGCCTCCAGGGTTTGCCCTGGGTCACAGATCAGGGACAGAAACCACAAAGTCCATCTGTCTCCTGATTCCAGCCGAGTGCTCTTCGCCCTCTGTTGACCTTCCTCTGTATCCTGCCTTTGTAGAAATGGGAAGGAAAATTACAATTAAAATCTAAGAAAGCAAGAGAAGAGCACGCAAGGAGAGAATGAGGAAGGGCCACCAGAGGGCTGTGTCTTTAAAGAGGGCATGATATTGGGGGCTATCTCCGAATAACTGTGAGGCGAAGAAGGACTCTGCTTGAAATGCACAATGAGAAAGTGGAAGTACAAAGGGTAACATCAGAGCAATGGGGAGAAATAAGGAAGAGTAGGCTAGGTGTCTGCAGCATCAGTCAGTGGAAGACATAAGGGGTTTTGAAGAAACAGAAATCTCAATCCTTGCAGGACTGAAAGGCTCCTGGTCACCTAGAGTCATAGTCACATGCAGCCCTGTCCACATTTTTATTCGTTTTTTGCAGCCTCAGGGTAAGGCCAGGTCTGAGCCCCAGGAGTCCAGTCAGAATCCAAAGGATTTCCCTTTTAAGTTCTCAGAATGTGGGGCCTGTCACGTTGAGTCCCTGTTGTTTTCTCCAAACCAGCTGACCCGCCCAGAGAACCTTGACAGCTACAAGTCCCAGCTGAGTCTCTGCAGCTTTGATTTAATGGTGGCTTTGATTTAGGCGGGACCTGGAGACAGCATGGAGCAAGCAGGGACTCTGAGCCCTGCCTGTGCCAAGCTATCTTCTTCCACATGCTTTGTTACAGCCCTGCCTGTGAAAATCACAGAAAGGCTTCCCCCTTGTTCCCTGTGCTGCCTGTCATAGGAAAGATGATCCTTTAACATCCAGAAAATCATCTACACAGGTGTCTAGAGGCTGGAATTCCTAAATTCCTCCCACTTGGTTTCACAAAAGAGATTTAGAATCAGAGTATCAAGCTGACAGATTCCTCAGATTCTGACACATGTGTAGAAGTGGGTTATGGCCTCTTCTCTCACCCCTCAGCAGATCCTAAGTAGTATTGTACACAAATCCTTTGAGGAGGGACAAAATGTGCAACCCTTGCCCCGGGTGAAAGAGACAAAAAGTAACTTCCAAACCCAGAGCCAAGACCATAGAAATATCTTCGCTTAAAATGGCTTCCACCTCTGAGAAATCCTTATTTATGTTTTTCCAGCTTCTGGTTGGGCTTTGGAGGCCTAATTGTAAGAAGCTGTGCTACAATCTCAAAGGCACATGGCTTGAATCCACCAGTTGCTTCATGGGAGAAGGATGGGCAATCTCCTCCTGTGTGATTTATTGCCTCTAAAAGCCCTTTGAAGGGTTAGCTATGGATTGGTTCCAACTTAACAGTACACAACAACAACAGCTTCTGCTTACCTAGAATTTTAGAATCATTACTTGAATGATATTAACTAAGAATTAATTTGATGCAAGTTCAAGGAACTGAAAAATAATTCAAGTCTCAAGTTGCTATACTGAGAGATGCTAGTAGAAAAAAAAAAATCTTGAATGATGCAGGTAGCATCAAATGAAGATGGAAGGAATACACAGAATCACTGTACCAAAAGGAATTGGTGCACTTGGATATATTTCAGAAACTACCACGTGATCAAAAGCCAATAGTATTGAAGGAAGAAATTCAAGCTGCACTGAAGGCATTAATCAACAAGAAATAAGGTCCCAGGAATCATTGGTATACCAATTGACATGTTTCAAATGACAGATACAACTGTGGATGTGCTTACCAGTCTATTTTCAATCCCAAGAAACGTGATCCAATGGAATGTGGAAACTATCTAACAATATCATTAATAGCACATGCAAAAAAAAATACTAATGAAGATCATTTAAAAATGGCTAGAACAGTACATAGACAGGGAATAGAAGTTCAGGCTGGATTTAGAAGAGCTTGTAGCTCCAAAGATATCAAAGAATAGAAGAAGAATGTCTCTTTGTGCTTTATTGACTACACAAACACATTTGACTGTGTGAATTATTACAAGTTATGACTAACACTGAGAAGAGTGGGGATCCCAGAGCACTTAATTGTGCTCATGTGAAATCCATACTTATACCAAGAGGCTATTGTGTGCACAGAACAAGGAAACACTAGATGGTTTAAAATTAAGAAAGATGTGCCAAAGTCATATCCTCTCTCCACACCCATTAAATCTGTATGCTGAGATAGAGAATCTAGACTCTGTGAAGAAGAATGTGGCATCAGGAGCCAAGGAAGAAACATCAGTAAATAATGTACATTATACAGATGACACAACCTTGCTTGCTGAAAGTGAGGAGGACTTGAAGCACTTGCTGCAGAAGAAAAAAAACCTATACTTCAATATGGATTGCATCTCAATATCAAGAAAACAAAAATGTTCACCACTGGATCAATAGTCAACATCATGATAGATGGAAAAGATTGAAATTGTCAACAACTTCATATTGCTTGGATGCACAACCAACACTCTTGTTACCAGCAGTCAGGAGACATATTGCACTGGGATGGTCTGCAGTCAAGGACTTCTCCAAATTATTGTGGAACAATGTTGTTAGTTTGAGAACTAAAGTGTGCGTGATTCAAGACATGGTCTTTCCAATAACTTTCTGTGCTGCTGAGAGCTGGACAATGAATAAGGATGACAGAAGAAGAATTGATGCCTTTGAGCTGTGATGTTGGAGAAGAGTACTGAATACACCATGGACTGCCAAAAGGACAGATATGTCTGGAGAAGGTGCAGCCAGAGTGTTCCTTGGAGGCAAAGATGACAAAGATTTCTCTTTGGGCATGTTTCTAGGAAAGGCTATTCATTGGAAAGGGACATCATACTTGGAAAGATGGAGGGGCTGGTGAAAAAGAGCAAAACCCTCAACCAGATGGATTGACAAAGTGACTGCTGCAGTGGGCTCAAGTGTTTCAGAGATTGTAAGGATGCTACAGGATAAGCCAGGCTTCAGATCTTTTGTTCATACGGTTGCTATGCATTGTACTTGACTAGATGGCACCCAACAACTACAACTTGAAACAAAGAGAGTGAAATTTTCTTTTACGTACTTTGGGCATATTATCAGAAGGGACCAGTTCCAGGAAAAGACGTTGTGCTTGGTTAAGTAGTTGTTATTGTTTTTGTCATGTGCTATCAAGTCTGAACTAACTCACAGCTGATCCTCTAGCAGGTTTTCAGAGGCTGTAAATCATATGGGGGAGATATTGCCCATCTTCCTCTCAAGAAGCAGCTGGTGGATACAAATTTCCTGACTTAGGGTGGCAGTGCACCGCCTTGCCAATTAGCCACTAGCAGAAAACCCTCAATGACATGTATTAACAATGGTTGCAACAAGATGCCCAAACATGGCAACAGCTATGAGGCTGGCACAGGACCAGGTAATGTTTTGCCTCATTCCATTGTACATAGGGGCACTCTAAGTTGGAATCAACTCAATGTCACTTAATAACCATAATTTGATCCCAGATCATGGAAGATGATGGAGAGAGAGCATTACATCACACAGAAAAGTTCACCAGAAAGATAAAGACATTTTGACAAATAAACATGTCTTAGAAACCAGCACTCAAGTCAAGAGATTAAATAAACAAAAATAAAAACAACCCTGTGGCCCTCCAGTAACAGCCACTCCACAGAGAAAACTCTATCCTGACTTCTAACACCATTTTTAAACTATTGAGGGGGGGAATGACTTAATTTGTACTTTTCTGATCCTGATTTCTTTGCCCCAGTGTAAAAAAATCCATCCCTACTGGTGAATGTGGTTATGATCCATGCGTGTTCATTGCTGAATAGTATGTTAGCTTGTGAATATACCACAATCTATACATCTGCTCTACTAAGATGGATATTTGGGGGCATCATTGGGATTGCTAGGAAACTCCTGCCCAAATTAGATGTCTTTCTAAAGGTCAGGCACGAGACTGACACTTTTTTCCAGGAATATGGTTCACATCAGCGATTTATAACTTTTTGGCTTGATTTCTTTTGATGCCCACTTCCTCCCACACCACATGGGAATCATAGCATAGTTTCAATTCAAATGAATTCTGGTTGAGGTCATGGAGATGACCTTGGAAAAACTGAGGAGCTCTGAAAAACTTTGAGAGGCACTATTCTCACTTCTTACAGAATTCTGAAGATGCTGGTTCCTGCCTCTCCTGAGTCACACTTCCTCCACTCTCTATCTCCTCTGCAGATTCTGTGGAAAATGTGTCTCTCCTCCTTCCTCTGGGCCTCTCACAGACATGTGCAGCTCCATTTTAGGAATGTGCAGAAAGGACGGCCAATGAGGGAGGGCCTGAAACGGCTTTGAAATTTCTTTTGTTTCTTTGACTTATTCTCTTCATCTTTTCTAACAAGAGAATATTCCAAGCCCCAGTTCTCAGTAACATGAGAACACTCTTTTCGTACTTTTTTAAAAAGTTTCTCAGTTAGACAAGATAACATGAAATATGCCACTTAAATAAGTTTTTAAAAGATTGCTTTATGCATCCAGTTTCCTCATTAGGTATACAGAGATAATGAGGATAGCTAGCATGTTTCACATGATTACTACAGGACAATTACATAAAAAAAATAAGTCTGCAAAGTTTGACAATTCATCGATGGGGGTATTTGAAAGCTGCAATTCTACCTAAACACTTCACATGTAATAATTTAGTCCTTATGACTTAGGTGCTATCATTCTTTCTCCCTTTTTCATAGAGGAAAAAACTGAGTCAACATAATTGAACTAGTAAATATTCAAAACGAGGCAACTCTGGCTCAGACCTTAATTTTTAACTAGCAAGCTAACCCTTTTCTTGAAAAAGTCTAGCCAGATTTCTTCTTGGAAGGAAAGCTGGCAAGATTTTGTCTAATATGCTTCGGGCATTGTAAGGGAAACTGTTCCCATCAATAACTTCAAACGAATAGCTACAGTCAGACATGCCACCATATATCCTTCTGCACCTATTTCTATCAATAACTGAGTATAATGTTTGTTGCAAATTGACTCACAGACTTCAGTTACAGATGTGAGGTTTATTAGGAAATAGCTTGGAGAGTAGAGGAGGGAAATAATATCACACAATACAAGTCCAGAGTTAGTCCAGCACTCTCAAGCCAGACAACAAGGCACAATTCCTTAATTAGTTGATGTCAGGTTCAGTTCAGCAGCACAAATACAAGAGGTGGTTTCCTTGTTTGTCCAGCAAATTTTGTCTCAGAGCGGTTACAAGTTAGTTATTCCTTTAATTGTGACTCCATTGCCAGGGCTTGTCTGGTTATACTTTGCCACAGTCTCTACATAGTCTTTCACAGCAGTGCCACACCTCTCTCCACCATCATCTCTCCACCATCATCTCTCCACCACCATCTCTCACAGTGTGGAAATCACACTCTTATATTGGTCCCACAGCTGTAGATGATTTGCAAGATCATGTGTCCACTGTTAAGGTAGCTGGAGACCATGCTTCAACAAGGGCTAATGTAATGCATTGAAAAGTCCATTTGTGAGGTTTCTAACACCACAGGCATATTTTTAGGAGGCATGAGTCCCTGCATAAAGCCATCATTCTTGTTAAGGTAGAGAGTCAGCCCAAAGAGGAAGACACTCAATTAGATTGATTGACATAGCGACTACAACAAAGGAGTCAGCACAGCAACTATTGTGAAGATGACAGAGGACGGGGAAGTGTTGTTTTTTTTTTTTTT
>NW_006399994.1:163011-177944 GCF_000299155.1 Elephantulus edwardii
GGCTGGCTGCTGCTCTTCCCGGGTCTCTTCCGGGTCCCTCTCGCGGCGTTCCCCGGTCTGGCGGCGTGCGTTCCCCCGGCTGGCGGCGGCGTGCGTTCCCCGGTGTTCCCCGGTCTGGCGACGGCGTTCCCCCGGCTGGTGGCCTCGCCCTCGCGCTGCGTCCGGGGAAGTGTTTTTAACTGTTGTAAATAAAGGTATTATAAGTGTGAACATACACTACGAGAACACATTTTTTTAAAGTTAAAGTTGTTGTTAGCTGTCATTGAGTCAAGTATGATTTGTAGTGACCCTATAAACAACCAATCTGAACACTGTGTTTTCCCATACCATCTTCACAATCTCTGACATACACAAGCCCATTGCTACAGTCACCGAACCAACCCATCTACTTCAGGATCTTCCTCTCTAAAGATTATTGTCTAGAAAATTCCATGGAGCAGTTATACTCTGTCAGATAGAATCACTATGAGTCAGAAAGAGCAGGAAAATAGGATTGACCCTTGGTCCAAGCTGGATGATACATGGTACCTTTAAAAACGGTCAATTCTTTTCATGATTCCACTCATGCAGTGCCAACTGTAGCCACGAGAATGTCCACCACGTCTTCTAAGACCACAATGATTAACTTTCCAATCTCTCCAGTTAGTTACCCTTTTCATTTCCATAGTAGTGCACAGATGAGGTTCAAGATGGCTGCTACGCTAAACAATTCACAACCTTTCCTCTAACACATGCCTGCCTAGTACTGTTACCAAAAAGCAGGAGGCATCCTCAAAACTGGTCCAGAGTGCTTAGGTGCTTAGTTTAATAGCAGGATTAGAACTCAGTGTTTTAGCAACTAGACTTGAGGACAATTTATACTAAGAATTCCATGTTGTACACAGGCTGAATTTTTTTCTAGAGAAACTCTGTGACATGTACTAAGGTGGTAGTATTATAGAGTTATGACACTTAATGGTTTTTAAAGATGGTCTTGTTGACTTAATCACTAGAGAAAATATGGTTTCGATGGGGAAATGCAGTGAGTTTTGGTGGCCTGGTAGTAAGGAGCTGCACTGCCAACCTGAAGGCATGTGGTTCTAATACACCATCTGCTCCACTGGAGAAAGATGGGTAATCTCCTACTGTGTGATATATTGCCTCTGAAAACCCACTGGAGGGTCAGCTATGGGTCAGATACATCTAGGGGTACATAGCAGAAACAATACATGGAAACGTACCACAAGCTCCAATTATGTGATGTAAATAAGCAAGCACGTTTAAACTGGGAAATGCACATAGTTATATTAAAAAGTTTCCATCAGTTTATAATCAAGCCAGAAATAAGTGGACACCGTCCTCCAGTATTCACTTCCATAATTCAGTAGAGTTCAGCATTTCATAGTGTTCCTTCCTCAAAAGTGGTTATAAAAGTTTTGTCTTCTTACCAGTTCCCTTCAATCATCCTAGGATTTTATGTGCATATGGGGAACAGAAAGAACTTTATTTTTATGCATTACATTAAATATGAATATATCCCCCCACTTAATAAATTTGGCTAACAGTTCTGCTTCATTATTTTTCTTTTTAACTTTTTTTTGAGCATGTTAAGATTTATTTTTAATAAGAAAGGATGTATGTAACACAACTGAAGAGTCAGCCTAGAAGCATTTGCAGTGGATGATGGATGGTTCGGACTCATCATACCCTTGCTTGCTGATCCACATCTGCTGGAAGGTAGACTGAGAGGCCAGAGTGGAGCCGTGGATCTGCACAGAGTATGCATTCAAGGAGAGCGATGATCTTGCTCTTCATGGTGCTGGGTGCCAGCACTGTGATCTCGTACATCCTGTCAGCGATGCCGCTGTGCATGGTAGTCCTGCTGGACAGCACTGTGTTGGCATTGAGGTCCATGCAGATGTCAATGTCACACTTCATTACAGAGTTGAAGGTAGTTTCATGAATGCCACAAGACTCCACGCCCAGGAAGAGGGGCTAGAACTTCAGGGCAGCAAAAACTCTCACTGCCAATGGTGATGACCTGTTCTTCGGGCATCTCATAGTTTTCTACCAGGAAGGATGAGGGAGATGCTGTGCCATATCCTTCTCAAAGTCCGTGGTGATGTAACAGAGTTTCTTCTTGATGTCATATATGATTTCCCACTCGGCTGTGGTGGTGAAGCTGTAGCTTCACGGTAAGGATCTTGATGAGGTAGCCCATCAGGTCCAGATGCAGGATGGCATGGGGGAGGGCATACCCCTCGTAGAAGGGCAGAGTGTGAGTGACCCTATTACCAGAATCTATCACGATGCTGGTGGTGCGGCCAGAGGCTACAGGAAGAGCATGGCCTGGATGGCAACATACAGGGTAGGGATGTTGAACATGATTTGGGTCTTGTATACAATCTGGGTCATCTTCTTCTGGAGCTCAGGGGGTTTAAGTCAGCACCACAGGGTTCTCTTCAAGGGCCACACTCAATTTGTAGGAGGTGTGTTGTCAGCTCTCCTCCATGTCATCCCAGTTGGTGACAATACTGTGCTCAGTGGGATACTTGAGGGTCAGGATGGCTCTCTTGTTCCGGGCTTCGTCACTCATGTAGCAGTCCTTCTGGCCCATGCTCACCATCACGCCCTAGTGGCAAGGGTGACCCATGAAGGAGGAGAAGACAGCCGGGGTCGGGCTCGGGGTCAGGGGGCTGGGCAGCATTGCTGGCAAAGCCAGCCTTTGTAAAGCTGGAGCCGTTGTAAACTGTGAGTGCAGCAATGTCATAATCCATGGTGATCTGGGGGTGGTGAGTGTGAACCGGCGGTGACAGTGCAGAGGGTTCTGTCCTTCCTGGGTTGGTTAAATCTCAGCTATCCTTTTTTTTTTTTTTAATATCACACTCATTTTCGAGTTACCAGAACCTAAAATTTACACAGTCCTAGAAAATGTTGAAATGTTGCCTGGTGGCACAATGGTTAAGCATTTGGAGGCTAACCATAAGATCGTTGGTGTTATTAGGTGCTGTTGAATCAATGCCTACTCACTATAACATCATGTATAACAGACTGAAGCCTTGCCTAGTCTCCACTATGCTTATAACCTCTTCTTTGCTTAAGCTCATTGTTGCAGGTACTATGTCAATCTATCTTGTTGTGGGTCTTCCTTTCCTTTTCTGACTCTGTTTTCCCAAAGATACTATCCTTTACAAAGGACTAACCTTTTCTGAGAATAAAATGAAGTATCAGCATCGAAACCTCTAATGGTCATCCTGGTAGCGCTTCTGCCCAGACATCTTTGTGTTTTTAACAATCCATGTCCATTCAGTATACTTTGGCAGCACTTTCAGTTGGACTTTAAACCGATATCCTTGTCTTGTACTACAGATTTTTCCAGTGCAGTATGATGTTAGATTCTTGATTGCTACTTCTATGAGTGATGAGGTCTGCTGGGTTAGAGGCAAGAAGTTGAGCTGCCAACCTAAAGGCACACAGTTTGAATCCAACAGCTGCTCTGTGGGAGAAAGAGAAACAATCTCTTCCTGCATGACTTACTGCTTTTGAAAACCTGCAGGTTTTCAACTAAGTTTGGACTCAACCAGATATAACAACAACTTGTTTTTACAGGTCCAAAGAAATTCTTCATTAAACCAATTCCATTCAGATAGTGGTTTTAACTTTTCTATGCTGATTTGTTGACAAAGTTTGAATACATGGTATTCACACAAGATCTTTTCCATTTCCTTCACCCCCCATACATCAAGTTGTGTGACCCTATGATTAACATCTCCCCTCCCCATCCATCCTCAACCCCTCTGTTTCTACCATCCCCCAACTTGGATCCTTATACTAATTCTACAATAACTGTTTTATACAGTATTTTTCCTTATGGGACTGAGTTAGTTCACTCAGCATAGTGCTCTCCAGTCTCTCCCAAGTTAGGTAGTAATTTACAAAATCATTGTTCCTTGCATGCTGTATGGTATTCCATTGTGTGAATATACCACAACTTCTCAATCCATTCATCTGTGGTTGGACATCTGGGCTGTTTCCATGTTTTTGCTACGGTGAATAACGCTGTTATGAGCATTGGTGTACAAGTTTCCTTTTGAGTCTCAGTTCTCATTTTCTCGGGGTATATTCCAAGCAATGTGTAGCTGGGTCAGATGGAATTTCTATGTTCAGCTCTTTTGAGCAAGCACCAAAAGTAGTTGTACCACTTTACAATCTCATCAACAATGTATAAGACTTCTTATCTTGCCATATTGTCTCCAAAATTTATTTCTTGCTGCCCTGTTAAACTTCACCACTGCTACTGGAGTGAGATGGTATCTCATTGTTGTTTTGATTTAAAACTTTCTTATTGCCAGTGATTTTGAACATTTCTTCATGTGTCTGTTGGCCTTTTGAACATATTCCTCTGTGAAAATTTTCCCACATCTTTTACCCATTTTGTAATTGGGTTATCAGTCTTTTATTGTGGAGGCCCAGAAGAATTCTATAGACTTTCATTGCAAGATACTTGTCTGAGATGGTATTGCCAAATGTTTGTTCCCAGTTAACAGGTTTTCTTTTCACACTGTTGGGAAAAGGTTTTGATATGCACAGGGATTTAATCTTTAGAATGTCCCATTCATCAATTTTATCCTCTTCAGATTGTACATTTCTGGCTGTATTTGGCAGTCTCTTTATACCGTATACTAGGCCTTCTAAGGTTGACCTCAGTTTGTCTCTGATGAACTTTATGGTTTCAGGCTTTACTCCCAAGTCTCTGATCCACCTCGAGTTGATTTTTGTTTACTGTGTGAGTTTAGATCCTGTTTCAGCTTTTTGCAGGTAGTACTACAGTTTTGCGAGCACCATTTGTTGAAGAGGTTGTCATTTCCCCATTTGGCAGGTTTTATTTCCTCATAACAACAATTTTTAAGAGTAGATACAAGTAAAATGAAATATTTGACAACTTCAACTTTTTCTCCATTTATCATAATGTGACTGCTTGGTTAAGTTGGTTTTTCTTATTTTCGTTTTCTTGATGTTGAAGTATAATCCATACTGACGGCTATATACTCTCTGATCTTCAGTAAATACTTCAAGCTCTTTTTTTTTCTTTCAGCAAACAATCTAGTATTATCTGAATAATGAAGATCATTAGTGAGTCTTTTTATAATCCTGATGCCACATTATTTTCCATATAAATCCAGCTTCTCAGATTATTTGCTTGGTAACTCTTTTCTTGCTTTATGTACAGGTTTCACACGAGCCTAATTACGTATTCTGGAATTTTCATTCTTCTCACTGTTAACCATCACTTTTTATGACTCATACACTGATTGCCTTTGCATACTAAGTAAGACACAAGTATAAGCAATAAGGTTAGTGAGTCAAATCCACCCAGGGCTCCTGAGAAGAAAAGATCTAGCATTCTACTCCTGTAAAGATTACCAAAACGTGAGCTGGCAGCAATTCAGTCAATGCTGACTTAAAGCAACATTTAGTTGGATTTCTGAGGCTTTACAGAAGATTGTTCATCTTTCCCACAGCGTAGCTGGTATATTCAAACCACTGATATTTCAGTTAGCAGTGCTGCATGCAATGCACTGTGTCCTCAAACATCCTTTTTCTAAAGATTATAGCCTATAAAATGCTATGGAACAGCTCTACTAAGTTAATTGTTGTTGTTGTTGTTATGTGCTGTCGAGTCGCCTGCGACTCATAGCGACCCTATGTACAACAGCCCTAAACTCCACTCTGTCCTGTGCCAATCGCACTGTCTCTGACACTCCCATCCCAATTATCCCAGTCACTGAATCAATCCACCTCATAGAGGGCCTTCCTCTCCTGCGCCGTCCCTCCACCCTCCCAAGCATGATGTCCCTCTCTAAGGACCGGTCTCTCCTCACTACATGTCCAAAGTAAGTTAGACGGAGCCTCAGAATCCTTGCCTCCAAGGAGCCACCCAGTTTAACCCTCTCCCCAGGACAAATCTATTTGTTTTCCTTGCAGTCCGTGGTATTCTCAATACTCTTCTCCAGCACCACAGCTCAAAGGCATCAATTCTCCTTCTATCCTCCTTGGTCATTGTCCAACTCTCTGATGCATAACAGGTGATTGCGAAGACCATGGCCTGTATCAGACGCACCTTAGTCTCCAGAGAGACACCACTGCTCTTCAGCACCTTGGAGAGGTCCCTAACAGCAGACTTTCCCATGGCAATGCGCCTTTTAATTTCCTGGCTGCTGGTGCCAAGACTATTGACTATGGAGCCAAGCAAACTAAAGCTGTGTACAATCTCAATCTCTTCACCATCCATCCTGATGCTGCCAATTGGTCCAGTGGTGAGAATCTTTGTCTTCTTGACAGTAGAATCACTATATGTCAGAAACAACAAAAAGAATATTGGACTAATCGTTGGTCCAAGATGGATGATGCATGACCTCTTCATAATTGCATGGCTTTTCTCCTGGATCTACTTCCTTCAGTGCCAACTTCAGTCACAAGAATGCCCATCACATCTTCTAAGCCTACATTATTTAATTTGCAGATCTCCACAGTTAGTTATCTCTGTCATTTCTCCAGTCCTGTGTAGATGAGATTTAAGGGGTCTACGATATCTCATTCTTTTAGCATGCAGCTCATATCCAAGATTAGGCTTCTCCTTTCTTCAGTCCCATTGCCACAGCTTCCAACACAAACAGTTTGCCTGATTTATTCTTCAAATAGCCTTCACATTGGCAGTTTGAAATCAGCAAGTAGTGCCACAGAAGAAAGGCCTGGGAATCTGCTTCCATAAAGGCTGTTGTTGTTATATGCCATTAAGTTGGGAAAATCCCATAACTGGCCCTCCAGGGGATTTTCTGAAACGGTAATCTACCCTGGAGGAGGCTGTCCATCTGTCTCCTGAGAAGTGCATGGTGAATTTGAACCACCTGCCTTTGGGCTGAAAACTCTTTACACACTGGGCCACCAGAGCTCCTCCCTTCCATAAAGATGACAGCCAAGAAAATCCTGTGGAGCAGCTCTGCTCTCTAACAGATAAGGTCCCCACAAAGAGGAACCAACTCAACAGCACCAGGTTTTGTTTGTTGGCTTGTTTACTCAGCAACCAGGAACAAAAGAAGCATATGAAAATGAAGAGACCAGGTCTCATCCAAAGTGGCTGCAACCATGCGAGCGTGTCATTACACGGCTAAATAACCAGATCGTTTGGTTTTTAAAGAAATGTGAATTCATATGTAGATTCTCCTCATTTTAAAATTCTAGGCTTGGAACCAGACTATTGCAGAAAATATTAAAGATTTAGTATTAATTGTGCTGTATGTTCTGTATCGGTCTTTATTTTTTACTTTTCATTTTTTATGACTTACACAATTTTCTTAGATCCATAAGCCATTCTGCATTCTAATTATTAATGGGTTCTTACTATTTTTTCTTCTCATTTTGAGTCATGCTATATTAGCATATGGCGCTTTCCACCATCCATGTCATTATGGTTAGTTTTACAGAGTGTTCTTCTCCAGTCATATTTGCAATAACTTCTGACCTGAAGGGCTAATATTTTGGCACTATATAAAACAATGTTCCATTGCTAATCATAAAGTTTTGTCTTAATTGCCTGGGAGATCTGGTGGTGAAGTCTTTAGAGAGGTGTACTGTTGACCGAAAGGGTTTACCTCTCCATTCAAATACAACAGAGGCTCCTCAAAAGAAAGCTGTACAATCTCCTTCCACACGGCTGACAGCTTCTGACAATCCACTGGAGGGTCAGTTATAAGTCCGTTCTAATTTGATAGCCTTGGGTATGAGTGACAGTAACAGAAATAATGCAAATGAGCAACTTTAGGAAAAAGACATTTATTCCTTGATGTTTAGGGAGATGGATGACAGAATTTATCTAGGTCTTGAAAAGCTAAGTCTCTTCACTGGCTCACAATTTAGAAGGAAAATCCTTGTCTCCTTGGAGCAACTGTAAACTCAATAATCTTTTCCTGGATCTAGAATGTTCAGACACTAATGATATTATTCAATAATTTCTACACTTTGTGGGATCATCTTTTTAGGGAATGGGAACAAATATGGACCTCTTCCTGTCAGTTGCCCAGTAACTGCCTTCCATATTAGTTGTTAGAGACTGGTCAGCATGTCCAGGATTGGATCTGTTTCTGGAGCACCTGAACTGATACTCCATCAATTCTTGGGGCCTTGTTTTTTTGCCAATGCCTTCAGTATAACTTGGACTTCATCCTTCAGTGTTATTGGTTCTTGATCATAGGCTACTTCCTGAAGTGTTTTAGTGTCAACCAGTTCTTTTTGGTACAGTGACTGTGTATTTCTTTTATCTTCTCATACTTCCTGAATCATTTATTCTATAGCTCGTTCTGCTTGAGAAATGCTGAACATGTTTTTCTCTTTTGATTTTCTAACTCCAGCTTGTTGTACATTTTATTACAATATCAAGTAATATCACATGCAAGTAAGCAAAATATTGCTGAAGATTATTTGAAATGACTGGGATAACACATTGACAGAGAACTGACAGAAATTCAAGCTGATTTCAGAAGAGGTCACAGCACAAGGGATATCATTGCTTATGTCGGATGGATTTTTGCTGAAAGCAAAATTCCAGAAAGATGTTTACTCTGTTTATTGACTATGCAAGGACATTTTACTGTGTTGATCATAACGATTATGGATAACATTGTGAAGAATGGAAACCTTATTGTACTTATTGCAGAAGATTAAAAACTAGAGTCTTCAATATGATTTTCACCTCAACATAAAAAAAAAACCTCAAAAATTCCTCATAATTGGACCAACATGATAGATGGAGAGAGGTTTGAAGTTACCAGTAATTTCATTTCACTTAGATCTACAATCAACAACCGCATTAACAGCAGTAGAAAAAGATATGCAACAGGTGTTTTACATTGAGAAAATCTGCTGTCAAATACTTCTCCAAAATTCTAAAGAGTAAGGATGTTAGTTTAAAGACTAAGGTGCACCTCATCCAAGCCATGGTCTTTTCAATTGCTACCTATGTGTCTGAAAGTTGGACAATGAGTAAGGATGACAGAAGAATTGATACCTTTGAATCGTGGTGTTGGCCACTAAGAATAAGCAACTCTGACCCAAAGGCAGTGCAGCCAGTGTGCTCCTTAGAGGAAAAGATGGTGGAACTTTGGCTCACATACTTTGGGCATTTGGTCAGGAGGGGCTTTTTCTGGCAAAAAAAGAGATCGTACTGGAAAAGGTGGAGGGTCAGAGAAAGAGAGGAAAACCCTCAACAAGATGGGTGGACACAGTTACTGTAACAATGAGCTCGAATATGCCAGAGATAGTAAGGACAGCACAGGATAGGGCAAGTTTCAGATCTGCTGTTCATAAGGTCACTATGAGTCATAGTCAATAGTTCAATGGCAGATAACAATAACAGGAGACTGAACATGCAGCGACTCTGGCTCCAAAGGACAAACTTTGCTCTTGGCTCTCCTTTCTTGGTGGTAGTGAGGTCTGCCTTCTCTTCTGCTTGCTTCTCTTACTTTTTATTAAGTGTAAGATAAAAGATGTAACAGGCCACATCACTGGGTTATTTCCCTTTTATCAGATCAGGGTTGTGACTAGATTAACGGTGTTGCCCCCCACCTTAATCCTGTTATAATTTGCTTATCAGGTAATTGGCGAGCAAGACACAACAGTCACATTTCATCCAAAATACTGAGTATCAGGGCCTGCAATTAGCCAAGTAAGCGCGCGTGCGCGCGCACACACACACACAGACACACCCCTTTTTTGCTATTATTGTGCTTTGAATGAAAATTTACAGAGGAACGGGTTTTCCAATCAATAACTAATATAGATTTTGTGTAAACATGTAATTTGCTCTTGTCATTGTTGTTGGGTACCATTGAATCAAATATGACTCATAGTGACCCTATGAACAAAAAATCTGAACCCTGTTCGATTCTGTTATCCTCTGCTTCCTGACGCACAAGAGCCCATTGCAGCAGTCACCGTGTCAATTCACCTGGTCAAGAGTCTTCCATTCCTTCGACCCTCCACCCTTCCCAGCATCATGTCCCTCTTCAAGGAATAGGCCCTCCTCGCAACATGACCAAAGTATATAAGGTGAGTTCTCATCATACTTGCCTTCAAAGATCACCCAGCTGCACCCTCTCCAAGATATATATGTTTGTTCTCTTGGTCATCCATGGGACGTTCACCAATACCACAGCTCAAAGGCATCAGTTCTTTTTTGGTCATCATTCATTGCCCAGCTCTCAGATGCATAGCAAGTAATTGAAAAGACCATGGCCTGAATCAGACATAACTTAATCCTCACACTGACATCATTACTCATCAGTAATTCGGGGAGGTCCCTAACTTCAGACTTTCCCAGTGCAATGTGTCTCCTTATTTCCTCTTGTCCTGTTTAGTCTCTGGGATGGCCCTGCAGCTGCGGTAGTAAGGATCCCCCTGCCTGTAGCTGTGGTGGCAAGAAACCCCAGAGAGAGGGACCTATAACCCCAGGGAAGCCTCAGTCCCATTTCCCCACAAGCAATCACTTCTCCTTACTTCCTGACTGCTGTTCCAAGGGAGTTAATTGTGGATCCCGGAAAGATGAAGCTGTTGACAGTTTCAATATCCTCTCCATCCATCATGACACTGCTTATTGGTCCAGTGGTAAGAATCTTTGTTTTCTTGACATGTAATTTGGAACGACCTAAATCCATTATAAGTTTTCACTGTTGTTGTCAAGTCACCTGTGACCCATAGCTACCCTACTATATACAGCAGCTCTAAAGGCTGCCCTATCCTGAGCCAGTCTCACTGACTCTGATACACCAACCCTCACTGCCTAGTCTATTTTTTTAAATAATTATTATCCAGGTCTTTCTTCCTAGTGTTTTAGTCTGGGGCCTTTGCTGAAATTTTTCCATCATAGGTGACCCTATTGTTGTATTTCAAATAATTTCCAATATCCCAGCAACACACAAATCACCATAATATGACAAACTGGCACACCATCTAATACTAGTATGACGACTTTGTTTAAAAAAGGTATAGTGGCATGGTCAAGATGAAACAAAATGATATTGGAATTACTTTTCAAATTCCAAAGAAAGAAAGATAAATTGCAAAGGTGAAAGGGAGCTTAACATGGTGATTTTAAAATATGTCTATAAAGTCTTTAATATTTCCCTCTTTGAGAGCTGCAACCTAATCTCTCATCCCTTGAGAGCAGGGAAGGCACTTGGATGGTGCTGTTGTTAAAGCACTTGACTCACAACAAAAATGTCAGTGGTTCAAATTTACCAGCCTTTCCAAGGGAGACAGACGACCCCACCTTGTCTGCTTCTGTAAAGACTGAGAGCCTTGGATGCTAGGGGGACAGTTGCACTCTGTCCTGTGGAGTTGCTGTGAGTTGGGATTGACTCTATTGCAGTAGATTGGGGTGTAGTATGGGATGGACTTAGTGATTTATATTTGGTTTTGGTTTTTTGTTTTGTCCTGGTCAAAACACTTTTATTGTCATCTACCTACATAGTGGGCTTCCCAAAGCCAGATTCCCTCCCTACATCCTCCCATGTGGCTGGAACCCCGTGCTTGGCTGATGGCTCTGTGATCACTCAGGCAGGCAACTGGCCTAGGCCACTGTCTATTTCCCTGAGAATCCTGAGGGTCCAGGGGGTAAAGGTTCTGGGGGGCAGGGTAGTGACAGTGGTGTGGCCCCCTAGGGTGGTCTCCTCAGATTATCTGTGTCACCACCTGGAACTTAGAGGCGGGCAGGGCTGCCACAGAGGCTATGAGCAGACTCTATGTCCAGCATACTGAGGCTGCTGTGCAGGAGGCCACAGGTGAAGGCCAAGAATGTGGATGCCTCCTCTGGATACTGCAGGCTCAATGCCATCAAACCAGGAGAGGGAAGTTGTTGTTCTGTAAGATGCAGGTACCCTGGTGATAGATGTGCTCCTGGAACATAGTTGCCCACAGGTCCTTCCTTGCATAAGAAGTGGAAGGCATCCAGCTCCTCCCTGAAGCCCAGGGTGTCCCTGGGCATCTTCTCTTCCAGAGCCTGGCCCACACCCTCTAGGACCAACGGGCTTATCTTCTGTTTCCTGACTTGAGTTGAAACTCTACGCCCATAGTTTTATCACCAGCTCCATACGCAGAAACTGGAACAACAACACATTAGCCATATATGTGCCCACATAGTGATTTGTTTTTAACAAATAGAATAATATGAAAGTGATGATGAGTGATTCAGAAGACATAGGCTCAGAGACTCTCCTTATACACTCTCTTGGATGTCTTGTTCTGGGGGAAATTAGCTGAAATGTCATCAGGAAACATAAGTAGTTTATGGGAAAAGCCACATGGTGAGAAGCTGAGGCTGCTTGCTAATTGACCTTTGCATGACTCATCTTGGAAATAGATTATCCTGCGTAGTCGAGCCTTCAGATGACTGCAGTCGAGTCAACATTCTGACTGTAACCTACCTAGAGTTCCTGCTAAATTGTTCCCTAATCCCAACTCACCGAAACTTTGAAATAATTCTTTTGTATACTGTTTTTTAAAGTAATTTGTATTCACCATCTCAAGAACATGGAAACAGCCCAAATGTCCAACCACAATCAAATGGATTGATAAATTATGGTACATTCACATGGTTGAATGCTATGCAGTACACAGAAGAATGATTTTGTAAATCAGTACCTAACTCAGGAGGGACTGGAAAACATTAAGCTAAGTGATCTAACTCAGTCCTGTAAGGACAAATACTGTATAAGTCCATCATTGTAGAATGTATATGAGGATCCAAAGGGAGCAAACAAAGGGGTGCGGGTGGGTGGGGGTTAGGAAAAGTAGTTAATCATAGGGTTACACAATTTGATGGGTGAATGGAAGGGTGGGTAAAGGAAATGGTAAAGATTCTGTTTAAAAAACAATGTATAAGAATTTTGTAAGTAAATCAGTGTAAAATAAAAATTTTATTTAAGAAAAATTTTTTAAAAACCACAACAGAATAAAACAGTAAGAACAATAATAGTAATTTGTTATGCAGGAAAAGTGAAGCAATAATGCAAATGAGCTGTTAACTGTTGATCCTGCACCTAAAATACTTCCTTTTTTTCAACTTTATTTTATTATTTTGTGTGTGTGTACTGTCAAATTGGATCTGACTGCTACAGGAGGAGATTGCCCCTCCTTCGCCAGCAGAGCATCTGGGGGATTTGAACCATGTACCTCTGGGATTGCAGTGAAGTTTCTTGCCACTAGGCCACCGGAGCTCCCTTAATACTTCTTTTTTTTTTTTTAACAGTCACTTTGCCATCTGTTGTTGCTGTTATTATTGTTGAGTGCTGTCAAGTTGACTAAAATACAAAGCGACTCTGAACAATAGATGTGAACCTTGTCTCCTCTTGCATTGTCCTCATGCTCTCCACCATGCTTGAAGCCATTGTGTTAGATACTGTGTCAGTCTGTCTCCTTGAGGGTTTTACAATCACCCTTCACCTATCCCAGCATGATGTCTTTTAACAAGGACTAACCCCTCATGACAACATGCTCAAGCTAAGTGAGATGAAGTTTCACCAACCTTGCCTATAAGGAGAATGCTGATTTCACTTAATCCAAGACAAATGTATACGTTTGCTCTTTTGGTAGCCCAGGGGATACTCGATATTCCCCACCAACAACACAATTCAAAGGCATTGCTTCTTCTGTCATTCTTATTCATTGTCCAAGATGCATATGAACCAATTGAAAATACCATGACTTCTTGTTGTTAGGAGCTGTTGATCAAGCAGGATTCATAGTGACCCTATGAAGAGCCGGCCTGAACCCTGCCCTACTCTGTGCCATCCTCATCATCTCTGACACAGTACAGCCCATTACTACTGTCTGTCACTCCATTGTGTTAGTTACTGTGTCAATCTATCTCGTTGGAGGTTTTTTCCTTTTCTCACTCTTCATCTTTCCAAGCATGATGTCCCATTCCAAGGAATAGATAGCCTTATATAGTTACATGTCCAAAGAATAAAAGATGTTTTATCATCCTTGCCTCCAAGAAGCACTCTGGCCAAAACATACCTTTGGCCAGAGATCTTTCCAAGACTTACCTGTTTATTCTATCGGCAGTCCAGGAGATATTCAGTACACTTCTCCAGCACCACAATTCAAAGGAATTAATTATTCTGCTGTCATCCTTATTCATTGTTCAGTTCTCTGAGTGACTTAATAGATGTCATTAATTCAAACACAACTCCTAGCAACCCCATATACATCTGGACAAAGCACTGCCTGACCTTACACCATCTTCACAGTGTTGCTGTGCTTGAGCTCATGGTTTTAGCCACTGTGTGAATTCAGCTCCCCAAAAGGGCTTCCTCTGCTTCTCTAACCTTCTACTTTGCCAAGCACAGTGTCCTTCTCCAAACTTGTCTTTCTTGATAACATGCCCACGGTTTGTAAGTCTCACCATACTCATTTGTAAGGAACGTTCCTGCTGTACTTCTGGACGATGTGTTTATTCTTCTAGGACTCCATGATATATTCAGCATTTCTTGCTGATATTTCTTCAGTCTCCATTATTTGGTATCTAGCTTTCCCATATACAGGAGGCAACTGAAAATGTGGCTTGATAAAATTAAATATTTTATCATGTATGAACTTACAAAGTGGAGAATTTAATGGAGATCCCATGAATGGATATAATATACAATGGGATTTTGTTTCTTCATTTTTAGAATTTTTTATTGATTTACATACAATAATTCATTTACATTGTGTTACACACAATTCATGTACACTGTATTTTATAACATTAGTTATAAGTGAACCTAGAGTTGCTATAATCAAGGATGCTTTAGGCAGAATATTAAATGATCCAGGAAGTATTAAAAGAAGATGGAAGGAATATACTGAGTCATTGTATCAAAAGGAATTGGCAGATACAGAAGAATTTAATGAAATAA
>NW_006399994.1:179026-192170 GCF_000299155.1 Elephantulus edwardii
CAGAAGGAGAATTGATGCCTTTGAGCTGTGGTGCTGGAGAAGAGTATTGAATGTACCCTGGACTGCCAAGAAAACAAAAAGATTCATCCTGGAGAGGGTTAAATCAGGCTACTCCTTGGAGCCAAGGATTCTGGGTCTCCGTCTGACATACTTTGGACATGTTGTAAGGAGTAACAGGTCCTAGGGGAGGGACATTATGCTTGGTAGGGTGGAGGAACAGCGCAGCAGGGGAAGACCCTCTATGAGGTGGATTGATTCAGTGACTGGGGCAATCAGGATGGGTGTGTTAGAGGCAATGTGATTGGCACAGGATAGAGCAGGTTTTACGGCTGTTGTACATAGGGTCTCTATGAGTCGCAAATGACTTGACAGCACATAACAACACCAACAACATGACTGTTATTATCCTGCCTTTTTAAGTCCTCATTGAATCTTTCTTATTTCTTCATACATACCCCTATCCACCCACTATACTCTGCTATCCTAGTGATTCTCTCCCTTCCCCATTTCTGTCCCGTTTCCCCTTCCCATTTCCCTTTGTGGACATCTATACACACTTACTAGTTATCCTTCTGTTTCTACAATAGTGATTGTATGCAGTGTTTGTCCTTATGAAACTGAGTTAGCATATTCAGCATACTGTTTTCTAAACTCTTTCATTGTTTCTTAATTTTTTACACACACACAGCAGTAAGTTCTGGTAATATGATGTGGAGCCAGTACTCTCTTGAGGTGTGTGTGTGTGTGTGTGTGTGTGTGTGTGTGTGTGTTTGTGTTTGGTGTGTGTGTTTATTATGATTTTTAACAAAGGTTGTGTGCGCTTATTGTGTTTTTTTTAATGAGGGTTTACAGAAAAGTTGGATTTTCATTCATTCATTATTGCACATTTTTCTCCCTACCCTCTCCCAGTTCACTTTTTAAAAAAATATTCATTCATTGTTTCATAATTTCCTCCCTCCCTGCACCTCTCCCCCAGTCCACTTTGCTATACACCTCTTATTCTGGACGTTGTCATCCAAGTAACGTATAATCATATATTCCTTTTAAATACTTCTTTTCTTTATCTTTCCAATGCAGTGTTCATTATTTATCCCCTTTTCTCAGTTTCCTCCCAACCTCCATGTCAGTCCTGTTTTATAACAGTGATGTTATACATTATCTGTCCTTTTGTGACTGTGAGATTTCACTCAGTTTAGTGTCTTCCAGGATCACCTATGTTTGTGTAATATTTTACGAGATCCTTGTTTTTCCATGATTCATAGTATTCCATTGTGTGAATATATCATAGTTTTTCTATCCATTCATCTGCTGATGGGCACTTGGGTTGCTTCCATCTCTTTGCTATTGTGAATAACGCAGCAATAAACATGATGTGCATATATCTGTTTGGATGGCAGCTCTGGGTTTTTTAGGGTATATTCTTGGTAGAGAAATTGCTGGGCCAAATGGTATTTCTATTTCCAACTTTTTGACAAAGCGTCATACCACCTTCCATAGTGGTTGTACCACTTTACACTCCCACGAGCAGTTCTTAATAGATTTTAAATTACCAAAAGTTCAATTTGATTTATGTAGTGGCAAAATCTACACTTAAAGTTATAGATTTTACTACGTACAATTAATGATTTGAAAATTATATGTGAAAACTATATTATTTTCTTTAAAATTAAATCTCACACACAAAATATATAAAAACCTTATTTGAAAAATAACAGTCTACAAGCACATAAATGTTTAAAACCATCAAAGATATAAATAATTCAAAAAATGAGATATTATCATACTCTGGCAGTAAAAACACTGATCAAAAAACCAAAACAACAAATATTGATGAGGCTTTGAAGAAATTAGAAAACTCTCATGCACTGCTGATGGGACTGTATAATGATAGAACCAGTATAGAAAATGGTATGATGCTTCTTTAAAAAGTTGGAAATAGAAATAACATATAATTCAGCAATCTTATCACTAGGTAAATAATCCTACAAAAATAAGAGTTGTGACACAAATTTATATATGTACATCCATATTCATTATAATATTCTTCACAATAGCAAAAAGATAGAAATAGGTTCTAAGTGTCCATCAATGGATAAATGGATAGACAAACTATTGTACATGCACATAGTGAAATACAAATACCATGCAATGTTAAAAAATACTGATGAACCTGTGAAACACCTCATAGCATGGATAAAATTAGTCAATTACCACAGGCTAGATATTGTAAGAGAACACTATTCTAAAAAGTCAGAAAAAGTTTTCACAAAGAAAGAAAGGAACATTCTTTGATGGTTACAGAAGTGGGAAAGAAGACAAAGTAACTCACTCACTAGAGGAAAGACACATTAACTTGGAGGAACTGTTTTTGTTTCTATGTGTCATCAAGCTAGAAAGGAGTCATAGCTGATTCTCCAGTGGGTTTTCAGGGGCTATAAAATTCCCAGGAAGAGACTCCATTTTTATCCCTTGGAGCAGCTGGTATATTCAAACGACTTTTCTTTGGGCTTTCAGCACAACTCTGTGTCCACTAGGCCACCAGAGCTTCTTTTTGGGTGAAGGGTAAAGTAAAAGCCAATAAAGGGTAGATCAGCACAAAATTATCAATGCAAAGGAAAATACTTAAGGCAACGCATAGGTGAGAGGCCGGCAGAGATAAATGCTATGATATATGTTGTTGTCGTTGTTTAATGCAGTTGAGTCATAGTCAACTCATAGCGACCCTATGAACGAACAGCCTGAGCACTGTTCGTACATAGAGTTTCCGGAGGCAAGCCATTTTGGAAGTGGATGCCGCTCCTGCTTCCGTGATATATACAATACTAAAATAAATACTAATAGTAATCTATAAGGGAATACACGGATAGAAACACCAAACAAACAGGTGTAGAAGGTGACTAGGGCTACATCTAAAACTATAAATATGTTTGACAGAGGATATTTCTATACATGTGTTTATATGTGCTGCCAGTTTATGAATGTTCTATCTCACATTCTTTGGGCACAGTGCCGTAAGGGACCAGTCCTTGGAAAAGGATATCATGCTTGTAAGGGTGAGGGACAGAACAGGAGAGGAAGACTCTGAAGGAGATGAGTTAACATAGTTGTTGGGGCAATGGTGTAGGTGTATTAGAATGAGTGAAACTGGCTCAGGATAGGGCAGGGTTCAGAGCCATTGTACATAGGGTCACTATGAGTTGCGGAAAACTCAATGGCACATAACACCACCAACAAGTAGAACATACATGAATAAAAATATGTAAACTTGTAACCATACTTAAACACCTGACAGGAGTAGCTGGACCTGGTGACTAAGGATCATAGATTATCAAGGTCAATTGACGACATAGCCCATGATGCCATCAATTCCCGGGACCTTGTTTTTGCTTGGCTCCACAATCAGCACTCTTGGTACCAGCAGCCAAGAAATTAAAAGACAAAATTGCATTGGGAATATCTGCTGTCAAGAACCTCTCCAGAATACTGAAGAGCAATGATGTCAGTCTAAAGACTAAGGTGTGTCTGATCCAGGCCATGATATTCTCAATAACTTGCTATGCATTAGAATGCTTGGCAATGACTAGGGATTACAGAGGAGAATTGATGTTTTTGATCTGTGGTGCTGGAGAAGAGTACTGAATATACCATGGACTTCTAGGTGACCAAACAGGTTCATCCTAGAGAGAGTGGAGTAAGGCTTCTGGGAGGCAAAGATTCTGAAGCTTCGTCTTACATAGTTTGGGCATGTTGCAAGGAGGGACCAGTCCTTGGAAAGGGACATCATGCCTGGTAGGGTGGAGGGAGAGCACAAGAGAGGAGACCCTTAATGAGATGGATTGTCTCAGTGATTGGGGTAATGGGGGTAGGTGTGTCAGACTCTATGAGGTTGGCTCAGGATAGAGTAGGGTACAGAGCTATTGTCATAGGGTCACTATGAGTCATAAGTGACTCGATGACTCATAACAACAACAAGCCCACAAAGACAATGCTTTACATTTTGGTTAAAAGTAACTGTGGTCTTAGACACTTCACCAAAGAAGACATTCAGATGGCCAACAAGCACATGAAGAAATGTTCAAAATCCCTAGCTCTAAGGGAGATGCAAATCAAAACAACTATGAGATATCATCTCACCCCAGTCAGAATAGCAAAATTTAACACAACAGTAAGCAACAAATGCTGACCAGGTTGTGGAGAAAGTGGAACCCTTATTCACTGTTGGTGGAAGGGTAAAATGGTGCAACCACTGTGGAAGGCGGTGTGCTGCTTTCTCAAAAAGTTGCAAATAGAGATACATTTTACCCAGCAATTCCACTACTGGGAATATACCCCAAAGAGACCATAACTGACACTCAAACAGATATATGTACACTCATGTTTATCATGGCTTTGTTCACAATAGCAAGGAGTTGAAAACAACCTAAGTGCCCATCAACAAATGAATGGATAAAAAAGCTATGGTGTATCACACAATGGAATACTATGCTGCATTGAAAAATAAGGAACTCATGCAATATTATTCAAAATGGGTGACCCTGGAGAACATTATGCTGAGTGAAATACCTCAGTCACAAAAGGACAAATACTGCATGGTGCCACTGTTGTTAAACAGGACTGACATCGGGGTTTTGGGGGAAACTGAGATAGATGGGTTTAATAATGCATACTGCATTGAAACGGATGAGGGAGAAAACTGTTTAAAAGGGATATGTGATTAGGTATTTTTGTCATGACAGGAGCAAAGGCTGCATAGTGGAGTGAACCGGGGCAGGGGGAGTGGGGGAGTGTAAAACAGTGAAAGAATTTTTCTTCTACTTTTCAAAGAGAAGAATGTATTGAGAGGGGAGAAAAGTGCAACAATGAATGAATGGAAATTCAAAGTCTCTGTAAATTTTCATTGAAATTAATAATAAAATTTTTAAAAACAGTAACTATGGTCTTAAAAGCTTGTGAGTGGCCACCTAAGGTGCAATTATTGGTCTTTCCCTCTCCAGAGTGAAGAAGAGTAAAATAAATAAAAGATACATGGGGGGAAATCCATTTAAAGGACTAATGGATTATACAAACCCCAGTCTTCAGGAGTTTGGAACCAGAGTTTGAGGGTGTCTGGCTGTCACTACCAACTACTCTCACAGGTATCTGAACAGATAATCTTATATAGAGTGGATAAAATTCAAAATAAAAAAATAAACAGGGAATGGTAGAAATCCCGAGACTACAGTCTTTACTTATCCTTCGCTGGAAGGATGATGAAGGATGATGGATGAAGGATTATAAAAAATGGTGAGGATAGTACAGGATGGAACAAGGTTCAGCTCTGTTGCTCACAGAGTATCTGTGAGTCGTAGTTGACTCAATGGCAACATTACTGGAAATTAATTCATTCTCTCCGCTCCATGACTGTACTTTGAGCTAAACATCAGGCTGGCCTATAAGGTGAACAATAGCACCAAGGAGTTGTGCACTTCTGGAACAATTAGTCATATAAATTCAAAGTGGTAACATTTGCCTAGAAATGAAATTCAGATAGCAGGAAGGGAGACAAACGAGTGAAAACGGAAATGGGGAAGAGAAAGAGCAAGTGGTATGAGTACTGTTTCATTGTTGAGTTTATGAACAATGTCTTAAGACAAAATGTGCATGAACTGTGGAATGGGAAGCTAATTTGCTCTTTGAACTTCTACTCAAATAACAATAAAAAGAAAAATATCAATAACTGTCCAGCTAATATGGCTAACAGAATGCCAGTTTCATGAGAATCTGGATTTTGCTGGCCCGTTATTATAGCTCTCATACCTGGAAGAGTCAATTAGCATACAGAAGTTTCTCTAGAAACATCTCTGAAAGCATATGTAAGTGAATGAATGAATAAGATCAAACAGGAGAGGATCTGCTGTGGAGGTGGAAGATAGAACTCCATCCACTGAGCGTGCTCCTTGTTGCTCCCCTTCTCCCAAAAGGGGAGATCACCTTCAAAATGCCGTGTTACTGAGGTGGCCCACAACTCCTTAAGAAACAGTTTTCAATCCAAAGTATAGGGAGAACATTTTCAAACTAGACATAGCCTGATCTCATTTCTACCCCTCATCTATTTGTTTATTGGCCACAAGGTCCTCGAAGTTGGCCAGAAAGCAACTTTATCACTCTTTCCTGGTCCAGACTTCTTTAGAATGAGATGAAAGTGTCCAGCCCTAAGGTAAGAGTTTTAACCTGGTTGTTCCCAGGTTTCCCCTTCTATTAACACTCCCCTGAAGGAGGCAAGTCACCACTTGTGAGGTGCTTTGAAGTCCACAAATAAGAGACCTCAGAGGGATGTGACTAGAGACACATAGCTTGGCAGATGACCCAAAGTGAATGATGTTCAAAGCAGCTGTCAGTGAATACAGACTGCACAAAGAACCCAGCCAAAAATAATGAGGTGAAAAGAGAGGGGGCACAAAGGAGAAGAAGAAGAAAGAAAGAAAGAAACACAGTAGGGCATGGCTCTGGAATCACTTGTGTTTCTTCTATTCTACCCTTCTCCCTCTCTGCCTCCACCCAGTCCTCAAACAACTCCCTCCTCTCTTCTCCAAAAGAAAAGTTAAAAGTTTTCTTTTGGGAAAAAGAATTAGTTTGCTTAGACTGTTGCTGTTGACCTTTAGTAGAACCGTCATTGGTGGTGAGCTCAAAGCCAGGAAAAAGCCTCTGGTTATTACAGGAAGAGCTGCAGACAGGCCAGGAAGACTGGCCATGATGCTGCCTGCTTTGCACCTTTCCCTGTTCTGCTCTTCCATGGTGTCTAATCCAGCCCGTTGCCCCAATGTTAGACTTCTTGGGTTATTTCTTGGAATACTTTTTCTCCTTTCCTGGAGGACTCTGCTCACAAAGCATAAAGACATTGATGGATGGGTAGGCAGGGAAAGGGAAAGAAAAATAGGCTTGCATTACAAACAAAGCCCTATAACCTTATTTCTGGTCTAGTATGGACAGAGAGAGCTACGTTGACCTCATGGACAGAACGTTATGCTACCAAACCCAAGGTGGGTGATTTTAATCTGCGGTCCTCAGGCCTGGTTCAAATTGGTTTTTTGTGAAACATTCTTCTGGGTGGTATAGCACTGGTCTGTGCATTGCTGTACAGAGGTAACTCATGGTTGTTGTGATGCTAAACACTGTGACACTGATGTGCCAAATGTGATAATGGTTACCCATAGTGGACAGTGTTTGGTGGAGCTTCACGATTAAAACAAGCTTGGATGCAGGAGTGACATCCACTTTCAAAATGGCTTGCTTCCAGAAACTCTAGGAACAGTGCTCAGGTCTTCCGTTCACAGGGTGGTTAAGAGTCATCTACTACTTGACAGCACCTAACAACAAGAGTATGGAAAACATAATTAGTACAAGCAGCCAGTTTGTGTTGCACATTTAAAACTTGTTAGTTTGTTTTCAATCATTAAAATCATCTTCTGTATATAAAGTTATGAGGCCACATTTGCCAAAACAAAGTCAGGAAAATGGATTTCTTTGTAGTTGCCTTTATAGTATTATGACTTGTTCGTAAATGAGAAGAGAAATCATTTTCCTTCTTTCTTTTCAAGCACATTTAATCATGAGAGTTACCCATCTTTAAAATATGTCATACTAGACTGTGAAAAGAAAGGAGAAGAATCATATTGAGAAAATAAATGATATTAAATAATCAAAATCTTCTAGGTCTTCCCCATTTCCTCCAAATTTTTTTCCTCTAATTCCATTTCCAAAATTCCCCTGGCTGTAAGAAGCACTAGACTTTCTGAGCAAGTCATTTTCAAATTTACCATAAGTATTTCACTTCTCTTTTTTCTTGATTTTGGAGGTATTTGTATCAAAATCATTCTGTCTCCCAGAGAATTAGTTCATAGCATCCTTTCTCCTGAACAAGGCTTTCTCAACTAGTGAGAATGAAAGCCTTCTCATCTCCCTCTCCCTTCCAGTCATCCACTGATGTAGTAAATATCAGCAATTCTCTTTCACAATTTTCCTCCCAATTGTTTCAAGAAAAATTCATTAAACTCTGATGTAATGTCCTACTTGGTGTGGAATGAGGTTGTAACAAGACCCTTTGAGTTCTTCCAAGACTATTCCCCTTCACTGTAACCTCCAGCTATCAGCTTTATTCGATGCTGAGGTACCTGAGCATATGCATTTATTTAAATTTATTCTGCTTGAAGTTTGTTCTCCTATCAAAATATTTGTGTCTGTATTTTTTTTTAATTTGGAAAGACTTCACTTTTTTAAAAAAATATTTTTCTACACCATTTTTCTCTCATCTACTTCAGTGGTTCCAATTACACGTTAGACCATTGATACTATTCCACAAATTTCCATTTTTTGAATACTTCTTTTCTTTTTTATATTAAATAACTTCTATTCAGTTACTTCACTAATTTTCCTATCGTCATTTTAATATTAAGCCAAGTTTTCTTTTAAATGTTAAATTTGCAGTGATAAAAATTCTACTTGATTTCTATTTTTAGTTTCTAATTTTTTACTTCTTTTCTGATATGTTTATTAACTAAGAATATAGTTTACTTTATATTCATAAGCATAATTTTAATGGCCAAAAATATTGTCAGCTAATTCTAATAAGTCTGTCTTCATTGTTTATAATTTCTCTTGAAAATTTGTTATTTTCTCTTTATTTATATTTTCAGTCATTATTAAACATATCTCAGAAATTATGGAGAAACTACAGGTATAGATACTTTGGTTTTTTGTGTGCTCTTCAGAATAATTTTTTTAATGATCAGCTAATTTTGCTGAATTCAAATTTCAAACTGGACTGAATTAAGTGACAACTCAAATCAAAAGTAAATTGTTTTAGCTAAGATACATGATGTCTTCTCTGTACGTAAAAGATTCAGGGTTCAGCCAGAATGGTTTAGAGTCCCTCTTTATGACTTTCTCTTCTAGGTAGATGCTGTTGTTAGGTGTCATCGAATTAACTACGATTCATAATAATCCTATGAACAAAGTTCTATGATGAAAACCTTGCTCCATCCAGCATCATTCTCATATTTGCCATGCGCAAACTCATTGTTGCAGTCACTGTGTCAATGCATCCTGTTGAATGTCTTACTCTCCTTCACTAACCTTCTACTTTTCCAAGCATGATGTCCTTTCACAAGGTCTGACTCCTCTTGAAAACATGCTCAAAGTACAGAAGAAATATTTCACTATGCTTGGCTTAACTCTCTGCACTCTGTACTTTCTCCAAGATGAATTTGATTCTTTAATTGTTCATGAGATAATTACTACTCTTTGCCAATATCGCAATTTAAAGGCATCTATTGATGCAGATTATGTTCTTTTCAATCACTTGCTATGCTGCTGAGATCTGGACAAAGAACAAGGATGCCTTTGAGCTGTGGTGTTGAAAAAGAGTGCTGAATATCCTATGGATTGCCGAAAGAACAAATGTATCTTGGAGAAGGTGCATTCAGAGTGTTTGCTCCTTGGAGGCAAGTATGGTAAGGTTTCATCCTGCATACTTTGGGCACGTTGCTTGTAAAGATTATTCCTTGAAAAAGGATGTCATGCTTGGACAAGTAGGGGGACAAAGAAAGAGAGGTAGATCCTCAGCCAGGTGCCTTGGCACAGTGACTGCAGCAGTGGGCAGAGATTGTGAGCAGTGGGCAGTGTGTCAGGGATTGTGAGGCTGGCACAGGATAGGACAAGCTTCAGCTCTGTTGTTCATAGGATCACTGTGAATTTTACTCAACGGCACCTAATAACAAGAATTCTTTTTCGGTTTTCTTTATTCATTTTCCAACTTCCACAGGCATACAAAATGATGAAAAACATCATGACTTGGGTCAAGCACAGCTTAGTCTTTAAACTGATATTTTTACTTTTTAGCACACTGAAGAGGTCCTAGACAAGAGCTTTGCCTACTACATGATATCTTTCAATTTCTTGATGCTACTACCATGGGATGGGCTCAAAGTCATATTTGTGCTTTGGTGGGCATGTTTTCATCTTCCTATTAAAAACTTCAATTAAAACTTGTGCACATACATAATTGATAGTCTATTCCACCTACAGTCTACACCTGGCCTTAGTTTTCCTGCTGACATTGAGCTTCCCAATGAATTGACTCTTGCCACAGCTGTGATCAAATTCCAGTCACAGTCAATACACAATTTCTCTTTATGATTTTTAAAAATAGTATTATTATTATTATTGTTGTTGTTGTTATGTGCCATTGAGTTGCCTGTGACTCATGGTGGCCCTGTGCATAACAGCCCGAAACCCTGCTCTGTCCTGTGCCAATCTCAACATCTCTGACACACCTACCCTCATTGTCTCAGTCACTGAATCAATCTCCTGCGCTGTCCCTCCACACTCCCCAGCATGACGTCCTTCTCTAAGGACTGGTCCCTCCTTGTAACATGTCCAAAGTATGTCAGATGAAGCCTCAGAATCCTTGCAATTAATAAATTGATTTTATAAAATTCTGTCATTCAATCTCCAGCCTCATTTCTGTTATCAAAGTTACATTTTCCAACTAACATTCCTTCATTTTTGTGTCTTTTACATTTCAGTAACCAGTTATTATTAATGCATCTTGATTGCATCTTCAACCAATTTCAGATTGCAAAAATTGATAGTAACCGTCAAGTTCTTCATCTTTGCCTTCAGTGGTTGTTGTGTACATTTAAACAATAGTTGTATGAACAACTCCTCCTTGCATATAGATGGTATCCTATCACTCACCGCATTGTACCTCCAGATGGATCTTAAGACGTACTTTTTGTCAATGAATGCAACACCATTCTTTTAATTTTTCATTTCTGGCATAACAGATCTTGCAATTGTCTAATTCAAAATGGCCAATATGAGTTTATCTTGACTCACTAATGCCTGGGATGTTGAATTTTATACTTTTCTTTTAATTTTTGAAAACTTCCCGCTTCTCAAATTTATACTTCATACATTTCATGCTCCAATTATTAATAGATGTTAATGGAGTTTTTCCCTTCATTTTTAAGTGCATTCCAATCTCTCATGGATCTCTAGTAGCCTAGAGGTCATGGAATAGTATTACCAAAAGCAGTTTAAATCCACCAGCTGCTCTACTGGAGAAAGACCGTTTTCTCTAAAATTCACAGATTCTGAACACCTGCTGGAGGGTGAGCTATAGGTTGGTTCCTACACTGCAGCAATGATTTTTTTTTAAGAAAACATCTTTATTTTAGAAATGTTGATACTACCCAAGTACTTACACTTGTAATCAACTGCTAAGTTATGTATTGATGGTAAAAATCATCATTAGGTAATCTTTTGAATCAATATGAAGATACAAACATTAAAAAAAATCTCAGCTGAAACTTTGAATCCTTCCCAAAAGGCAATTGAAGTTCCTCATCACTCCTTAGTCCAAGCCCTTTTGAGTTGACATATCAGCAAGAAAGATACTCAGGTGATGGACTTCTAAAAAAAATTAAGCTACAGCAATGATTTTTATTTTTTAATTCCAGTGCCAAGGACTTTACTTCTTGCGCTTTATCTAACAATTTCAGAAGATGTACTATATGAAGAAGAATGTCAGGTCTGGAGGGAGACTCATCAACAGCCTGTATTATGCAGATAGTACAATCTTGAAGTACTTTCTACAGAAGATCAAAATGGATTATACTTCAATATGGATTACACTTCAACGTTAAGAAATGGACTATCTTCACCATTATACCAACAGGCAACATCATGATTAATGGAGAAAAGAGTGACAATGTCAATTATTTCATTTTACTTGGATCTACATGGAGTACTCATGCTAACAGCAGTCATCAAGAAATCAAATAAAGTGTTGTGCTGGGAAAATCTGCAGTCAAGAACCTCTCTGAAGTTCAAAACAACAATGATGTCAATCTAATGATTAGGAGGAGTGTGCTGTAAGCCATGACCTTTTTAATTGCTTCTTATTCATGTGAAAGCTGGGCTATAAATAAGGATGACAGAAGCATCGATACCTTTGAGTTATCATGTTGGAGAAGAGCACTGACTATGCCATGGACTTAAAAAAACTCAAATAAATCTGTCTTGAAGGAAATGCAACCACAGAACTTCTTAGAAGCAAAGATGGTCAAACTTGGTCACACATACTTTGGATATATTATCAGGAGGGACCAGTTGTTACAAATGGACATCATGTCTGGAAAGGTGGAAAATTAGAAATAGAGAGGAAGACCCTCAATAAGACACTCAATAAGACAGATAGATACTGTAACTGTAAAAATGTGCTCAAGCATGTCATAAATTGTAAGTATGGTACAGGATATATATATATATATACATTCAGATATGTTGTTCATAGGGCCACTATAAGTTATAGTGCCACGTAACAACCAAAACAACTACCATGGGACCATGAGTGCCGATTGTGGATCCAAGTAAAACGAAACTGTTGACCACTCCAATCTTCTTTCTTTCATTATGGTGCTTACTGACCCAGTATTGAGTATTTTTGCTTTCTTGATACTGAGGTGAATTCCAAATAGAAGGCTGTAGTCTTTGTTGTTCTTCAGTAAGTTTTTTAAGTCTTCTTTATTTTCTGCATGTAAGATTGGGTCATCAGCATAGTGCATGTTGTTGATGAGTCTTTTTCCATTCCTGATGCTGAATATTCCTTCATATAGTCTAGCTTCTGAAACTGATTGTTCAGCATACAGATTGAATAGGTTGTTAATATTGTTGTTGTTATGTGCCGTTGAGTCGCTTGCATGGTCCTATGTAGAGCCCTAAACCCTGCTCTATCCTGTGCCAGTCTCACTGCTTCTGGCACACCCATCCCGCTTACCCCAGTCACTGAATCAATCCACCTCATAGAGGGTCTTCACCTCTTGCTCCGTCCCTCCACCCTCCCAAGCATGATGTCCCTCTCCAAGGACCTATCCCTCCTTATAACATGTCCAAAGTACATTAGACGAAACCCCAGAATCCTTACCTCCAAGGAACAGCTTGGTTTAACCCTCTCCAAGATGAATCTGTTTGTTTTCCTGGCAGTCCATGGTACATTCAGTACCCTTCTCCAGCATCACAGCTCAAAAGCATCCACTCTCCTTCTGTCCTCCCTAGTCATTGTCCAACTCTCTGATGCATAACAAGCGATTGCAAAGACCATGGC
>NW_006399994.1:192657-193359 GCF_000299155.1 Elephantulus edwardii
GTATGGAGATAGGACACATCCCTGGCGTACACCTTTCCCAATTTTGAACCATGCAGCGTTTCCCTGCTCCATTCTGATGACTGACTCTTGGTCTAAGTAAAGGTTTCAGGGTTTCAGATTAGCACGATCAAGTGTTCTGGGATTGAATAGGTATAGAGAAAGAATACAACTATGATGAACACATTTCATGAGTATAATTAAGTGTTCTGGAATTCCCATTTTCTCATTTATCTATATATTATATACATGGCTAAATGCCTTTGCAAAGTCAATTAAACACAAGAAACATATTTCTAGTATTTGCTACTTTAGCTAAGATCCATTGTCTTCAGCAATGATATCACATATGACACAGCCTCTTATGAATTCTGTTTAGGGGGCTTTTTATGTTTCCTGTGGACATTACTGTTGAAATAATTTTTTTCAATATTTTTTAAAATTTTATTTTATTTTTGGATTTCCATTCATTCATTGTTGCACATTTTCCCCCCACCAACCCACCCCCAGTTGCTTTTTCTCTTTGAAAAAAAATTCTTCATTGTACAATTTCCTACCCGTCCACAGTCCACTTTGCTATACAGCTCTTATTCTAGACTGTTGTCATGAATAATAACACCTAATCATATATTCCTTTTTTTTTCTATAATTATATTTTATTAATTTTCATAAACATTTACAGAGATTTTGGGCTTCCACTCATTC
>NW_006399994.1:193459-194175 GCF_000299155.1 Elephantulus edwardii
TTACAAAACATTTAAAGAAGAACTGTTACCAATTCTACATAAATTATTTCAGAAAATAGAAGAAGATGGAACCCTCCCAGATTCATTCTATGAAATAATTTTAAAAATAATCTTTAGCAAGGTTTTTAAAGAGCACTCTGGTGACCTAGTAGTAAGGAGTTGTTCTGACAACCCAAAGGTAGGTGGTTTGAATCCACCAGCTGCTCCAACACAGAGAAATAGACAATCTCCTCCCATGAGATTTAGAACTTTGAAAACTCACTGGAGAGTCAGCTATGAATTTATTCCAACTTAACAGCAATTATTATGATGATCATACTTGAATTTTATATTAATGTTATTGTTCTATAAATTCCACCCTCTGTTAGATCACGTTTTTTGCAGTGGGAATAAATAGAGATCTCTTCTAGTCAGTTGGTTAGCTAATTGTGTTTTAGATTTTTTTTGGCATAGACTAGTAAGCATGTACAAGGGTATATCTGTTAACTAAAAGACTTCAGTCATTATTCTATCAATTTCTGGAAACTTATTGTTTGGCAGTGCCTTCAGTGCAGCTTGGATGTCTTTCTTTAATTACAATGTTGTTGGGTTGTTTTTTTTTTATTGTATACTACATTTTTGTTGTGGAAGATCTATTAACAATCTGCGTTATGCAGATGACACAACCCTGCTTGCTGAAACTGAGGAGGACCTCATGCACTTGCTGTGAAGGGTCA
>NW_006399994.1:194890-231495 GCF_000299155.1 Elephantulus edwardii
AGTGCGGTTGGCGCAGGATAGAGCAGGGTTTAGGGCTGTTGTGCATAGGGTCGCTATGAGTCGGAAACGACTCGACGGCACATAACAACAACTACATTTTACTTGGAAGGGTGGTGGGACAGTGCAGGAGAGAAAGACCCTGGATGAGATTGATAAAATAACTGGGCCAATGGAAGTAGGTGTGTCAGAGTCAGTGAGACTGGCTCAGAACTTCAGAGCTGTTGTATGTAAGGTCACTACGAGTTGCAGGTGACTTGACAGTACATAACAACTTTTCCTAAAATTTTTCAGTGTCAACCAGTTCCTTTTAGTACAGTTTCTCTGTGTTCCTTCCAACATCTTTTGTTACTTCCTGTGTTATTCAATATTTTGCCCATAAAATTCTTCAGTATTTCAAGTTAGGACTTTAATTCATTCTTCTTTTCTTTCAGCTTGAAAAACACTGAGCATGATCTTCCCTTTCGATTTTCTAACTCCAGGGCTTTGAACACTTCATTATACTACATGGCTTTGTCTTCTCAATTGTCCTTTGAAATCTTCTGTTCAGTTCTCTTCATAATTCCTTCCTTTCATTTTGTAAGTTTCTGAGTCTTTTCCAACCTCTATTTTCATAGTTTTCTTTCTTTTATGTATTTTGAATGACTTTTTTTTCACAGCTTATTTCATGGATGTCATCTTACAACTCATCTAGTCTTCTGTCATTAGTGTTCAATACATTAAATCTATTATTGACATGGTTTTTAAGTTCAGATGACATAAATTCAAGGTTGAATTTTTGTCCCAATAGGTTTATTTTTCATTTTCTTAGAACTTGCTATGAGTAATTGATGGTTTACTCAACTTACCTATCATGTTGTTGTACTGTGCTAACTTGCGTGTTGTGGTGACTATGCCATCAGTATTTCAAATACCACCCTGGTCTCCCACAGTCAACAGGTTTCAGTGGAGCCTAGATTAAGATAGATTACGATGCAGAGTTGTATAACAAGCTCTTAGAAATCCTCTAGATAACATTGGAATATTGTTGGCTATAGTGCCGGAAGAACAACAGCTCTGAGCTCCAAAACACCTACCCCCATTGCCCCAGTTACTGTATCGATCCATCTCATCCAAGGTCTTCCTCTCCTGCACTTTCCCTCTATTCTCCCAAGCATGATGTCCTTCTCCAAGGACAGATCTCTCAAACATTCAAAATATGACTAGGGCAGAGTTGTCTCTTCAAAGTAGTAGTAGTAGTGTAGTAATAGTAGTAGTAGTTATGATATATCATCAAGTCAGAACCAACTCACAGATGACAATCCAGTGAGTTTGTGAGTTTTCAGAGGCAGTTAATGTCAAGGGAGGAGATTACCTATCTTTCTTGTGTGCAGCAGTTGGCAGATTTGAAATGCATGCCTTTGGGTTGGCAGTGCAGTTACTTATTACTATACCACCAGAGCTCCCTCCTCAAAGTAGAGTCTACTTTAATGGTGTGCATGGAGTAAATCTTTCAGCCAATGAAGACCTTCATTTGTTCATGGGGCAAGGCTCAAAATGAGGAGAAACCGTTTAAAACATCCATTATAATTGGAAGGTAAAGTCTAAGAAGTACGAATCTAAGAAAATCGGATTCATAATTTCATGAATGATAAAGAAAATTTGAAGTTCCCAGAACAAAAATGGAAAGAACGAAGATCAATACCCTAGGCTTAATATCAGTAGTCAAAACAAGGCCAGGAACTGACTGCCTATAGAACATTCAGTTATCCATATGTTATTGTTATGTGCCGTCGAGTTGCCTACAACCCACAGTGATCCTATGGACAACAGCTCTGAGCCCTGCCCTGTCCTGAGCCAATCTCACTGACTCTAACACACCTACACCTATTGCCCCAGTTACTGTATTGACCCATCTCATCCAAGGTCTTTCTCTCCTGCATTGTCCCTCTACCATTCTGAGCATGATGTCCTTCTCCAAGGACCAGTCTCTCTTGCCCATGTGCCCAAAGTATGTGAGATGGAGCTTCAACATCCTAGCCTCCAAGAGAAACTTGTTTTTTGCCTTCTCAAAGACAGACCTATTGGTTTTTCTTGGAAGTCCATGGTATGTTCAAGACTCCTCTCCAGCACCACAACTCAGAGGCATTGATTCTTCTCCTGTCATCCTTAGTTGTTGTCCAGCTTTCTGATGCATAGTAATTATGAATATTATAGCCTAGATCAGGCACACCTCAGACTCTAGACTTACATTCTTGCTCCTCAGTACTCTGGAGATGTCCCTGACAGGGGATTTACCTAATGTAATTTGCCTTTTTATTTTCTGACTGCTGGTGCCAAGAGTGTTGATTGTGGAGCCAAGCAAGCTATAACTGTTAGCAACCTCAATTTCTTCTCCATCTATCATGGTGCTGCCATCAGCCTAGTGGTGAGAATCTTTGTCTTCTTGGTGTTGAGCTTTAATCCATACTGAAGTCTACAGTCCTTGACCTTCTGCAGCAAGTGCTTCAAGTCCTCTTCAGTATCAGCAAGCAAGATTGTGTCATCTGCATAATGGGTTGTTGATGAGTCTTCCTCCAGTCCTGATGCCACACTCCTCCTTGTAAAGCCCAACCTCCCAAATTATCTGTTCCACATATAATTTGAAAAGGTATGGAGATAGGAGGAATCCCTGACACACCCCCTTCCTGATTTTGAACCATGTAGTGTTTCCTTGCTCTGTTCTGAGGTCTGCTTCCTGGTCTATGAATAGGTTTCACAGGAGCATAATCAAGTGTTCTGGGATTCCCATTCTCATATGCAAGTTCAAAATAAAACTGATGAAAATTAAAACAAGTCCAAACATGAGTCAAAATATGACATTTACAAGTACAATCTTGCTGCAGATTGTTTAAAAATGTCTGGAATTTAAAAATGTCAGCAGGGAATTTCCAGAAATTCAAGCTCAATTCAGAAGAGGCTATAGAATAAGGTCTATCATTGCTAATGTCAGATGAATCATGGCTGAAAATAAAGACCACCAGAAAGATTTCTACTTGTGTTTTATTGACCATGCAAAGGCATTCAGCTGTGCAGATTATAGTAAATTATGCATAACATTGAGAAAACAGGGGATTTCAGGACACTTAATTATGCTCATTATGCAGACAAACAAAAAAAACACACACACAAAAAACAAAACAATCATGGAGGAAGTGCAACCAGGTGCTCTTCAGAGGGGAAGATGGTAAAACTTTGTCTCACACCCTTGGGATATGTTGTCAGGAAAGGCTGGTTCTGGAGAAAAGACATCACGCTTGGAAAAGTGGAGAGTAATGGAAGAAACAAGACTATCAATCAACAAGATGGATTCACACATTTACTACAACAGGGACTTGAGAACGGCAGAGATTGTGAGGATGGCACTGGATTAATGGCATCTAAAATAGTAACAACAGATGCAATTTTTTTTAAAGAAACTTTTTAAAAGAGTTCAAGTGCTTAACAAGTTAGTAAGGAATTAGAAATAAAATAGAACTCAGGGAATAAGGTCAACATCCAAATATGATTTTATCTCAAGAATATTTTCCAATCCTAAAGAAATGTTGAAAAACTAAGCTGCACTTTTGTCAAACTCCTGCTATCAGGGAACAAAAGCAACAAGGCCTACAACCCTGAGTGGCGGGGATTTTTAGCAAGCTACTTCCACTTGAAATTAAAGTGTAGAGAGTTGTAGCTTTACGTAAAGCAAACCATTCATCAATTCATCCTTGTATGGAATTAATATCTGGATTTGTGTTAGCTGGGTGTTAACAAGGATCCTCAAGCTTTGACCTTGGTCAAGATCGGCTTAGTACTGGAAACACCTCAAATGTCTCAGAGACACTGAAAATTCTCTTTGGAAGAAGACATTACCCTCTATGCTTAGAATTATCCTTATAAGTAATTTTTGAGAGACAACGTCCAATACACTTTAAAAAATTCCCAGGCATATATGGATATAAAACACACTAAGCAATAGTCGGCAGAAAAGCAGACAAGAAAAAGACGCTTGTTTGATGAGGGGGGAAAAAAAGAAAGAATGAGCCAAACATAATGTTTTCAGATCTAATACACAAACTTGCTGCCACTGAGCCAGAATCAACTCATAGTTGTCTCTGTAGTAGGTTCCTGAGGTTAAATCACACGGAAGGAGAGAGCCTGTCTTTCTCCAGGGCATACATTAGTGAATTTAAACCACAAGATAGGCTTGACCTTTGGGTTAGCAGTGCAACTCCCTACAGACCAGGATAGCAATTGAGAACCTGATAAAATATACCAACCCCAAACTCAAGAAACAATTATATCCTACAGTATGCATGTAAAGATCAACTCTCCTACACACATCATAGTGAACCAAAGATGTTACACACACACACACACACACACACACACGTTCATGCCATATACAGCATACACACAATATATATGTAGAAGTCTAAAGAGAATGAATATATGATTTACAAAGAAGAGACTTACATTTATAACTAACTTCTAAAAATAAACAACGAAAGTCAAAAGAAAATGAAATTATATGCCAATATGTTGAAAGTAAACAATTGCTGCGTAGAAATATGCCACAGCAAAATATGTATCAAAATAAAGGTTAATGAATGCAGTTTGAAAATAAACAAAAAAACCCAAAAGATGTCTGGTTTAGGAAGAAGTAAAACAAACAATTCAGATGGATGGCCTGAGATGTAGGAAGAAATTAATAATAGTATATGCTGAGATTTAAATAGTTTCTAGAAATTTAAATTGTGGGAAACATAAAATAGTAAATGAATTTGTATATAAGTAAATGGAGTTTCCAAATTGCACAGGGTGAGGATAAAGATGGGTATTTACATTATATTTTTATAAATAGATGATACAGAATTTAATATTAAGTTGACCACTGAAAACCAGATAGCTAGTGTAAAATATAATAGTAATGGAGGGGGTGGTAATGATGAAAAAACCTTAGTCAATTAAGAAAACAAGCAAATAAAAAGAAAACAGGAGAGAACATATTTAAATCATAAGATTAGATGATATATTAAAACCTAAATATATCAGCGATTACACTGAATGTAAATGGACTAAACTTATCCTTGCTTAATAACTGTACAAGAGAATATTACACAGAGCACTGGGCAATGGGTTGAACACCTGAGTTCTAGTCTTGATTTAATCAATTCTCCCTAATATTCTAAGCTTTTTTCTAGAATTCAATTCACACAGGAAATTAGGATATTAGATTGAACAATGTATACATTTCCATCAGTCCCTTATAGATTTAGGGACTACCCTCCTGGCCCTGTTTTCATGGGTACTGCATCTCCAAGTAGCCTCTTGTTGCTAAGGGCTGTCATGGTCCTTGAGGGAAAGAACGCCCTCTGCTGCCATAAAGTTAAATTTACAGTAGTGGTGGGTTAAATGGTATTTCTATTTGCAACTTTTTGAGAAAGTGCCATACTGTCTTCCATAGTGGTTGCACCATTTTACACCCTCTCCAACAGTGAATAAGGGTTCCAGTTACTGTCACTTGCGACTCATAGCGACCCTTTGTACAACAGCCCTAAACCCTGCCCTATTTTGTACCAATCGCACTGCCTCTGACACACCCATCCCATTTTCCCCAGTCACTGAATCAACCTACCTCATAGAGGTTCTTCCCCTCTTGCTGTCCCTCTACCCTCTCAAGCATGATGTCACTCTCCAAAGACCCGTCCCTCCTTACAACATGTCCAAAGTATGTCAGACAAAGCCTCAGAATTCTTGCCTCCTAAGAGCAGCCTGGTTTAACCCTCTCTAGGATGAGTCTGTTTGCTTTCTTAGCAGTTCATGGTACATTCAATACTCTTCTCCAGCACCACAGCTCAAAGGCATCAATTCTCCTTCTATCCTTCCTAGTCATTGCCCAACCCTCTGATGCATAACAAGTGATTGCAAAGACCATGGCCTGTATCAGACGCGCCTTAGTTTTCAGAGAGACACCATTGCTCTTCAGTACTTTGGAGAGGTCCCTAACAGACTTTCCCATGGCAATGTCTTTTAATTTCCTGGCTGATGGTGCCAAGAGTGTTGGCTGTGGATATAAGCACACTAAAGTTGTTAACAATCTCAATCTCTTCACCATCCATCCTGATGGTGCCAATTGATCCATTGGTGAGAATCTTTGTCTTCTTGATATTGAGCATCAATTCAATATTGAATCAATATTGAAGGCTGCAGTCCTTGTCCCTCTGCATCAAGCGCTTCAGGTCCTCTTCAGTTTCAGGGTGTGTCATCTGCATAACACAGATTGTTGATAGATCTTCCACCAATCCTGATGCCACACCTTTCCTCATATAGCCCAGCTTCCCAGATAATCTGTTCTACATACAGGTTGAAAAGATATAGAGATAGGGCACATTCCTGGAGTACACTCTTCCCAGTTTTGAATCATGCAGTGTTTGCTTGCTCTGTTCTGATGACTGCCTCTTGGTCCAAGTATAGGCTTCGCATTAGCATGATCAAGTGTTCTGGGATTCCCATTCTTCTCAGAGTCAGCCACAGTTTTTTAAGATCCACACAGTTAAATACCCTTGCATAATCAATGATACACAGATAAACATTCCTCCGGTATTCCCTGCTTTCAGCTAAGATCCACCTGACACTAGCTACAATATCCCTAGTATCACAACTCCTTCTAAACCCAGCCTGCACTTCTGGCAGTTCTCGGCCGATGTGCTCTTACAGTCATTTTTGGATAATCTTTAGTAGAATCTTGCTTGCATGTGATATCAATGAGATTGTTCTATAGTTTTCACACTCTGTTGGGTCACCCTTCTTTGGAATGGGAATAAATATAGATCTCTTCCAGTCAGTTGGCCAACTGGTTGTTCTCTAGATTTCTTGGCACAACTTGGTGAGCACATTCAGGGCAGCATCTGTTAACTGAAATATGTCAACTGGTACCCTAAAGAAATGAGAACGGCCACCCTAGCAGACATATGCACACCCATGTTTATTGTGACTGTGTTCACAGTAACAAAGAGTTGGAAACAACCAACATTGTGGTATATTCACACAATGGAATTCTATGCTGCAATGAAAGACAAAGAACTCATGAAATATTACACAAAATGGGTGACCCTGGAGGACATTATGCTGAGTGAAATATCTCAGTCACAAAAGGACAAATACTGAATAGTGCCACTGTTGTAAAATGGACTGACATCGGTGTTGAGGGTAACCTAAGAAAAGAGGGGATAAATCTGCATTGAAAGAGATGCGGTAGAGAACTACTTAAAAGGAATATAGGATTAGGTATTATTTTAATGACAAGATTACAGAAAAAGAAATGCATATTAAAGTGTACTGTGGACTGAGGCGGGAATTGTCTAACAATGAAAGAATTTTTTTTCTTCAAAGAGAAAAACAAACTGTTGGGGGAGGGGTGGACAAGGAGGAAAATGGGCAACAATGAATGAATAGGAAAAAATTAAATGGAAAGAATATACTGTAAAAAAATTATATATATTGCATTGAAAAAATCATTAATACAAAATTTAATTTAAAAAGTTACATTTCCTTAAGTCTCTGTCAGAAGTATTTTTCTTGAATAATACACAAAGAATTCTGAAGACCCCAGGCGTGGCTATAAGCCATATCCTTGGGGCTGACTGTTGGAAGTGATATGAGTCTGACAACTTCTAGAGGAACAGAGCTAACTAACTTCAGGTCATTGAACAAGGAGGGTTGTGCCACTGTGGCGCAGTGACTCTGAAGTCATGGAGAAGATTCTAGTTCTGGTTCACCCTCAATCATTTAGGACTGTGAGTAAATGAGGTATACTTTCTGCATTTCTCAAAATATGGTTTGGATGATTTCCATCAGAATTAAGGTACTTGTTAAAATTTCTGTGTTTTAGCCTGTCCTGCATGCCTACTACCTCCTGCCTGGACCAAAGAAAGGAATTTAATAGGACTACATTTGTGTCAGTAATTTTCTCATATTGTTCCTTTGAGTCTCATAAGAACTCTCAAAGGTTCTACAGATGATTTTCTCATTTTACAGATGATGTAAATGTTTTGCCATTTTACACAGGATGGCAGTAAGAGAAGTAGGCACATTCTAGAGCTGTTACGTGCTATTAAGTTGACTATGACTCATTGAATCTCCATGAACAACAGGTGTGATCCATCCTTATAATCTCAGACATACTCAAGCCCATTGTTACACTTACCATGTCACTCTTGCTTTGATCTTCCATCTTTCTCAATAGAATTTCTTTTCCCAAGGATTGGATCTTCCTGACAATGTGCTCAAAGTATGGGAGACCATGCTTCACCATTCTTGCTTTTAAGGAGCACTCTGGTTGCACTTCCTATAAGACAGATTTGCTTGTTCTTTTGGCAATCCATGGAATATCCGGAACTCTTTGCCAACACTATAATTCAAAGCATGGATTCTTTTTCAGTCATTCTTATTCATTGTCCAACTTTCAGACACATAAGAAACAATTGAAAATACCATGGCTCAGATTTGGTGCACCATAGTCTTTAAACTGATATTGTTGCTCTTTATTACTTTGTAGAGGTCATTGACAGCAGATTTTTCCAATGCAACACATCCTTATATTTCTTGACTGTTTATATCGTGGGTGTTGATTCTGGATTTAAGTAAAATTCTGCAGTAATTTCCCCAAATCCCTCCTTTCCGGTATGTTCATACCCTATGTAATTCACTTCCTTTGAGTGTAGATGCAACTTGTGATTTTTCTTCTAATCTACTAATGATGACAAAGGATGCCTTTTCCTTAATTAGTTTACGTTACATGTCAAAGGTAACAAGCCATCTATCACTCTGGTAATTGTGTTATATGGAACTCCATTCTAGAAGCCTGGAAGGAAAAAACTTCTGCTAGCCTTTAAAATACTTCTCAGCTGATTCCAAACTCAGAAGTTAGGGGAGAAGTGTGGTTGATAACTACCTGACCCATACCCAAACCATCAGGACCAAGTAGATGATGAGCTCATGATGATCCTGTGGAACAGAACTACTTATCTCAGAGTATTCCCCCTGCATTAAAAACCAACCCAGGAACAGGTGTGAGGCCTTGAACACCAATGAACAAAGACAAGGTGAGGTGTGGAAAAATATCAAGAATATAGTTCATGAAAAATGCAAAAAGTCATTATAAAGAAGGAAGAGGAAGAAAAGATCAAAATAGTTGTCAGAAGAGACTATGAATATTGCACTAGCGCATCGAGAAGCCAAGGCAAAGGGAAGTAATCAAAAAGTTAAGGAGCTGAATAGAAAATTTCAAAGGGCAGCCCAAGAAGACAAGGCAAAGTTTTATAATCAAATCTGCAAGGAACTGGAGTTAGAAAATCAAAAAGGCTGAACTTGTTCAGCATTTTTTTTAAGGGCCAAAAAATTTCCTTTATTTGATAAAGGGCTTCACGACAAAGAAAGATTTTGTCCAGCACCCCTGTCCAGCCCAAATCCCATGGGCATGACTTCACCTGGACTCATCTCATCCTGCTTGCTCATAGTTTAGTCTTTAAACAGGAAAGTCAGTGTCCCAGTTACAGACGGCCTGCTCTTTAATGTCCCAAGGCCGAGCAGAACATGTTGGGATGGGAATGGCATTCGAGCAGCAGGCCCCTCACTGGTCCTGCCTCTATCCTCAAACCTACCAACACCAAGGTTATATGAACTCCTTCCAAAGAAAGGCTATATGAACTAGCAACACCAAGGTTATATGAACTCCTTCCAAAGAAAGGCAGTAAACTTACAGTACAAACTTTCCGCTCAGATTCCCAGGGGGAAATGATAAAAAGCATTCAAGTCAGACTAACCAAAAATATGGTTATTAAAAAAACAACAACAACAAAAAAAAAACACCAAATAAACCAACATCCAAAACCAGGTACCAAATGAAGGCTTGATCAAAGAGGGACTCCAATTCGATGAAATGATCTCGGCATGCCCTTTTTATCTCCGGGGGATGCGATGTTACCACAGCTCCAGAAATAAGCCCTCCTGACATTTCTCACGTGGACAGCGTTCCAACTCCGACTCCAAAGCTGGAACATCTTTGTTGTTTGCTGCTCTGTTGAATTTTGCTATTCTTAACTGGGGTGAGATGATATCTCATAATTGTTTTGATTTATTTGCATTTCTCTTAGAGCTAGGGTTTTTGAACACCTCTCCATGTGTTTGCTCACCATCTGAATGTCTTTAGTGAAGTGTCTGTTCATATCCTTGTGCCCACTTTGCAATTGGATTGTTTACATTTTTCTTGTTGTGGTGCTCAAGTATTTTATGAATTCTAGACATAGGTCCTTTATCAGACAGGTCATAACCAAATATTTTCTCCCAGTCTATGGTTTTCCTTTTTACCCTGTTGGGGAAGTTTTGGATATGCATAAGAATTTGATTCTTACAAGGTCCCATTCAATTATTTTATTCTCTCCTGGCTGTAGGTTTTTCAGAATGCTTAGAAGACTGTTCATGTTGTAGATTAAGGCTTCCAGAGTTCTTCCAAGCTTTTCTCTAATGAAGTTTATATTCCTTGGTTTTAGTCCTAGGTCCTTGATCCACGTTGAATTGCTTTTTGGGTACAGTATAAAGTGTAGGTCTTGTTTGAGTTTTCTGCAGATAGTTTTCCAATTTTTCCAACACCATTTGCTTAAAAGGCTGTCATTTCCCCACTTAACTGATTTCATCTCCTTGTCAAAGATCAGTTGACCCTAGGTAGATAAGCTGATTTCTGGGTTCCCAGTTCTGTTTCATTGACCTATATGTCTGTCATTATACTAGTACCACATTGTCTTGACCACGACCGTAGTGTAGTAGGCTTTGACATCAGTAAAGTGAGATGCCTTCTACCTTGTTTCTCTTTTTAAGAAGTGCTTAGGTTATTCAGGGTTTTTTTTTTCATTCTAAATGAAATTGGAGATTGCCTTTTCCATCTCGTTGAAGAATGGAGTTGGTATTTGAATTGGGATTGCATTGAACATGTAAATTGCCATTGGTAGTATCATTTTCACAATATTGGGTCCTCCTATCCATGAGAGAGATATATTCTTCCATTCCTCTTTTTGTTCCTTGTAGTAATGCTTTATAATTTTCTTTTAATAGATCCTTTGGGTATCTAGTTAGATTTACTCCCAAGTATTTAACCTTGTGGTTATATATTGTGATGGGTATTGTTTTACTTAGCTTTACTTCCCTATTCTCTTTGTCACTGTAGAGAAATCCAATTTATTTTTGTTTGTTGATCTTGCATCCTGCCACTTTGCTGAACTGCTGAATGGGTCAACTATGTCCAGTAATTTTCTTGCTGAGTCTTTAGGGTTTTCTAAGGATACTATCATATCATCTGCATATAGAGATAATTTTATCTCTGCTTTGCCAATTTGTACCTCTTATTTCCTTCTCTTGTCTTATTGCTAGCACTAAGACTTCAATACAGTATTGAATAGGAGAGGTGATAATGGGCATCCTTGCCTAGTTCCTGTTCTCAAAGGGAATGCCTTTAATCTCTCTCCATTGAGAACAATGGTGGCTCTTGGGCTTGTGCATATACTTATTACTATGTTGAGGAAATTCCCCTGTAATCCTATTTTGTTGAGTGTTTTAATCAGGAAAGGGTGTTGGATTCTATTAAAGGCCTTTTCTGCATCAATTGATAGGATCATATGGTTATCATTCTTTGTTTTGTTAATGTGATGAATTACACTGATTGTTTTTCTTATTTGAACCATTCTTGAATAACTGTTATGAATCCCACTTGGTCAAGGTGAATTATTTTTTTTGATGTATCATTGGATTCTATTGGCCAGGATTTTATTCAGGATTTTTGCATCTATGTTCACGAGAGATATTGAGTTGTATTTTGGTGGTGTCTTTACTTGGCTTTGGTATCAAGCATATGTTTGCTTCGTAGAATGAGTCTGGGAGAATTCCATCTTTTTCTATTCTCTGCAACAGTTTGTATAGAATTACTGACAGTTCTTTTCTGAATGTTTGATAAAATTCACTTGTAAAACCATCTGGTCCAGGGCTTATTTTGGCTGGAAGTTGTTTTATTACCTTTTCATTTCATTTTTTTAAAAGGTTCTGTTCAGGTGTTCAATTTTGGTTTCTGCCAGTTTAGGTAGGTTGTGAATTTCTAAGTATTTGACCATTTCCTCTAGGTTTTTTGTATTGGTTTGAATGTAGTTTTTCCATATTATTCCATTATTAGCCTTTTTATTTTAGTTGCTTCTGTTGTGACAGTGGCCATCTCATCTTTTAACCAGATTATTTGTGTCTTTTCCTTCTTTTCCATTGTTAGTTTTGCTAGTGGTTTGTCGATTTTATTGATCTTTTCAAAGAACCAATTCCTAGTTTTGTTGATGGTTTCAAATGTTATTCTGTTTTCTATTACATTTATTTATGCCCCAATTTTTATAATTTCAGGTTTTTTTACAGGGTGTCAGGTTTTCTTGCTATTCTTTTTAAATTTGTTGGAGATGTTGGGTTAGAGAGTCAATGGTCATTTTCCCCCCTGCCTTTTGATGTGTTTGCATATTGCTATAAACTGACCTCTGATTACTGCTTTGGCTGTTACCCAGAGGTTTTGGTAAGTGGTGTTTTCATTGTCATTTGTTTCAAGAAACTTTTTAAAGTCATTTTTTTACTTCTTATAATGCCCAGTCATGTTCAAACAAGGTGTTGCTCTGTCTTCAAATGTATGGGGTTTTTCTCCTTTATCCTCCTGTTATTAATTTTGTAGCATTGTGATCTGCAAAGATGCTTTGTATTATTTCTATGTGTTGTTTTTTAATTTATTAATGCTTGCCTTGTGACCTAAAATGTAATCTATTTTTGAGATTATTCCATGCACACGAGAGAAGAAAGCATACTGTGCTTTTTGAAGGTGCATTAGCCCATAAAGTACGAGATCAAGTTGGTTTATTGTATTGTTTAATTCTTCAGCATTTTTTTTGAGGTTTTTTTCCTGGTAGTTCTATCTTTTCTTGATTGTGGTATATTGAAGTCTCCAACTATTATAGTGGTTTTGTCGATTTCCTTTTTTCAGTTTTATTAATATTTGTTTTCTATATTTTGCACAATCAACACTCTTGGCACCAGCAGCTAGGAAATTAAAAGGTGTATTGCCATGGGAAAGTCTGCTGTTAGGGACCTCTCCAAAGTACTGAAGAGCAATGGTGTCTCTCTGGAGAATAAGGTGCGCCTGATACAGGCCATGGTCTTTGCAATCACCTGTTATGCATCAGAGAGTTGGACAAGGACCAAGGAGGATAGAAGGAGAATTGATGTCTTTGAACTGTGGTGCTGGAGAAGAGTATTGAGAATACCATGGACTGCTAGGAAAACAAATGGATTCATCCTGAAAAGTGTTAAACCGGGTGACTCCTTGGAGGCAAGGATTCTGAGGCTCCGTTTAACATACTTTGGACATGTTGTAAGGAAAGTCTGGTCCTTGGAGAAGGACATCATGTTTGGGAGGGTGGAGGGACAGCACAGGAGGGGAAGGCCCTCTATGAGGTGGATTGATTCAGTGACTAGGGTAATCGGGATTGGAGTGTCAGAGACAGTGTGACTGGCACAGGACAGAGCAGAGTTTAGGGCTGTTGTACATAGGGTCGCTATGAGTTGCAAGCGACTCAATTGCACATAACAACAACAACACCAACAACAACATCATTTGGTGTATAGATAATTACTATTGTTATGTCCTCTTGTTTTATTGACCTTTTAAGCATTATGTAGTGACATTCCTTGTTCTTTGTGATGGTTTTTGCACTGAAATTTATTTTATCAGAGATTAGTATTACTACTCCTGCTTTTTTCTGGTTGCAATTTGCTTGATATATTTTTTCCTATCCTATTTTTGTTAGTCTTTCTTTATCTTCACTTTTCACATGTCTCTTGTAGACAACATATTGATGGGTTTTGGGTTTTTATCCAAACTGCTACTCTTTTTCTCTTCAGTGGTACATTTAAACCATTCACACTCAGCGTGATTATCGAGAGGCAATTCTTTTTGGTGTTGTTGCTTGTTACTTTGGTCCATACTACTTTCTGTGGCACCTCTGTAAGAAGGACATGTCTCAGTGTGTCCCGCAATGCTGGTCTTATTTTTACAAACTCCCTTATGTTCTGTTTTTCTGGGAATATCTTAATCTTTCCTTCATATTTGATGCATTATTTTGTTGGGTACAGTATTCCTGGTTGACAGTTATGTTCGAGTGTTCAATATATGTCATTCCACTGTCTTATTGCTTGCATTGTTTCTGCTGAGAAATTGGTACTTAATCTTATTTGCTCTCCCTTATAGGTTACTATCTCTTTCTCCCTCACTGCTTTCAGAATTCTCCCCTTATCTTTGGTTCTGGCAAATTTGACTATGGGGTCTATTCTATATGGTGTTTGCTCATCTTCTTGAATATATATTCTTTCATTCTTCATTACGCCTGGTAAATTTTCTTCTAATAATTTTTTCCCAACTTTTTCGTTTTCTCTACTTGCTTCTTTCTATTCTTAGATTCCCTCTTGAGGGTATCCCACTTTATTCTTAGGTTTTCTTCCTTCTCCTTCCTGTTTGATTCTGCTTTTTGTTCTAGCAGACCAGTGGTGACAATTCTATCTTCTATTTCACTGATTCCATCTGTCCAAGTTTTTCATGTCTCCCTCCATCATGTTGACAGCATCTAAAACATTGGACCTCATATTTTGGATAGTGGTTTCTTGCTTTTCCAGTACCTTTAATTCCACTTTTGTTTTATCTGCATTGTTTTGGATTTTTTTTAAGCTCCTAATTGTTTTTGCTTGCAGTGTCTTATAATTCTTCAAGATTGTCTTTCACCCATTGAAAATATTAAATCACTATTCTTTTAAATTCTGTGTCAGAAAGTTCCATCAGACTTTATGGCTTCAGGAAATCCACTGGCAATGTGTCACTTTTGGGGGTTGACATCATGCATTTTGCTTGTGTAAGGTGTGAGGTAGTCTGCTTCTTTAATGACATTGCTGTGGTAGAATTTTTCATACCTGAGGCTGTACCCAGTTCTTAATCTGAAGTCACTGCTCCAGAAGAGGGTTGGGCAGCCATGTGCACACTGATGCCCTTAGGATGGGTGCACATGGAAACACACACAGGGATGGGTGTGGGGGAAGGTGTGCATGCAGATGCTCATGAGAGGGGCATGCATGGGGACATGAATGGAAAACTCGAGAACTTGGTCTGCTACCCCATTCAAGCTCCAGCTGTCTCACTCCCTTCTGCTTAACATGATGGGGTCTCATGTGGTCCCGCAATCAGCAGTGACCCCACCCACAAGTACCTTATTCAAATTCCCGATGTCCTGCTTACTCTTGGTGGGTGGGTCCTGCCAAGGTTCGCTGCTCCCGCAGGTCCCAAACTAATTTTTTTAATAATAGTTCTCCCTCAAACTTCAGCTGCCCTGACCACTGTTCCATGAGTACAGCTCCGTACCTTTTCAATCTATATGCAGAACGTATCATTTGGGAAGCAGGGCTTTATGAAAAAGAATGTGGCATCAGGATTGGAGGAAGACTAGTCAACAATCTACATTATGCAGATGACTCAACCTTTCTTGCTGAAACTGAGGAAGACCTGAAGTATTTGCTGTAGAAGGTCAAGGAATGTGTCTTCAATATGGATTGAAGCTCAACATCGAGACGACAAAGACTCTCACCACTGGCCCAACTGGCAGCACCATGGCAGATGGAGAAGAGATTGAGGTTGTTAGCAATTACTGCTGGCTCAGATCCACAATCAACTGTCTTGGCAGCAGCAGTCAGGAAATCAAAAGACAAATTGCATTAGGAAAATCAGCTGTCAGGTCCTCTCCAGAGTACTGAGTAGCAACGATATCAGTCTAGAGACTAAGCTCTTGCCTTATCCAGGCCATGGTCTTCACAATTACTTGTTATGTATCAGAGAACTCGGCAATGACTAAGGATGACAAAAGAAAAATCCATGTCTTTGGATTATGGTGTTATTGAAGAGTCTTGAACATATCATGGCCTACTGAGAAAACAAATAGGTCTGTCTTGGAGAGGGTGAAACCACGTTTCTCATTGGAAGCTAAGATTTTGAAGCTCTGTCTCATATACTATGGGCATGTGACCAGGAGAGACTCATCCTTAGGGAAGGACATCATGCTCAGATTGGTAGAGGGACAGCTCAGAAGAGAGAGACCCCCAAATGAGATGGATTGGCACAGTAACTTGAATAATGGGAGTATTTGTATCAGAGACAGGGAGATTTTCTCAGGGTAGAGCAGAGTTCAGAGCTATTGTACAAAGGGTTGCTATAAGTGGCAAGCAACTCAACTGCACATAACAACAATAATTAACACCACCAGTATTTTGCTTGGATGTGATAGTAATGATATTGATTAACAACTTCCACATTCTGTTGGATCACATTTCTTGAGAATGGGAACAAATATGAATCTCTTTCAGTCAGTTAGCCAGACAACTGTCTTCCAAACTTCCTGGCATAGATTGGTGAACACATCCAAGGATGCATCTGTCATATGAAGCATATAGATTGATATCTCATCAATTGTTGTTATTGTTAGGTGCTATTAAGTACAACTCATAGTGACCTGATGCACAACTGATCTGAACACTGGCCTATGCCATGCCATTACTGGGGCCTTATTATTTTGGCAATACCTTCAGTACAGCTTCACTTTCTTCCTTCATTGACATTAGCTCCTGACCACATGATACTTCCTGAAATATTTCAGTGTCAGCCAATTCTCTTTGGTATAGTGATTCTGTGAATTCCCTCCACCTTCTTTTGATATTTTCTAGGTCATTCAAGATTTTGTCCATAGTATTGCAACTCAAGGCTTGAATTCGTTTTTCAGTTCTTTCAGATTGAGAAATGCTGAGCGAAATCTTCCCTTTTTATTCTCCAATTTCCAGGTCTCTGCACATTCTGTTATAGCAATTTTTTCTTCCCAAGCTGCCTTTTAGAATCTGTTCAGTTCTTTCACTTCAAAATCTCTCTCCTTTGTTTCAGATTCTCAGCATTGTAGTGAGATTTTCAGGGTCTCTTCAAACATCCATTTTAGTTTTTTTTTCTTTCATCTTCTGTATTTTTAGTGACCTTTTGCTCTCTTTATGGATGACATCCTTAAGACTGTCCCACAATTCATCTGGTCTTTGGTCATTGATGTTAACGCTGCAAACCTATTCTTTAGATTATTTTGAAACTGAGTGGAACATCAGCATACAGGATTCAGCTGAGACATTGCCGTTATCCTGGGACATTATCTTGCTGTGCCAGCAGTGTGTTTTAGCTGGGAGACCCCAGAACCCACACAGGAACCCATCTCAACATGCTGCCACTGGACTCAGATGGACTTTACCTCATGATATTCTGTGTGCTTGATTTGCTGTAAGACCCGAAATACAAAGCCACAGCAAGACAGTCCTGGAAGAAACTCAGTGGCAAGGACCTTCCTCCAGAATCACCAGAGAGAATGGATTTTCATTAGTTTTGTTTACTTATATGAAGTTACTTATTAAGCTTCAGTAGCCTAAGGAGACAAATAAGATAACATCTCCTTTCTGTTTCTTATTAAATCATCTCTGTCCTCTTGTGCTCTCTCATTTTCTGAATTGTCCAAAATTCAAGGGCTATTTGGTTGAAAATGTTCAATCCTGATGGTCATGATTCTTTTCTTCCCAGTAGATATTTTATTCTGGATTACTCTAAGCCATTCAATATCCAGTGAATGGCTTGGAAATGACTATGCAATCCAGCTTTGGCCTTTGACATAAGAATGTGGGAGGGGCTTCTGGGAAATATTTCTTCACTCATAAAAATGAGGAGTCCCTTAGTAGGGCACACAATCAACATGTTAGGCTACTAGCCAGAAGGTAGAGGTTCGAAACCACCTCAAAGAAAGGCCTGGGAGGGAGGTGGGAATTCAGCCATTAATAAACCTTGTAAAGCATGATTGTACTGTGGCACTCACGTGGATATTACAAATGAGAATAAGCCCAAAGGCAGTGGATTAATAAGAGAGTTAAGAAAGTCACTTCCTGCCCCCCTCTTTTACTATACACACTGAGGTGTCCAGATATGATGTTTAAGATTTCCACAAATATATTTTGGTGTTGATTTGAGCCATATGAAACACACAGGCTATACAGAAGACCTCAAAATTCACTCTTTGACACTTAGTCTGAACCAACTCATAGCTGAACCTCTCTTGGGTTTCTGAGTCTGTAAACCACAAGGGAAGAGATTGCTTGTCCTTCTCTCCAGGAGCCACCAGAGAGGTTTACCCTTTGGAGTAGCAGTGAAGCTCCCTATGGGCTACGTCACCAGAGGACAGCAGAGTGCAAAAGTGAGAAACCTGGGTTCTTCTCACTTCAAAATATACCATTTTAGAGATTTTTGTAGCCACATCAAGAAAAGTGAAAAGAAACGAATTTCTCAGTAGTATGTTTTATTTAGACTAATAGACACGCAATATTACCATTTCTACTTGCAATCACCTTGACCCTCTGCAGCAAGTGCATGAGGTCCTCCTCAGTTTCGGCAAGCAGGGTTGTGTCATCTGCATAGGGCAGATTGCTAATAGATCTTCCACCAATCCTGATGCCACACCTGATGCCACACTTCTCATATAGCCCGGCCTTTCAGATAATCTGCTCTGCATACACGTTGAAAAGGTATGGAGATAGGACACATCCCTGGCGTACACCCTTCCCAATTTTGAACCATGTGGTGTTACCTGGCTCTGTTCTAACTACTGCCTCTTGTTCCAAGTATAGATTTCGCATTAGCACGATCAAATGTTCTGGGATTCCTTCTTCTCAGAGTCAGCCACAGTTTGTTATGATCCACACAGTCAAATGCCTTTGCATAATCAATGAAGCACAGATATACATTCTTCTGGTATTCCCTGCTTTCAGCTAAGATCCATCTAACATCAGCTACAGTATCCCTAGTACCACGACCCCTTCTAAACCCAGCCTGGACTTCTGGCAGTTCTCTGCTGATGTGCTGTTCCAGTCGTTTTTGGATAATCTTCAGTAGAATCTTGCTTGCATGTGAAATCAATTATATTGTTCTGTAGTTTCCTCACTCAGTTGGGTTACCTTTCTTTGGAATGGGAACAAATACAGATCTCTTCCAGTCAGTTAGCCAAGTGTTTGTTCTTCTTGGCACAACTTGGTGAGTACATCCATGGCAGCATCTATTAGCTGAAATATGTCAATTGGTGTACTATCTATTCTGGGGGCCTTATTTTTTGCTATTTCCTTCAAAGCAACTTGAACTTCTTCCTTCATCACCATAGGCTCTTACTCAAATGTTATTTCATTAAATTCTTCTGTATATGCCAATTCCTTTTGTTACAATGACTCAGTATATTCCTTCCATCTTCTTTTAATACCTCCTGGATCATTTAATATTCTGCCTAAAGCATCCTTGATTATAGCAACTCTAGGTTTGAATTTGTTCTTCAGTTCCTTGAGCTTAAGAAATGCTGAACGAGTACAGCCCTTTTGATTTTCCGACTCTAGCTCCTCACACATTTCATTGTAATATTTTGCTTTGTCATTCCGTGTTGCCTTTTGGAATCTTCGGTTCAGAGCTAAAAAATAAAAGAGAGACTATTTCTCTTTCCCAAAGCTTCTTTGACCACCTAGTCTATTTTTTTTTAATTTCTTTCCTCCCGGTGCAGAGTATCTCTGCATTCATTATTGTTGTTTTTTGTATACTACCAAGTCGAAACCAACTCATAGTTGATCCTCCAGAAAGTTTTCAGAGGTAGTTTAACCACATGGGAGGATATTGTCCATCTTTCTCCTACGGAGCAGCTGGTGGATTTGAACCATGGACTTTTGGGATGGCAGTGCAGCTCCTTACCATTAGGCCACCAAGGCTTTCAAGGAACATAAAATTTTCTTAGTCCATAAAATGTTACTTTTATCCTTCAGGATATTACATACCCACTCAACTTATGCTTGTATGATTGAAAGAGGACACCCAAGTCCCAAACAGGCAAAGAAATCCATAGGTAAAATTTATGGCTTTTTAAAACAACCAAAAAAACTAACCAAAGCTCTTTGACTCAAGTTCCATTGAGCAAGCTAATAAAGCATCTTATTTTTCCCTTCTTTAAGAATGAGTAAATACACGTAGCAAGTGTCCAATGAAGTGTAACATTAATTTATAATAGCAGACGAGTTACTATGGTTGCTCCCAGCAAAGGCAGTAATGTAGCACCAAACAGCACTTGAACACCTCTCAAGCAATCAATATCATATGGCAGAAACAGAAGTAATGGCAAGAAAAGATGGAGGGCTAGCTAGAGGAGGGAATCTATTTTAAATTTCCCTCTGTACTAAAACTAAAACTTCAACCTCATTGCCATTAAGTCAGGGATGGTTTATAGCTGACTCTCCAGAGGGTTTTCAGAGGCTATAAATCACAGGGGAGGAGGTGCCCATCGATATTCTGTGGAGCAGTTGATGCTTGTGAACCACTTATCTTTGAGTTGACAGCCCAGTTCCTTATGCACTAGGCCTCCAGAGCTCCTTCTGTCTTCAATGTTATGTTGTTATGTGCCGTCGAGTCGCCTGCGACTCATAGCGACCCTATGTACAACAGCCCTAAACTGTCCTCTGTCCTGTGCCAATCGCACCGTCTCTGACACTCCCATCCCAATTATCCCAGTCACTGAATCAATCCACCTCATAGAGGGCCTTCCTCTCCTGCGCCGTCCCTCCACCCTCCCAAGCATGATGTCCCTCTCTAAGGACCGGTCTCTCCTCACAACATGTCCAAAGTAATAGGATTTGAAAACCAGGACTAGCCCTTTTGGACTGAGTAAACTCCAGGGATTTTCTTGGACTATTCCTGGGTCAGAATGAGAGCTACTTAGAGTAAGACATGAAGTTTTCTGCTAATCAATCTTGCTGAGGTCAGAGAAAGCTTGAATGATTATTTCAAACATTAATATGCAGGTTTGACCTTGTTTATACACATAGGAGGTTGATATGTACCAGTTATAACAGATTTTTTAAAAACCAGTTACTGACTTTGATTTTGTCATTAAAACCTCGTCAGCAAGGTGGAGATCATGAGGGACAGTGCAGGGTAGGACAAGCTTCCTACAGTCTGTTTACAAGATCACTATGAGTGGTAGTTGACTCAATGGCACCCAACAACAAACATGATGTTTTAAATCCTCTTTTCTATATGCAACATGTAAACTAATGGGAGACAATGACAATGTTGCTGTTGGATTTCTTTTGTTTGTTTATTTCCATTTTAGTTCCCCAGACAAGGATTTGCAAATCTTTCTTCATATTGGAATGATCTGGGGCGTTCATAAAAAATCTCGGTGTCTAGGATGCATCTGGGTCAATTATATCAGAATCTCTAGATGTAGGATTGTTTTCTCGAAACTCCTAGCCAGGTTTGAGAGCCAGTTGACCTTCACGAGTGTTGGTGTTAAATGTCATGAAGTAGTTTACAACGCATAGTAATCCTATGAACAACGGATTGGACCCTGCCCTGTCTTGTGCCACAATCATCTCTGACATAATTGAGTCCGCCATTGCAGTCACCATGTCAGTCCTGCTCATTGAGAATATTTTCATTTTTGCTGACCTTCTACCTTTGCAAGTATCACATCCTATCGCAAGGACTGGCCACTCCTAAAACATGACTAATGTATGTGAGACCAACTTTCACTATCATTGCATGCAAGGAATACCTTGGCTTCACCTTTCCCCAATCATATTTATTTGTGGTTTTGAAAGTCCATGGAATATTCAGTACTCTTCTCCAACGTTATCACTCAAGGCATCAGTTCTTCTGGCATCCTTATTCATTGTCAACTTTCTTTCAGCTACATGGCCAGTAATGGAAAATATCATTTTGGTTTGTATCAGATGCACCTTCATCGTCAAACTGACATCATTGCTCTTCAACACTTTGGAGAGGTTCCTCAAAGCAGACTCTTCCGATGCAATATGTCTTTTGATTTCCTGACTGCTGCTGATGCCAAGGGTGTTGATTGTGAATCCAAACAAGATTAAGTCATTGGCAATTTCTATCTCTTCTCCATCTATGATTATGTTACCTATTGGCTGAGAGGTGAGGACTTTTGTCTTCTTGAGGCTGAGATGTAATCCATACTGAAGGCTGTAGTCATTGATCTTTTGTATCAAGTGCCTCAAGTCCTCTCCACTTTCAGCAAACAAGGCTGTGTTATTTGTATATGATGTGCTTTCCTCCAATCCTGATGCACATTCTTCATATACTCCAGATCTTGAATGATTTGTTGTGCATGCAGATTGAGTAGGTATGGAGAAAGGATACAGCCCTGACAGACACTTTTCCTGATTTTAAACCCTGCAGTGTCTCCTTGCTCTGTTCTAAGTAGCTTCTAGGTCTAGACATAGGTTTTGCATCAGCACAATTAAGAGTGCCGTATAAATAAACACTTTAAACATAATAATATCCAAATATATTTTATAAAAACATGCAGTTATAATTGGATCTCATTTACTGTCCACCCAACAGTTCTCCCCTTCCTATTTTCCAATTGAGTTTCACTTTTTTCCAACCTCCACTGAGTGATCATGTGTTCAAGAGGAGTTAGACTCCACCTCAAAGAGTGAATCATTGTCCTTTGATTTGTTATGAGAGTGGAGTCATTGAGAATGTCAAGTTGGAAATAAGAGCCGCATTGCTCAGTGTATTTTCTGAGGGCTGAACTAGGGAGAATTAATATTTTACTATTAAATTTTATCAATATTTCCTGTATCAGAAATAGATAAAGACTGGAAAAGGACATATTGCATTGTTTCATGTAAGTAGAACTATGCTAATAGAACCGATGTAATGGTTCTTTTCTGTTTGATGGTATTATATCTTAAGCTAGTTGTAAAGTTGTATGCAGGGTTCTGGGGGGTAGGGGGTGGGATGTGCCTCTAGACAGTTCTTCTATTAGCTCTCTCCTTTGCTGCTTCTTCCAATGTCCAGCCGGAGATGGTTATAACATTACTTGATCAGGGGAGCTGCTTTGCATTCCACCTATGTGGAGTGTGCACAGATGCCTCCGTCAGATTAGGGAAGCAGGACGAGGCAGTGAAATCACACTGAGAGAGGCAGGATTCCAGGGGAGCCAAGAAGTCACTGGAGAGTCCAGCCCAACACACAGGATTGGCAGCTGCCAGGCCTTCTTTGGTGCTGGAGACAGATTTCTAAAGAACTCCAGCTCTAGAAGTGTGGCTTGTCTAGCCCTGAGAGTAGAAGGATTTTATGAGCGTTTATTTGCAAGCAGACAATTAGCCTGTACAAAAGGCCACTGAAGTAAAAGGAACTCGTTTAATAAATTTAAGGTAGCCTTAAAAAAATAACAGGAAAACCATTCTAGCAACACATTCACACATAAGCTATCACAGCTTATATGATCTACAAGAAAGACTAATATTACATACCTTCTCAAATCTTCTTTGAACTGTAGTGAAAACTGAACATCTCCCATGAGGACAGGGTCTACTTCCAGTAAGGTCAAAGAAAGCTCTTCACAAATGAACCTTTCTCCAAATAACGACTCTGAACTCTATGTTGTTGTTGTGGTGGTGGTGGTGGTGTACTGTAGAGCTGGAACTAACCCATAGCTGTTTTTCAGAGGCACTTCATTGCACCAGAGGAGATTACCCATCCTTCTCCTGTGGAAGATTTGGTGGATATTAAATACGTTGGAATTGACATGACAGAATCTAACAAAAACAACAAAATGCATTGCTCAAAATGTCTAAGATGGAATAAAAATTATTAGACGTACAAAAAACCAAGAAATTATTATCCATAAATAGTAAAGAAGACAATCAAGAGAGACCATTTTGAGGTAACTAAGATGTCTGAGGACCAGTAGAGATCAAGAGACACATTCCTTTGGGAAAGTCTACAGTCAGGGACCTCTCCAAATCATTGAGGAGAAATGATGTCAGTTTGAAAACCAATGTGTGCTTGATTCAGACCATGGTCTTTTCAATCACTTACAATGCTTCTGAGAGCAACACAATAAATAAGGATGATGGAGGAAAAACTGATGTCTCTGAACTGTAGTATTGGAGAAGAGTGCTGAATATGCCATAGCTTGTAAAATAACCCAAAAACCCCAAAAATCAATAAAACTACAAAAAAACACTAAGTAGATATATCTTAGAGAAGGTGGAGCCATAGTGCTTCTTGGAGGCAAAGATGATAAAGGTTCATCTCGCACACTTTGGGCATGTTACTAGGAAAGACTATTCCTTAAAAAGGAACATGTTGGTTGGGAAGGTAGAGGGATGAAAAGAAAGGAAAATGCTCAGCTAGGTGGATTGACACAGTAGCTGCAGCAATGTGCTGGAGTATGTCAGAGATTGTGACGATGACACAAGATAGAATAGGATTCAAATCTGTTGTTCATCTATTGCTGAGTCATACTCGATGGCACTTCACAACAACAAAATGTCTGAAGGGAGCTCTTGTGGCTTACTGGTAAAGAACTGAATTAAAATTTACTTGATGGCAACAGATTTTTTTTCAAGGGTTTTTTGTTGGTTTTTTTTAAAGAGTGAAAACCAAGTTTCTCCTTAGAGGCTAGGATTTTGAAGCTCCATTTCACATACTTTGGGCACGTGGCCAGGAAAGACTTTGAAAAAGGACATCATTTTCTAAGGGGTGGAGGGATAGTGCTGGAGAGGAAGATCCTGGATGAAATAAATTGATATAGTGACTAGGGAAATGGGGCTTGGTGTGTTGGAATTTGTGACACTGGCTCAGAACAAGACAGGCTTCAGAGCTGCTATACATAGGGTCATTATGGGTCCCAAGTGACTAGACGGCATATAACAATAGCAACAACAACAACTATGTTTGAAGGTTTAAAGGAAAACATTTTCCCACAAGGTTAAATAATCAACTTTTAGTCCTATATGTGACATCTATATCTATCTCTTGTGAAAATTTTTAAAATGCCCAAAGCATACAAGAATTAAAGTAAATATGACAATTTCCTGTTGTAATTTTACTTAGCACTTATTTCCAAATGTTTTACATATATTTAAAAATTCTGTTCTAATCAAAGTACGAAAATCTGACATAACTGGTTTGAAAGAGAGATCAAAATGGAAAACGTTATTAAGTAGGTATAAAAGTAGCAATTCCTTGGTAGTATAAACGGTGACCATGTGAGATTGCTGGCAGTTTAGAGGTTTGTATCCATCCAGAGGCACCTTGGAAGAAAGGCTTGGTAACTTCAAACTCATTGACATCAAATTGATTCTGATTTATATTAACCCTGTAGGATAGAGCAGAACTGCTCATTTGGGTTTTCTGAAGCTGTAAATCTTAATGGTGCAAATTTCTCATCTTTCTCCTTTAGAGTAGCTGGTGAGTTTGTGCTGCTGGCCTTTCAGTTTGCAGCCCAACACTTAGCCCACTATACCACCAAGTGGTAAAGAAGAGAACTATCTATTTATTTCTACTTATCTATCTATCTATCTATCTATCTATCTATCTATCTATCTATCTATCATCTTGTTGTGTATATTAAGTTGGAACCCACCCATAGCTGACCCTCTAGTGGGTTTTCAGAGGCAGGTAATCGCACAGGAGGAGATTGCCCATTCTTCTTCTGCAGAGGAGCTTGTGCATTCGAACAGCATACCTTTGGGTTTGCAGAGTAGCTTCTTGCCACTAGCCAACCAGATATAGATGATAGATATAGATATATAGGTAGGTAGGTAGGTAGGTAGGTAGGTAGGTAGGTAGGTAGGTAGGAAGGGAGGGGGGAGAGAGAGAGAGACACTCCCACCCCCATAAACAATTAAAACACCTTCATTGTCATCTAGTCAGAAGGGATTCAGAGCGGAGGCTCCAGTGGGTTTTCAAGGCTATAAATAAACTGAAGGAGATTGCTCCTCTTTCCACATAGAGTGGCTGGTGGAGTCCAGCTGTCAGAGAGGTGCCACCTTTGAGTTTGCAGCACAACTCCTTACAGACAACACCAGGTAGCTCCCCTACTTAAAAAAAAAAATTCACCCACCAAAACCCCTATGGAGCACAATTCTCTTCTAGTAAATATAAATGAGTTTGCCATTTTTTAACATAATTAACTAGCTGTTGTTGTTGTTGTTGACTGCCTTCAAGTAGAGCATGGCTTATGAAGAAAAGGCTTGAAGCCCCTCTACAACTATCGAAGTTTATCAAAGTTCATAGAGTTTCTGGAGGCATGTTGTTTAGGAAGCGGATGCTGCTCCTGCTTCCACCATTAAGTAGTAATAAAAAGAAAAATAAAGAACTCTGAAATATCATAGAAGTAGCAGCTGTACCCTTCAGGGCTGAGAGAACAAAGGGTAGAGGTTGGGGTTATTAAAACGTGGACGCTAAGTGGCAATGCCCCTTGGAGCTGAAACCCAGACCTCGGTACAGACAGCGAGAATTGGCTAGTGCTGGTGAGGCGACCAGGACAAAACAGGTTTGACTAGAACCAGAAAAACTGCAGACTAGATTCAACTGCTGTGAGCGAGATGGTGTGGGGCTAAATCAGGACTTTGAACCAGTTCATTCTGGATTAATCTCCTGCTGATAATTTGAATTTTAACAAGATTTTTATGTTCTATATAAAGATACTTGGGAATAAAAAAGCCTCACCTGGAGTTCTGACAATAGGGATTCTGATTTAGTGTGTCTGGGGTATTGTTGAGTCCCTTCGTGGGGGAATCTACCCATAGCTGACCATCCAGCAGGTTTTCAGAGACAATTAATCACACAGGAAGAAATTACCCATCCTTCTCCCCCACAGAGCAGCTGGTGGATTGGAACGGCATGCCTTTGGGATTGCAGGACAGCTTCTAACAAGGAGGCTCCCAAAGGTCCCTATACCTGGGGTGGAAATGTAACTTCTCCTTAGGGCATTAAATCAGAATGAACTGGTGTTTTGAAGCTCCTGGCTAACGTGATATTCACAGGAACAGGAAACATGATTTTCAAAGAAACCACAGGGAGGAGAGAGTCCCTTCTTCCTCTGCCTGCCTTCCAGTCTCCTAGCATACCTTGTGGATACAGTCAACATGCAGACAGGGGGCAAAGAAGAAATGGACCAGCATTAAAAAAAAAAAATTAAAAAATCCAGAGGCTAAGAAAGCATATTTGGAGTTGAAAGACACTTGGTAAACGGTGCACTTAACTAAAGCCAGATAAGGCCCAATTCCTTTCAACTCTCAAGGCTACAGTTTTTAGTTTACTTCTATTCCATCCTACACAAAACACAGATGGCTTTGTGAAAAACAAAGCTAGTCAAGAGTTTCGAGGAATAAAGCAATGACTTCTACCAATACTAATACAAATTTCAAAAATGCCCATTAAAAGGAGCCGACTAAGTTTAGTGATTAATTAGGCAATTCCAAAAAATAGAAAGGTTCAGGCCTTCTCTAGAGAGCGCCACTCTTGGCTTAATAATCCATAAACAGAAAAGGAAAGTATTTTTAAAGGGTATAAAACAAGAAAGAAAGAAAGCAAAACACTCTTCTGTGTTCATTCCTAGAAGAGAAATATAAGTATTTTCTTCAATCAGATTTTCAAGTCTCTTCTTTCCTAAAACTTGTGAAATTCTTCATTACCAAGTGTTGTGACTTTATTTTTATTCCTCAGTTATATTCAAATACTAACCCTTAGTACTTGTAGATGTGACCTTACTAGGAAACAGAGCATTTGGAGATTTAAATCTTGAATATGAAATATACTGGTGTAGGGTAGACCCTAACCCGTGTGACTGATGTCCTCATAAAAAGAGAAGAAAGAAATATAGAAGGAAAACAGGGACAGATATTAGGGTTATTTTGTCAAAAACCTAGGAACACTGTGAATTGCTGGCTTGCAACAAAGCTAGGAGAAAGGCAAAGAATAGATTCTCCCTCAGAATCTTCAGGACTCAACTTGCTGACACCTTAATTTAGACTTTCAGCCTCCAGAACTATGAGGGAATATGTTTTTTTGTTATTTTAAGCTACTCATTCTATGTTAATTAGTATGGTCAACCCAACAACTCACCACATTGCTGTCAAGTGAGAACCCACTCATAGATGACCTTCTACCAGGTTTTCGGAGACTGTATATGATGTGGAAGGAGATTGCTCATTTATCTCCCATGAAGTAGCTGGGAGATTTAAATTGCCTGCTTTGGGGTTGGCAGTGCCACTCCTTACTCATTAGACCACCTGGGCTTCTTAATTAGTATGGTAGCCCCAAGAACTAACACTGCAAGTAAAACGAAAATCAGTGTTTTGAGCTTAATCCCTGCCTACAACCATCTCGTCAGAGAAACCTTCTCCCTAACAATCTCACTGACTACCTCTTCCTACTCAGTTGATTTGTCTTTATTTAGTTTTACAAAGTATTCTCTGTTTAATGTCTGTGAATGTAGTTTCTCTCAGAGAGAGAGAGATCTCTTGTACTTTTATAGTAACTACATCATTATCACAGTCCCATGAACAAAATCAATTGAATGAAATGGCAAAATGGATTTTAATGAGGCTTTTAAGAGTGGGTTATAATTCTGACTTTCTCTGAAAGGGCTTCTTTTTTTTGTTCAACTAGTTTATTTACAAAATTTGAGTAAATTGTTTTCAAGAACAAATTCTTTCCATTTCCCTCACCCCTCCACCCATCAAATTGTACAACCCTGTGATTAATCAACCCTTCCCCCCGCACATCCTCATCCCTCTGCTTCCAACCTCTCCCATCCCTCTTGGATCCTTATACTCATTCTACAATAATGGTTTTATACAATATTTGTCCTTGTGGGACTAAGTTAGTTCACTCAGCATAATGCTCTCTAGTCCCTTCCAAGTTGGGTAATAATTTACAAAATCATTGCTCCTGTGTGCTGCCCAGTATTCCATTGTGTGAATGTACCATAATTTCTCAATCCATTTGTTTATGGTTGGACATTTGGGTTGTTTCCATGTTCTTGTGATGGTGAATAATGCTGCTATGAACATTGGTGTACAAATCTCAGTTTGTGCTTCAGTTCTCATTTTCTCAGGGCATATTCCAAGTAGTGGAGCAGGTAGGTTATATGGAATTTTTAAACTGGAATCAAGCTTAGAAGCACTAGTCCAAGGTATAAAGAGACTGCCAGATACAACCAGAAATGCACAACATGAAGAGGATAAAATTAATGCATGGGAACGTCTAAAAGGTTGAATTCATGTTTGCATTAAAAACTTTTTCCAACAGGGTGAAAAGAAAACCTACAGACTGAGAACAAGCATTTTGTAATACCATTTCACACAAGAGTCTTTTAACAAGTTTACAGAACACTCTTGGGCCTCCATAAGGAAAAAGACTGATGACCCAATTAAAAACTGGGCAAAAGACATGGAAAGAATTTTCACAGAGGAGGATATTCAAATGTCCAGCAGATATAGGAAGAAATCTTCCGAATCACTGGCAATAAGAGAGATGCAAATAAAACCACAATGATGTACCATCTCACTCCAGTAACAATGGCAAAGTTTAACAGGGCAGCAAGTAATAAATGTTGGAGATGATGTGGCAAGAAAAACACTCTTATACATTACTGGTGGAATTGTACAATAGTGCAACCTCTCTGCAATGCAGTTTGGCACTTCCTCTACAAGGGCTTCTTATTCTTTTTAAGCTTCCTTATTTTTTAAAAAAAAATTGGATAAAATCTTTCCTCAGGGTTTTAGGATCAGAATCAAGTAAATTAGCATTAGTGCCTATTTGTTATTATTGTACCTTTAAATTGGAGCCAACCCATAACTGACCCTCCAGTAGGTTTTCAGAGATCATTAATTGCATGGAAGGAGATTTCCCGTCTTTCTTCCATGGAACAGCTGTGGTTTCGAACCATGTACCTTTGGTTTGGCTGCCCAATTGCTTGCTGAAAGTGAAAATTACTTAAAACACTTGCTACAGACAAAGGGGGAAAAAAATCCTCACCAGTGGGTCAACAGGCAACATCATGATAGATGGAGAAAAGATAAAAATTATCAATTATTTATTCTTGTTTAGATCCACAATCAACACCCTTGGTACCAGTAGCCAGGAAATCAAGACATACTGAATTGGGAAAGTCTGCTGTCTGGGACCTCTCAAAAGTGCTGAAGAACAATATTATTTGTTTGAAGACTAAGGTATACCTTATACAAACCATATCATTTTAATAACTTGCTATGTAGCTAACAGTTGGACAATGAATAAAGATGGCAGAAGAATTGATGCCTTTGAGTTGTGGTGTTAGAGAAGAGCACTGAATATATCATGGAATTCCAAAAGGACAAACGAATATGTCTTGGGAAAGGTACAGCCAGAGTGCTCCTTGGAGGCAAAGATGGTGAAACTCGTTCTCACATACTTTTAGGCATGCTATTAGTGGGGGCCAGACCTTGGAAAAAGACATCATGCTTGGAAAAGAAGAGGGTCATCAAAGGTAGGGCAGACCCTCAACCAGCTAGATTGACACAGTGACCCTAACCGTGGGCTCAAGTATGTTAGAGATGGTCAGGATGGCACATGATAGGGCAGGATTCAGATCTATTGTTCATAGGATCACTGTGAATTGTAGTCATACTTAATGACACTTAACAACATAAGGCCTACCTAGCACAGAGTGTGCACTACGATGTTTTTTCTCCCCATTCTTCTTAGTAAAAAAAACAATGCATTTCCTATTCTGATAGAAGGTTAACCTTTATATTGCAGCACTGAATCCAGAATAAACATGAGATTCTGGTTTTGAATTTTGAGTGTTGGCCCTGCTTCCCTTCACATGTGTTCACATCTTCCAAGCAAAGTCCATCTCCATGTGAATTGTTCATCCTTAGTCACTGTCCAGCTTTCAAAGCATAGCAGGTAATTGCAAAGACGATGGCCTGGATCAGGCGCACCTTATTCTCCTGACTGATGTTGGTGTCATTGAGTCAAGTACGACTCAGTGAAACTCTATGAAAAACAGATTTGAACTGTGTCCTGTTCTGTGCCATCCTTGTGATCTCTGACACACTCAAGCCCATTGCTGCAGTCACTGTGTCAGTCTATCTCATTGGAAGTCTTCCTCTTTCTCTGAGCTTCCCCCTTTCCAAGCATGATATTCTTTCCCAAGGAACAACCTCTCCTAGCAACCTGTCCAGAGTATGAGAGGTGAAACTTCATCATATTTGTCACCAAGGGGCGCACCAGAGACGCTTTTTCTGAGACTAAGGTGTGTCCTGATCTTTTCAATCACTTGTTATGCATGTGAGAGCTGGACAATGAATAAGGATGACAGAAGAAGAATCAATGCCTTGGAGCTAAGGTGTTGGAGAAGAATATTAAATAGACCATGGACTTTAAAAAGAACAAATATATCTTGGAGAAAGTGCAGCCAGGTGTAGATAGAAACAACATGATGTTGGTGTTGTTGCTAGGGGCCATTGAGTCAGCTCCTGTTCATCTCACCCTTACATATAACTGAAAGAATAGAATGGAACATGACTTAATCCTGTGTCATTCTTTCAATGTCTGCAATGTGCAGCTCAGTGTTGCACCCACCCATTGTGTCTATGCATCTTATTTAGAGTTTCTCACTTTTTCAGCGACTTTCTATTTTATCAAACATAAACTCTTACTCCAGAAACTGTCCTTTCCCAATAACGTGCCCAAAAGTTTGTGAAGTGAAATACCACCCTCCTTGTTTCTAATGAATACTTTGTCTGCACTTCTTCTAAGACAGATCTATTTATTCTTTTGATAGTCCATGTCATATTGAAGATTCGTTGCCAACATCACAATTAAAAGGTATCCATTCTTGTTCAATCTTTTTTATTTGTTGCTCAACTTTCACATGTATCTGAGGCAATTGAAAATATCATAGCTTAGGTCACACACACCCTTAATCTTTAAAGTGATATCCCTGCTTTTCAGGACGTTAAAGAGATCCACTGTAGCAGATTAGTCCAGTGCAATACACTATTTGATTTCTTGACTGCTGATTCCATGGTTGTTGATTGTTGATCGAAGTAAAATGAAATAATTGACAAAATTCTATCTTTTCTCTTTTTAATGTTGTTTATTGGTCCAGGTGTGATAATTTTTGTTTTCTTTATGCAGAGTTCTAATCAATACTGAAGATTAGAGTACTCAAGCTTCCTTAGTAAATGCCTCAAACATTATTTGTTTGAGGGAACTCTGGTGGCCTGTGGCAAGAAGCTGTGTTGAGATCCCAAAGGCAGGCGGTTCGAGACCACCAGCTGCTCTGCAGGAGAAGGATGGACAATTTCCTACAGTGTGATTACTGCCTCTGAAAACCCACCAGAAGGTCAGCTATGGGTTGGTTCCAACTCGATGGTACACAACAACAACAAGCCCAGCTGTGTCATCCGCACTTCACTGGTTGTTGATGTGTCTTCCTCCATTACTGATGCCACACTCTATATAATCTAGTTTTGCAGATTACTTACTGAGTATACAGGTTAACAGGAATGGTAACTAGTTGTAACTTTAATGTACATCTTCTAATTTTAAATCATGCTATAAAAACTATACAAATATACTGATAGTAGAGGCAAATCTCTTAGGAGCTGTGAGATTAACAAGCACATTGCCAAGATATATAATGAAAAAATACACAAAGTAGGTTGGGTGAGGTTGGGGTGACATAGGGTCAGTTTGGGGTGATAGTTTCAACCTTCTGCAGGGACTGAAGCAGAAATAGGGAAGGAAGAATGGGTTAGGTGTCTGTGGCTTTAGACTGTATAATTTTCAGTGGACTCTGGGCTCACCGAGAGTCACAGTCACATGCAGCCCTGTCCACATCTTTATTCCTTTTTGCAGCCTCAGGGTAAGGCCAGGTCTGAGCCCCAGGAGTCCAGTCAGAATCCAAAGGATTTCCCTTTTAAGTTCTCAGAATGTGGGGCCTGTCACGTTGAGTCCCTGTTGTTTTCTCCAAACCAGCTGACCCGCCCAGAGAACCTTGACAGCTACAAGTCCCAGCTGAGTCTCTGCAGCTTTGATTTAATGGTGGCTTTGATTTAGGCGGGACCTGGAGACAGCATGGAGCAAGCAGGGACTCTGAGCCCTGCCTGTGCCAAGCTATCTTCTTCCACATGCTTTGTTACAGCCCTGCCTGTGAAAATCACAGAAAGGCTTCCCCCTTGTTCCCTGTGCTGCCTGTCATAGGAAAGATGATCCCCTAACACCCAGAAAATCATCTACAGAGGTGTCTAGAGGCTGGAATTCCTAAATCCCTTCCATTTGATTGCACAAGAGAGATTTAAAATCAGGGGGATCAAGCTTCCAGAACTTCCTCTCCAGCTCTCTCCTGGATTAGACAGATTCTGAGTAAAAGTGAAAGATGTCTGTGCTGCAGATAACTGAAAAAAAATATATATATATAGAAATGACGCATGGCTTCTCTATTCACCCTTCATCCTAAATTGTGTCATCTGTAATTCTTCCGAAAAGAAACAGATATATGCTAGCCCCTTCCTTGGATGGGAGGGGCAAAAATCAAATAGAAACATTTGATCTGATAAAGCCAAAGAATGGCATCCTTACTAAGTGTCAACACTACAGAAATATCTGCAACTCTAAAATGGACTCAATTCTAATTATTGTCAGAACAAACTCATAGCTGACCCTCCAGTGTGTTTTCAGAGGCTGAACATTGGTTGGGAGGAGAGTGCCCATTTCTCCCATGGAGTCGCTGCTTGATTCAAACTATCTTCCTTGAGGCATCTTTAGTTTGAAGCAAAGATGATGAATTTTCTTTTAATGTTTTTGGTCTGCTATCAGAAGGGACCAGTTCCTGGAGAAAGATACCACGTTTGTTAAGCATCAGTAGTAGTTGTTATTGTTGCTGTTAGGTGCCAGTAGAGTTGAGTACTACTCATAGCAGTGCTATGAATAACAGTCCTTTGCCTTCTTCACAGACTCTGTGTAGTTAAGCAGAGGGTCAGTGAAAAATGTGGAAGACAGTCAATGACATGGCTTGACTATTGTTTTAACAAGGAGCTCAAACACAGCAACAGTTGTGAGGCTGATCCAAGCCCAGGCAGTGTTTTCCATTCTGTTGTGCATATGGTCATGATAAATTGGAACCAATTCAATGGCAACTAATAACAAAAAATTTTATACCACATCTTAAAGGAAAGAATGACTAGAGAAGTCATATTATAGCATAGAAAAGTGAAAAACAAACAAACAAACCCCAACAATAACCCAGATGAATGAACTTTCACAAAATAAACACACCTTAGGAATCAGCAGGCGCTAGTCTTATAAATCACTTGCTACGTATCAGAGTCGGATGACGAAGAGATTGAGAGTGTTCACAGCTTCAGTTTGCTCGGCTCCACAGTCAACACTCTTGGCACCAGCAGTCAGGAAATCAAAAAGCGTATCGCGATGGGAAAGTCTGCTGTTAGGGACCTCTCTAAAGTACTCAGGAGCAATAGTGTCTCTCTGGAGAATAAGGTGCACCTGATATAGGCCATGGTATTTGCAATCGCTTGTTATGCATCAGAGAGTTGGACAATGACTAGGGAGGACAGAAGGAGAGTGGATGCTTTTGAGCTGTGGTGCTGGAGAAGGGTACTGAATGTACCATGGACTGCCAGGAAAACAAACAAATTCATCTTGGAGAGGATTAAACCAAGCTACTCCTTGGAGGCAAGGATTCTGGGGCTTCGTCTGACATACTTTGGACATGTTGCCAGGAGGGACGGGTCCTTGGAGAGGGACATCATGCTTGGGAGGGTGGAGGGACAGCGCAGGAGGGGAAGACCCTCTATGAGATGGATTGATTCAGTGACTGGGGTAATCGGGATGGGTGTGTCAGAGGCGGTGCGGTTGGCGCAGGATAGAGCAGGGTTTAGGGCTGTTGTGCATAGGGTCGCTATGAGTCGCAAATGACTCGACAGCACATAACAACAACACGTATCAGAGAGTTGAACAATGACTAAGAATGACAGAAAAGAATTGATGCCTTTGTGTTGTGGTGGTGGAGAAGAATACTGAATATCTATGGACTACCAAAAGAACAAACACGTATGTCTTGGAAAGGTGCAGCCAGAGTGTTCCTTTGAGGCAAGGATGGTAAAGCTTTGTTTTACATACTTTGGGCATATTACTAGGAGAGGTTATTTCTTGGAAACAGACATACTTGAAAAGGTAGAGGGTCAACAAAAAAGAGGAAGACTCAATGATTGGCACAGTGACTATAGCAATGGGCTCCAGTGTGCCAGAGATGATCAGAGTGCCCATCAAATAAGACAGAATTGGAACTGTTGTTCATAGGGACATTATGAGCTGTATTTGACTCAGTGGCACCTAAGAACAACAGGAACCAGCACCCAGATCAAGAAACAGTACAGAAGATGCCTGTACAAGCCCTTCTAGTAGCAACCGTCCACAGAGCTAACAATGTCCTGCCATCTATACCCAGAAATGCACAGGACCTGTTTTTAAGCTTACATCAAAAAAATAATTCTGATTGAGAGTTCTTTATTATATTGGTAAAATCCATTCTCATTGGTGAATGTGGTTGTGGTTCATGCACGCTTATGACTGAATGTATGTTAGTTTGCAAATATACTGCCATCTGTGCATCTGCTCTACTGACGAGGGATGTTTGGGGCCATCATTTGAGGCTGCCAGGAGTACTCTCATTGAGATGGATTGACTCAATGATCTCAGCAATGAGTTTAAGTGTTTCAGAGATGGTGAGGATAGGACAGGGTCTGGATCTGTTGTTCATAGGGTCACTGAGTTGTACTCAACTTGATGGCACCTAACAACAACAGGAATACTCCTGCCTGAACCATATGTCTTTCTAAAAGTCTGACACAAGACTGATAGCTTCCCCTCCCCACCCCAGGATTATGGTTCACACTAGTGATTTGTAACCTTTTGGCTTGATTTCTTTTGATGCCCACTTCCTCCCACACCACATGGAATTCATGATATAGTTTTAACTCAACTGAATTTGGATTGAGGTCATGGAGATGACTTTGGAAAAGCTGGCAGAGTTCCCAAGGAGCTTAAAAAGGGTTGAGAGCCATTGCTCTTACTTCTTACAGAATCCCGAAGATGCTGGTTCCTGCCTCTCCTGAGTCACACTTCTTCATCTCTCTATCTCCTCTACAGATTCTGTGGAAAGTGTGTCTCTCCTTCCTCCGGACCACTCACATACACGTGCAGCTACAGTTCAGAAAAGTGCACAAAGGACCGCCAATGAGGGCCTGAAACTGCTTTGAAATTTCTTTTGTTTCTTTGACTTATTCCCTTCATCTTGCCAAACAATAAGTTCTTCCAAGTCCTACCTCTCAAAAATATGAGAACATTCCTTTCATTCTTCTTTTTTTTATTATTATTATTAAATTTTATTAGTATTAATGAACATTTACAGTGATTTTGGGTTTTCATTCCTTCATTGCTGTACCATTCTCTCTAACCTCTTCCCCAGTTTGTTCTTCTTCCCCCGCCATCCGAATGTCTGTTTTAATTGTCCAATTGCCACAGTGCTTGTCAAAGCCAGTTCTGTTTAATCTCCTTT
>NW_006399994.1:232465-238438 GCF_000299155.1 Elephantulus edwardii
TGATATCTCATAGTTGTTTTAATTTGCATCTCTCTTAGGGCTAGGGATTTTGAACATTTCTTCATGTGCTTGTTAGCCATCTGAATGTCGTGTTCGGTGACGTGCCTGTTCATATCCTGTGCCCATTTTTCTATTGGATTATTTACCTTTATCTAAAGTGCATGGAACATTCTCTAGAATAGATCTTTTTTATTTTTTAAGTCATAAAATAAAATATGTATTAAACTAGTTGTATTATATTAGGAACAAATACCAAGAAGGATAACTGACATTTTCACATAATTACCTCATGCCAATTATATCAAACATAATCCGACGGGGGGTAAGGGGACCCTAACTTCTCTCTGCTGCAAAACACCAAGGCCTGTGTGGTGTGACTGGCCCAGGAGCATCTTCCAGCCACCACTTCCCCAGAGTCTTGTCTGCAGCCAAGTCCAGGTGCACTCATACCCTGGCCAGCAGCAGAATCACTGCCTGCCAGGGTGAGGGGCTGCAATTTTAGACCACAATATTGCCTAGAGTATTAGACCACTGCCACTACCACCTGAAGACTCCACTGCCCTGCCACCTGGAGACTGCCCACCTGCCATTTCTGCTGTCCAGTGCCAGGAGCACGAATATCACAGGTATTTTGGGTGAAACCCTGCTGTCTAGCTATATAATGTGGGATTTCTTTGTTTTTTTTATCATGTGGGATTTCTTAAGCTCAAGAGGAAGAGGCCAGGTGGAGTTGTGGTTTCAGGAGGGCAATAGTCATCCTGCTCGATTGACTGTTCTTCTCAAGACGGAAGCATCAATATGCAGGTCCTTCACAAATCCCTGCTATACTCTGGGTCATTATATAGTTACAACAACCTAGTATCTACTAAGAAAAGACTCACATATTGTCAAGAAAACAGCACTCTGCCACAGTTATTATGGGGGGGGGGGGGGGGGAAACAAAAACAAAAACAAAAAACCTTCTCCTAAAAAGGCAGACCCAATGAATACTCCAGATAGAGAGAAACAGAAGAAATATATTGATGAGGAGTTCTTTGAACAGCTACAGAAGAAGATGCAAATGATGGGAGAAACAATGAAGTTAATAAGGGAGCAAATACCAAGGGAGCTCTGGTGGCCTAGTTGCAAAAAGCTATACTGCAATCCTAGAGGTACACTGTTCGAATCCACCAGATGTTCTGCTGGAGAAGGAGGGGCAATCTCCTCCTGTACCAGTCAGATTTGATTTGACAGTACACACAAAAGGTAATAAAATAAAGTTTAAAAAAAGAAAAAAGAGAGAGCAAATACCCTAGACAGAAAACCAAAAATAAAATTAAAAAAAAAACAAAACAACACCCCAACATATTAATGAGAAGCAACGTGAACAGCTTTGGGAGAAAATGCAAAAGATGTAAGAAAGAATTGATAAATGGATAAACAGGTACAAGAATTAAAAAAATCATCACAAGATAGAGAATGTACAGCCAACATAGTACCTGAAATAACAGAAAAGCATGAAAATACAATACAAAATATTAAGACAGGAATGTCAGAAGTGTCCAACATACAGGTGGAACAAAAGAGTAGAACTGAAGAGATGGAACAGAGAGACAGTGAGTTGGAAGACAAGAGCCTCACTAGAAATATATTAAAAAGAAATATATTTTTAAAAAATTAGAGATGACACATAAAATGAAGAAAACATTAGAGTCATGCGGGATGACATCAAAAAGAACAACATGTGTTTGGTTGGAAAGTCATGGAGAAAATTGTGGAAGAAGTAAAGAAAACTTCCCTGGTTTGGGGGGAGGAAAAATGAGAAAACCCATATTCAAGAAGCACAGCGAACACTGAATAGACTAGACCCAAAAAGAAAAACATCAATACATAGAATAGTCAAATTCCCCATATTAAAAGACAAGGGTTGAATACTAAAAGCAGCACAAGAAAAACAAGGGTCACCTAAAATGGGGAAACAATTAGATTAAGTTCTGATTTCTCAGCAGATACCATGCCAGCTAGAAGACAATGGGATGGCATATACAGAATGTTGAAAGAGACCAATTGCCAGCCAAAGATCCTATATCCAACAAAGCTCTCCATCAAATATAAAGGGGAAATTAGATCCTTTGCAGAAAAGAATGAACTTAAGGAATTTGAAAAAAACAAGACCAAAATGACAAGAAATTTTAAGTGAAGTCCTTTCACAGAGGAAAGTAGATGGGTCATAGTAACCAGAAACAACAGAGAAAGAAACATGGCAAAATAGCAAAAGTAAAACCTGGCCTAATCATACTTAATGTGAATGGACTAAATGCACTAACCAAGATTAAAAGGGTAGCAGAATGGATTAAAAAATGTCCATCAATATGTTGCCTACAAGAGACACGTGTAAAAAAATGGAGAGAAAGACAGACTCAAAATCAAAGGCTGGAAAATATATACCAAGCAAAAGGCAACCACAAAAAAGCAGGCAATACTAATCTCTAATAAAATAGACTTCAGAATGAAAACCATAAAAGATAAAGAAAGGCCTCACATGCTGATTAAAGGCATAATAGATTAAAAAGACATAACCTTGGTCAACCTTTATGCACCAAATGATAGAGCTGCAAAAACATTAAACAATGGTTAAGAGAATTGAAGAAAAACAGACAGCATGACAATAGTGGTAGAAGACTTCAACACACCACTATCACCAAAGGATAGGTTAACTCAAAAGAAACTTAACAAATATGCAGAAGAGGTAAATTATACCATCAGCCAACTTGACCTTGTGAATGTATTCAGGGTACTGCACCCAACTAAAACCCACTTCACTTTCTTTTCAAGTGCACATAGTACATTCTCCAGACTTGGTCACATAGACACAAAACAAGCCTCAACAAATTAAAAAACATTAAAATAATACAAATTTTCTTCTCAGATCACAATGCCATAAAACTAGAAATTAAACACAGGAGGGTAAGGCTTACAAAACCACCACGTGGAAATTAAATAATTCTCTACACCATTGGGTTATAAAAGAAAGTTGACAGAATCCTACAGGGTCTCCACAAAAAAGGGGACTGATAACACAATTACAAAATGGGCAAAAGATATGGAAAGAATTTTCACAAAGAAAGATATTTGAATGACCAACAGACACATGAAGAAATGTTTTAAATCACTGGCATTAAAAGAGATGCAAATCAAAATCACAATAAGATACCATCCAACTTCAGTAGAAGTGGCAAAGTTTAACAGGACAATAAGTAATAAATGTTGGCAAGGATTGGTGAAATAGGAACCCCTATACACTGTTGGTGGAATTGTACAATGGTACACAATCACTCTGGAAAGCAGTTTGGCATTTTTCCGGAAAGCTGAGCTTAGAAATTCTATATGACCCAGCTATTCTGCCACTTGGAATATACCCTGAGAAAATGGCAACTGAGGCACAAATGGAGACTTATACACCAATGTTCATAACAGCGTTTTTCACCATCACAAAACCAGAAACAACCCAAATGTCCAAACACAAATGAATGGATTGAGAAATTCTAATATATATGCACACAATCAAATACTATGTAGCACCCAGGAGCAAAGATTTTGTAAATAACTACCTAACCTGGGAGGGACTAGAGAACATTATACTGAGTGACCTAACTCTGTCCTGTAAAGAAAAATACTGTATAAGACTATTATTGTAGAATGTGTATGAATACACAGGGGGGGAAGGGGAAGCAAAGTGGTGAGAATGAGTGGAGTGGGGTGGGGGGCTGTAGGAGGTTAATCTTAGTGTCATACAATTTGATGGGTGGAGAGAGGGATGGATAAATAGGAAAGATCTGATGTGGAAAACAATTTATATGAACTTTGAAAGTAAAGCAGTACAAAATAAAAATATTAAAGAAATAAAAAAGTAATCCAGCAAACTTGCAAATTCATCCATTAGGGTGTTTGAAAGTTGTAATTTTAGCTAAAGATTTCTCATGTAATATTTTAATCTTCATAACTGTCTCATAAAATAGGTACTATTTTTCTCCTGTCAACCTCCCTTTTCCATTGATAGGAAAATAAAGGCATGGAAATATTATACTTTTCTATTATTCCATAAATATTCCAAAACATAAAATTATGGGTCAAGGCATTAATTTTTAACCAACAAGCTAACTTTTCTTGGAAGAGGTCTAGCCAGAATCCTCCTTAGAAGGGAAATGGTAAGATTTTTGTCTTATATGCTTTGAGCATGCAATTGCTGTTGTTGTTGATTGAACAAAAGATCTAAAGCCTTTCTAATAACTATCATCGTTTCTCAAAGCTCATAGAGTTTTCAGAGGCATATTGTTTAGGAAGTGGATGCCACTCCTGTTTCCAAACTTATCTTAAACTGTGAGCTCCACCAAACACTGTCCACTGTGGTTAACTATAATGCGTTTGACACCCTAATGGCACAAAGTTCAGCATCACAGCAAGCCCAGGTTATCTAAGTACAGCAAGTTGACAGAGGAGTGCTATACCACTTAAAATAATGCTCCTCCAAAATATAATAACAACCAAGTTTTAAATACAAAGGCCCTCCATGAGGTCTTGATGATTCTAAATAAGAGGCTTAAATAAAAACAGCCAATATAATGTTGTTATTATGTGTCATTGAGTGGCCTGTGACTCATAGTGACCCTATATATAGCAGGTCTGAGCCCTTACCTGTCATGAGCCAGTCTCACTAATTCTAACACACCAACTTCCATTTCTCTAGTTATTATATCATTCATCTCATCCGGTGTCTTCCTCTCCTATGCTTTCCCTCCACCCTTCCGAGAATAATGTTCTTCTCCAAGGACTGGTCTCTTCTGGCTATGTGCCCAAAGTATGTGAGAGGGAGCTTCAAAATCCTAGCCTCCAAGGAGAAACTTGGTGTCACGCTCTCTAAGACATACAGGTTTGTTTTCTTGGGAAGCCCATGATAGGTTCAAGATTCTTCTCCAGCACAACTCGAAGGCATAGTTTCTTCTTCTGTAATCCTTAGTCATTGCCAACTCTCTGAAACATAACAAGTAATTGTGAAGACTATGACCTTGATTAGATGCACCTTACTCTCTAGACTGACATTGTTGCTTTTCAGCACTCTGGAAATTTCCCTGACAGCATATTTTCCCAATGTATTTTGTATTTTGGTTTACTGACTGATGTTAAGAGTGTTAGTTGTGAAGCTAAGCAAGCTGCAAAGCTTTTCTCCATCTATCATGGCACTGCCAATTGGCCGAATGGAGAAAATCTTTGTCTTATTGATGTTGAGCTTCAATCTATATTGAAGACTACAGTCCTTGACATTCTGCAGCAGGCACCTCAGGTCCTCCTCAGTTTCAGCAAGCAAGGTTGTGTCATCTGCATATTGTCAGTTATTGATGGGTTGTTCTCCAATCTTGATGTCACATCCCTCTGCATAAAGCCCTACTTCCCAAATGATCTGTTCTGAATAAAGATTGAAAAGGTATGCAGAGAGGATGCATCCCTGATGCACTCCTTCCCTGATTATGAACCATGCAGTGTTTCCTTTCTCTGTTCTGAAGAATGAAAAAAGTCATTACAAAGAAGGAAGAAGAAAAGACCAAAATGGATGTCAGAAGAGACTCTAAATATTGCATTAGAGTGCCAAGAAGCCAAAGCTAAGGGAAGAAATTAAGCAGTTAAGGAGCTGTACAGAAGATTTCCAAGGGCAGGTCATGAAGACAAGGCAAAATATTAGAATGAAATGTGCACCACAACAAGATAAAGGTAAAAAATGCAATTGAAAAATGTGCACAAGGATATAAACAGGCATTTCACCAAAGAAGACATTCAGGTGGCCAACAAGCACATGAAGAAATGTTCAAAATCCCTAGCTCTAAGAGAGATGCAAATTAAAACAACTATGAGATATCATATCACCCCAGTAAGAATAGCAAAATTTAATGGAACAGCAAGCAGCAAATGCTGGCGAGGTTGTGGAGAAACTGGAACCCT
>NW_006399994.1:242186-245780 GCF_000299155.1 Elephantulus edwardii
ATTTTCCTCAGCTTTAGCTTCAACTTGCATATGAGTAGTTGGTGGTCTGTTCCACAATCAGCTCACATGGAATCAGATCGATTACATCTGTGAAATTAATAATAAATTTTAAAAAATTAAAATTTTTTAAAAATGAAATGTGCAAGGAGCTGGAGTAAAAAAATCAAAAGGGCTAGACTCAGCATTTCTTAAGCTGAAGGAACTAAAGAACAAATTCAAGCCACGAGTTGCAATGTTTAAGGATATTATGGCAGAATATTGAATAATTCAGGAAGCATTAAAAGAAGTTGGAAAGAGTATACAGAGTCATTGTACCAAAAAGAATTGGCTGACACAGAAGAATTTCAAGAAACAACATATGATCAAGAGCCAATGGTGATAAACAAGAAAGTTCAGGCTGCTCTGAAGAACTTGGAAAAAAATATATAAAGCCCCAGGAATTGATGGAATACCAACTGATGTAGTTCAACAAATAGATGTTGCCCTAGACATGCTTACCAAGTTGTGCCAAGAAATCCGGAGGATAACTATTTGGTCAACTGACAGGAAGAGATAAATATTTATTCTCATTCCAAAAAAGGATGGCCCTACAGAGTGTGGACATTATTGAACACTATCACTAATAACACACAGTAGCAAGATCCTGCTGAAGAATATTCAGAAAAGGCTGGAACAGTGCAGTGACAGAGAACTACCAGAAATACAAACTAGGTTTAGAAGAGGTCGTGGCGCTAGAGACATTATTGCCGTTATTGCCAATGTCAGATGGGTCTTGGCAGAAAGTAGAGAGTATCAGAAGAACATCTGTGTTTCATTGACTGTGCAAAGGCATTTGACTGTGTGGATTACAACAAATTGTGGCTAACCTTGAGGAAAATGGGAATCCCAGAACACTTGATTGTGTTTTTGCGAAACCTCTCCTTGGGCATGCAATTAGGAGGGCCAATTCCCTGGTGAAAGACATCATTCTTGATAAGGGAGAGAGGCAGCCCAAGGAAGAGCCTCAATGAGATGGATTGACACCATAACGGCAACAGAGTGTTCCGGCACAGCAGCACCTGTGAGGATGGCAGAGCTAAGGGCAGTGTTTCGTTCTGTTGTGTACAGTCATTGTGAGTAGATGCATGCATACACTACCGAGCTCCTTCCTGTAAAGAGTATAACCTAGAAAATGACAGAGGCAATTGTATTATGTCACATAGAGTTGTTATGGTCATAAACAACCCAAAAACAGGACTGATACCTGGTCCAAGGTGGATGGTCCATTAAAAAGTGGCTAGTTCTTCTCATGCTTCTACTCCCTCAGTGCAAAGAATGTCTGCCTAATGTTCTGAGACTACAATGATTAATTTTCAGATCTCTACAGTTATTTACCCTCAGACTAACTTCATAGGAAAGACGCTATGGTAGCATAGTGCATACTTGAATGCACCTGTGTTGCGGGAACAAAAAATAGGAAATTTTCCTCCTGTAAACATCAACCACTTCAGAAATCTGATGGAGGATGACCATGGATTTCACTTGATGGTAGTGGGTTGGGTTTTGTTTTTAGGTTTCACAGGAAAGATTTTAAATTAGATCATTCAAGCTGGCAAAACTCCCTCTCCAGCTCTGTCACCAATTACTCAATTACAGAAAGTACAGGATATATGCACTGCAGACACCTGAGGAAGAGGATGGGTAGAAATGAAACATGAGCTTATCCAACCCAGTAGATATGTCTGAACACCCTTGTTATTGGCTGGTAAGGAGGAGAGGTACCATGATTTGTAGTTGATGGTGTGAAGGTGGTAACAGTATGACTCCCAACATACTCTTCAACAAAACTCTCAAGTTGATTAAAAATGGCTTCCCATCCCTGAGGCATTTTAAATCCTACTTCAGTTTCTGATTATTCAGACCAAAAAGGTAAATCATTCAACCTGGGATTAATTATCAATGCCACAATTTTTTTATTGAGGCATAACACACATATATAAAAGGCTCAAATCATAAGTATTCAGCTCAATTAGCAATCTGCACAGAATGACCGCACCCAGAGGCCAGTTTTTAGATTGAGACAGAATGTGATCATTAGCCAGAATTCCCCTTGTGCATATTTCAGCTACTGCCTCTTCAGCTACAATACAATTCGATTTTAATCGTGATGATTCATTTATTGTTATGTGCTATTGAGTAGGAACTGACTCATAGCTGACTCTCCAACGGGTTTTCAGAGGCAGGAAATATCACAGGAGGCAATTGCCCATCTTTCTCCCATGGAGAAGCTGGTGGACTCGAACTGTGCATTTAAGTTGACTTTACAACTTCTTACCACTAAGCCACTGGAACTCCTTGATGATTCTTCTGACCAGCTTATTCAAAAGATGAAACTTATACAAAAGATGGAATCATGCAGCTTATATTCTTTTATTACTTTTAAAAAACCATAACTTTGTAAAATTTATACATGTTGTGTGTAGTTTGCTTAATGACTTTGTTGTTCTAAAATACTCTGTTGCTAAATATATACAGTTTAAATAGCCAATCCACTGAGGGAGTTTTTGAGGCTCTGGAGGAAGGTGTGCAATCCCCTCCTGTGCAAACCTTTGGAAACCCAATAGAATGTCAGCTATGAGTTGGTTCTGACTCAAGAACAATGAATTTGAATTTGAGTTTTAAGTTGTATTCAACTGAAGATGAACATTTGGGCTGGATTGTTTTTGAACCACATATATAGTGCTGTTATAAAAATGGCTATTAAGTTGATTTTAACTCATAGTAGCCCTATAGGACAAAACAGAACTGCCTCGTAGGGTTTCAAAGGCTGTAACCTTTACTCTTGGCACCAGCAGTCAGGAAATCAAAAGATTAGTAGCATTGGGAAAATCTGCTATCAAAGATCTCTCCAGAGTGCTAAAGACCAACAACATCAGTTTAGAGACTAAGGTGTACCTGATCCAGGTGATGGTCTTCTAAATTGTTTGCTATGCATCTGAGAGCTGCACAGTGAATAAGGATAACAGAAGAAGAGTTGATGAATTTGAGTGGTGATTCTGGAGAAGAGAACTGAACATACCATGGACTGCCAGGAGAATAAATAGGTCTCTACTAGAGAGGGTGAAACCAGTTTGCCTCTTAGAGACAAGGATTTTTAAACTCTGTCTCATATACTATGGCCTTTTCACCAAGAGGGACTAGTCCTTGTTGAAGGACATCATGCTTAGAAGGGTGGAGTGTCAACACAGGAGAGGAAGAACCTAGATGAGATGGATTGACACAATGACTGTGGCTATGGGGTCAGGTATGTCAGAAATGGTAAGGTTGGCCCAGGATAGGGCAAGGTTCAGAGCCATTGTTCAAAGAGTCAGTTCAATGGCACATAAAAACATCAATCTTTTTAGAAGTCGATTTCCATAGCTTTCTAGTGGGTTCCAAATATTTCTGAGCCTCTACATCTTGTGGTTCCTAACCTTTATACTATAATAGACAAAGTGCTAGTCAATAGGCCTTTTATTTTAAGAACTACCTTCCCTCTGTAACTTGATTTGTGCCACTATTGGAACCTCTACTTGGAATATTATTGCTTTTTAATTTTTTACTCATGTACTTTTA
>NW_006399994.1:247256-273020 GCF_000299155.1 Elephantulus edwardii
GGGGGGGGGGGGTCCACTAATTTTTCTATGGGAGAAAGATAAGCAATCTCCCCTTGAGCCATTTATAGCCTCTGAAAATCCACTGGAGGGCCAATTAGGAGTTGATTCGAATTTGATGGCACACAACAATTATCTGTCAAAATAATGCATGATATTATTAACTTTCATACAAACTCTTTGGATCTAAGGGAGCTCTGGTGGCCTAACAAGGAGGTATGCTGAAAACTCAAAGGAAGGCCATTTGAATCCACTAGCTGCTCTGAGGGAAAAAGATGGATAATCTCCTCCCATTCAATTTTTAGCCTCTAAACACCTGCAGGAGGGCCATGTATGAGTAGGTTTTGACTCCACTGCAATGAGTTGTTGTTAATCTGCAATGTGTTATTGTTAGGTGCTATTGAGTTAATATCAACTCATAGTGTTCCCATCTGACAGAGCAGAATTGTCCTGGAGGGTTTTCTAGGCTGTGGGAGTAATATGTATGTGACTAGATTCATCAAGTCTTTCTTAAGAAACAGCTAAGTGGGTTCAACTGCTAATGATTTATTAGCATCCCGTTTCTTCCTGGTAAATTATCTAGGACTGAAATCACAATTCTTTGCATTACTTGTAGCAACCAAAAATAAGATCCCTGGTGGGCAGATGTCACAAATGCCTGGCTGCTAACCAAAAGGCTGGTGGTCTGAACACACCAGCAGCTCCATGGGAGAATAAAGTAAGATTTTCTATGAATCTAGTATCTGCTCCTGTAGCAATTGCAGTACTAAACAATTCACAGTATTAGAAGATCTTGGTTCCTACTTAATCACTTTTCACTGACATATTTCTTGTTGTTACGTGCTATCAAGTCGCTTGTGACTCAGAGTGACCCTATGTACTATAGTCTTGAAACCTGCTCTATCCTGTGCCAAACTTATTGTCTCTGACACGCCTACCCTCATTATCCTAGTCCCTGAATGAATCCATCTCATCGAGGGTTTTCCTCTCTTGCACTGTCCCTCCACCCTTCCAAGCATGATGTCCCTCTCCAAGGAATGGACCGTCCTTGCAGCATGTCCAAAGTATGTCAGACAAAGCTTCAGAATTCTTACCTCCAAAGAGCAGCTTGGGACAAACTCTCTCTAGGACAAACCTGTTTGTTCTCTAAGCAGGCCAGGGGATGCTCAATAATCTTATCCACTACCACAGCTGAAAGACAGCAATTCTCCTTCTATCATCCCTAATTATTGTCCAGCTTTCTGATGTGTAGCAAGCAATTGCGAAGACTATGGCTTGGATCAGGTGCACCTTAGTCTCCAGACTGATGTCATTGCTCTTCAGTACCCTGGAGCGGTCCCTGATGGTAGACTTTTCCAGTGCTATTCATCTTTTGATTTCCTGGCTGCTGGTACCAAGAGTATTGATTGTGGAGCCAAGCAAACTAAAGTTGTTAACAATCTCAATCTCTTCACCATTTATCATGATGCTGCCAATTGGCCCAGTGGTGAGAATCTTTGTTTTCTTGATGTTGAGCTTCAATCCATATTGAAGGCTACAGTCCTTGACCTTCTGCAGCAAGTACTTCAGGTCCTTCAGGTCCTTCTCAGTTTCAGCAAGCAAGATTATGCCATCTGCATAATGTAGCTTGTTGATGAGTCTCCAATTCTAATGTCACATTCCTCCTCATAAAGCCTAACCTCCCGGATGATCTATTCTGCATACAAATTAAAAAGGTATAATATAGAACACATCCCTACCAAACACTCTTCCCAATTTTGAAACATGCAATGTTTCCTTGCTCTTGTCTGACGACTGCCTCCTGGTCCAAGTATAGGTTTTGCATAAGCACAATCAAGCATTCTAGGATTCCCATTCTTAGAGTCAGCCACAGTTTGTTGTGATCCACACAGTCAAATGCCTTTGCATAGTCAATAAAACACAGACATTCCTCTGGTATTCTCTGCTTTCAGCCAAGATTATCTAACATTAGCTATAATATCCTTAGTACCATGATCTCTTCTAAACCCAGTCTGCACTTCTGGCAGTTCTCTGTTCATGTGCTGTTCCATTCATTTTTGGATAATTTTCAGCGAAATCTTGCTTGCATCTGTTATTAATGATATTGTTTAATAATTTCCACACATCGGGTCACCTTTCTTTGGAATGAGATTAAATACAGATCTCTTACAGTTAGTTGGTCATGTGGTTGTCCTCCAGATTTCTTGGCACAGCTTAGTGAGTGTATCCAGGGCTGTGTCTGTTTGTTGAAATTTATCCGTTTGTATGCTATCAATTCCTGGGTCTTTGTTTTCTGCCAATTACTTCAAAGCAGCTTGAACTTCTTCCTTCATCACCACAGGCTCTTGCTCAAATGTTGTTTCATGAAACTCTTCTTTGTCAGCTAATTCCTTTTGGTACAGTGACTCTGTATATTCTTTGCATCTTCATTTAATGCTTCCTGGATCTTTTAATATCCTGTCCAAAGTTACCTTGAATATTGCAACTCAAGGCTTGAATTTGTATTTCAGTTCTTTCAGTTTAAGAAATGGTGAGTTTGGGCCTTTTGATTTTCTGACTCCAGCTCTTTGCACATTTTATTATATTCCTTTATTTTGTCTTCCTGTATTGTCCTTTGAAATCATCTGTCCAGCTCTTTAATTTCTTGATTTCTTCCCTTTGATTCAGCTTCTTGGTGCTCTAGTGCAATTTTCAGAGTCTCTTCTGACATCCATCTTAGTCTTTTCTTCCCCCTCTGCCTTTGTAATGACCTTTTGCATTCTTCATGGATGATATTATTTTTTCATTATTATTAATTTCAATGAAAATTTACAGAGACTTTGGATTTCCATTCATTCATTGTTGCACTTTTCTCCCTGCCCAACCCTCCCCACCCCAGTACACTCTTCTCTTTAAAAAGTAAAAGAAAAATTATTTCATTGTTTTACAATCCCTCCCTGCAGGTCCACTCCAGTATGCAGCCTTCACTCTGGACTCCTGTCATGACAAAAATACCTAATCACATATCCCTTTTTAAATAGTTTTCTCCCTCATCTGTTTCAATGCAGTATACATTATTTATCCCGTCTTTCTCAGTCTCCTCCCAACCCCGATGTCAGTCCTCTTTTACAACAGTGGCACCATGAGATATTAGTCCTTTTTGATTGAGATACTTCACTCAGCAGAATGTCCTCCAAGGTCACCCATTTTGAATAATATTGCATGAGTTCCTTGTTTTTCAATGCAGTGTAGTATTCCATTGTGTGAATATACCACAGCTTCTCTATCCATTCTTTTGTTGATGGGCACTTAGGTTGTTTCCAACTCCTTGCTATTGTGAACAAAGCTGCAATAAACATGGGTGTGCATGGATAATGTTCTTGATATCATCCCACAGCTAGTCTGGTCTTTGCTCATTGAAGTTCAAGGCCTCAAACCTATTCCTGAGATGGTTTTGAAATTCAAGTGGGATAGACTCAAGATAAATTTTGGTTCCCCTGGATTGATTTAATATTGTTCAACTTCAGCTTGAAGTTGCATATGACTGGTTGATGGCCTGTTTCATAGTAAGCACCTGGTCTAGTTTCCACAGTTGATATTGAGCTTTTCCAGGGATTCTTTTCACAAATGTAATCAATTTGGTTACCCTCAGGTGAAATCCACATATAGCCTACATTTGTGTTTCTTATAAAAATATTTGCAACAAATAAATCATTAAATGTACAGAATTCTATTATTCTATCTCCAGCTTCATTTCTGTCACCAAGTCCATGTGTTCCAACTACTGATTCTTCTTCCCTGTTCCCAAATTTTGCATTCCAGTCACCCATTATTAATGCATCTTGATTGCATGTTCGATCAAGTTCTGACTGCAAAAGTTGGTAGAAATCTTCTATTTCCTTCTCATTGGCTCTAGTTGTCAGTGCATATATTTGAATGATAGTGGTATTCACTGAGCTTCCTTGTATGCATATGGACATTATCCTGACACTTACAACATTGTATTTCAAGATGGATCTAGACATGACTTTTTTTTAGTTATAAAAGCAACCCTATTCTTCCTCACATTTTCATCTCTGGCACAGTAGATCATATGATCATCTGATTCAAAATGTCCTATGCCAGTCCATCTCAGTTTGCTAGTGTCTAGTATGTAAATATTTATGGGTTCCGTTTCTCCTTAACAATGTCTAGTTTTCCTAAATTCTTGCTTCTCACATTCCACGTCCCAATCACTAGTGTCTTCTCACACTGTTCCTCCTTCATTGTGTTTCCATATCTGAAGTCTCAGCCTCAGTTGCCATGTCTGCTTAGCCTAAGTGTGCTCTATTGTACAGTTATTTATCATTTCAAATGAATATGTCAAAACACATCCTTTGACAGTTATATTCCTGGTAACTTCTAATTCTAAGCTACATAATTGGGTGAATAGATGGGTGAATGCATGGTAGGTGGGTAGATAGATGAATTAATGGATGGAGAAATGAATCTTCACTTGAGCTTTTCACCTAAATGAAAAAGTGCTACATCTTTAGTATTTAATCTTAAATTTTGCTTTGCTTTTACATGATTTTTTGCCTTAGAAGGCATATATTCCTGAAGGTATCCTTTGTTTGCTGTGCATAAATCTTTTACACATTCAAGTAGTACTGTTCCATGGTGAAATCTAGAATAGTAAAGAGGTATGGTTTTCCTCTTGCTTTCAACAAATACACTCTTCATTTTCTTTGTAAAAATTATATAGAGAAAGTTAATTTAAACATATGAGTCACTTTATTGTCTAAAGCTATTAGACAAAACTAAAATTATTCTTGGTTTCACCTTTATGTCAGATACAAAAGACTTATGAACCCAGAAATGATCTGGAAGATAGGTTTTCTAATCTCTTGGGATAATAGTAAGATATTTGCTGAGTAAAATGTTCACTTGCCTAGAATTTGAAAAGTCTAAAATGTCCCCTCTGCATTATCATTCTATTTTGTGTGTATATATTGTCTACTCTGGGGGGTTCAAAAGTACTATTACTATATCTTGTTTTCAGGAAGACATTATGGGCAATGTTTACTAGCCATTGGGAGTGAATTGATTGTATCTCTCCTATTTAAAAAGGCGTGGAGTCATCATGATGGGCTGGCTTTGACGTGAGGCAGAGGTCTGGAGTAGTCTGATTCAAACAGAGGTTTGATCTTTTTTTCAGAGAGATATAAAGGGAAATGTTTATGAGCCATTGTGAATGAAGCGATTGTATCCAGCATCCTATTGAAAAAGGTATTTAGGCCCTCAGGCCTGGTTTTAAGTGTTTTTGGTCAAACATTCTTCTAAGTGGTATAGCACTGGTCTGTCCATTTGCTGTACAGAGGTAACCTGTGGTTGCTGTGATGCTAAACACTGTGACACAGATGTGTCAAATTGATAATGGTTACCCATGGTGGACAGTGTTTTGTGGAGCTCCCTGATTAAAACAAGCTTGGAAGCAGGAGTGGCATCCACTTCCGAAATAGCTTGCCTCTGGAAACTCTATGAACTTGAAGAAATGATGGAAATTATACAAGTTTTCAGGTGTTTCTTTCATAGAGTCGTTATGAGTCATCTACGACTCAACCACACTTAGCAACAACAACAATATCAAGAACAGGTTTGAAGGGAGCTCTGGTGGCCTAGTGGCAAAAAGCTATGCTGCAATCCTGAAGACACACAGTTCAAATCCACCAGATGCTGTGCTGGAGAAAGATGGGTAATCTCTTCTTTTGCCAGTTGGATCTGATTTAATAGTGCAATAAGAAAAAAATGACCACCAAAACCCAAAATCTAGATATTAAACTATTTTTAGAACATTTAAAACAATAAAAAAAGAACATGTTTGAGATCCTGGATGCTGATGAGTGAAGACCACAAACAAGTTGTGAGAAGATATCAAGAATATCACCCATGAAGACTGCAAAAGATCATTACAAAGAGAGAGGAGGAAGACAGAAATGGATGTCAGAAGAGACTCTGAACATTGCACAAGAATGCTGAGAAACCAAAAAGCAAAGGGAAGAAAGGAAGTTAAGAAGCTGAATAGAAATTTCAAAGAGCATCTCAAGAAGAAAATATAAAGTATTATTAAGAAATATGCAAAGAATTGAAGTCAGAAAATCAAAAGGGATGAACTCACTCAGTGTTTTTCAAGCCTTGAGTTGCAATACTTAAAGATGTTACAGGCAGAATATTGAATGATCTAGGAAGCATCAAAAAAGCGTAGAGTAAATACAGAGTCATAGTACCAAAAAGAATTGGTTGACATTGAAGAATTTAATGAAACAGCATACAATCAAGAAGTAATCGTGATGAAGGAGGAAGTTCAAGCTGCTGTAAAGGGATTAGCAAAAAAAAAAAGTCCCAGGAATTGATGGAATACAAATTGTCAAGTTTCACCAAGTAAATGTGGGCCTGGATGTAAGTGCCCACCAAATTGTAACAATAAATCTGGAAGAGAGTTACCTGGCCAATTGACTGGAAGAGATCAATATTTATTCCCATTTTCAAGATCAGTAAAACAACAGAGCATGGACATTATTGAACATTATCACTAATATACACAAGCAAAATCTTGCTGAAGATTACCACAAAAATGACTGTAACACTATATTGACAGAGAACTTCCAGAAATACAAGTTGGGTTTAGAAGAGACACTAGGGACATCATTGTCAATGTCAGGAGGATCTTGGCTAAAAACAGAGAGAACCAAAAGGATTTTATTTATGTTTTATTGACATTGAAAGGCTTTTGACTGTGTGGATAACAACAAATTATAGCTAACATTGAGAAGATGGGGAATCCCAGAATATTTGATTGTGCTCCTGAGAAACCTATATTTTGTCCAGGAAGCTGTCATCAGAACAGAGCAAGGAAACACTGAAGGGTTCAAAATCAAGAAAGGAGTGTGTCAGAGATGTGTCCTTTCTCCATACCTTTTCAATCTATATGTGGAACAGATCATTCAGGAGGCTGGGCTTTATGAAGAAGAATTGTGAAATCAGGATTGAAAGAAGTCTCATCAACAACTTGCTTTATTTTGATGACAAAAACTTGCTTGCTGAAACTGAGGGGGGGACCGGAAGCATTTGGTGAATATGATCAAAGACTGCAGTCTTCAGTATGGATTAAAGCTCAACATTAAGGAAACAAAGATTTTCACCACCAGGCCAATTGGCAGCATCATGATACATAGAGATTGAAGTTGTCAACAACTTCAACTTGTTCAGCTCAAAAATCAACACTCTTGGCACTAGCTGTCAGGAAATGAAAAAAATGTGTTATATTGGGGAAATTTGCTGTTAGGGACTTTTTCAGAGTGCTGAAGAGCAATGATGTCATTCTAGAGACTAATAGTCATATAGTCTTTGCAGTTACTTGTTATACATCAGATTGCTGGGCAATGAGTAAGGAAGACAGGAGAACAAACGATGTCTTTGACTTGTGATGCTGAAAAATAGTATTGAACAGACTTGAGAAGAGACTGCCAAAAGAACAAATAGTTCTGTCCTGGAGAGGGTAAAACCAGGTTGCTCCTTGGAGGCAAGGATTTTGAAACTCCATCTGAACTACTTTGGACATACTGGCAGGAGGGGATAGTCCTTGGAGAAGGACTAAAAGGGTAGAGAGTCAGCACAGGAGATGGGAGACCCTGGGATGAGATGGGATGGATTGATACAATGACTGTGGCAATGGACTGGTGTGTTAGAGACAGTAATATTGGCTCAAGATGGGGAAAGGTTCAGAGCTATTGTTCACAGAGCCACTATGAGTTGCAAGCGACTTGACAAAACATAACAACTACTACTATCTGCACTAACTATGGTTTTTAATCATATAATAATGTTTTCTCCAATGTTTCTCCTAAGGTCAATTTTTAATTTGGTTTGACTTATTCCTGAAATATAGCACAACAAACATCTTGGCTCATTTGCCCCCCACAGTTCAACTGGTATGAACTAATGGAATGCAAACTAATTTTAAAACAAGCAAGAGACTTGAGGGGCAAGGTTTAGCTACTAAAAATAAAAAATAATCATAGCATAGTGCATTAAGAGCCAACTGCTATCTCTCGGACATCTGGCACCGTCTATTCTCGAGAACAGCTGCAACCCTGAAAATACCTCCAAAAGCCTCTGAGAGAAGTTCACTCTGTAAAGACCCAAACCTTGAAGGTTACAGAAGCTATGAGGTAATTAGGTCTTCCCTCAGACAAGACTTAAGTTGTATTCCCATCCCTGTTCAACCAGTATGCTGAGCAAATAAGTTGAGAAGCTGTGATTAGAAGCAGGAGTAGCATCTACTTCCTAAACAACATACCTCTGGAAAACTCCATGAACTTCGATAAATGTCGATAGTTATAGAAAGGCTTCAGGCCTTTTTGTCATAGGGTCGCTATGAGTCGTGCTTTACTCAAAGGCAATCAACAACAACAGACTAGATGAAGCAGAATGTGGTATCAAGCTTGGAGGAGGACTAATTAACAGCCTGTGTTATGCAGCTGACATAACCTTGCTTGCTGAAAGTGAAGAAGACTTGAAACACTTGCTGTAAAACATCAAAGGCACTACAGTCTCAATATGGATTCACCTCAACATCAATAAAACAAAAATCCTCATCATTGGACCAACAGCCAACATAGAAGCAGAAAAGACTGACTTTGTCAAGGAGCTCATTTTACTTAGATCCACAATCTACATCTGGTTGCTGTGTCACGGACCTCTCCAAGGTGTAAATAAGCAAAAGTACCCGTTTAAAGACTAAAGGTGGGCCTAATCTAAGCCATAGGGATTTTTTTTTTTACCATTGCTTCCTACGCATCTGAAAGTTAGATAATGAATAAGGCTGACAAAAGAAGATTCGATGTCTTTCAGGGGTGGTGTTGGGAAGAATATGTAATATCCCAAGGACTACCAAAAGAATAAACTTCAAGGAAGTGCAATCAGAGTGCTATTTAGAGGCAAGTATGGTGAAACATCTTATATACCTTGGGAATGTTGTCAGGGCCAGTCCATGGACAAAGACATCATTCTGGGAAGAGGGGTGGTATCAGAGAAAGGAGAACTGACAAAGTGACTGTGACAATGGGATTGGGTATGTTAGAGCCTGTGAGGATGGTGCAGGATAAAACAAGATTCAGATCTATGGTGCATAGGGTAGTTTTCAGTCAGAGTTGACTCAATGACAAATAACAACACAACACATTTCTTTCTTGTTGTTAGCATTATCAATACAACGAGAGGGAGAAATCTCATTTAGAATCCTTAAATATTCATTTGTCCCTTTCACCATATTGAGAAATGTTTCTCGCCTTCAAGTCGGCCCTACTCCCTATCAATGCTTGCTCAGGAGACCATCACAGTATCCCTGCATCAGCTGCACCACGGAACTCCTTGTTGTGTGTGTTTGTATTTCTTGCCCCTCTCTCACTTCCTGTTTTTAAAAATCAAAACCGTTTCACTAAGGTTAGGGATGGAAGCAAAGGAAGTCAGAGATCTCAGGAGCTATTAAAATATGAACAACTGCTTCCTTACTGCTCTAGCACTCAAGGACAGCCAAATCTCACATCTTCAAGGATTTTGATCTCTTTGCAAATCGGTGCATACAATCTGGTGAGATCAGCTTCTTTGGGGGATTCCTGCTGCCCGCTTGCTTTGAGCGGTCCTCCTTGAGTCTATGGGTCACCTTATTTTAAACTGGAAACTTTTGCACCCTGGTCTATTTTGTTATTGTCTAAAATCACCTTTTATGTTTGTTATTTTCTCTTTCTTCTGGAATATAAATTCTTACCAGGGCAAAGATGCTTGTTGTGTTCTCTAGAACAATGCCTGGGACTCATCAGATACTCTGTACAGAAGTGCTGAGCAAATACAAGAAAACTTCAGAAAAGCCCCTTTTCTATCAATTCTGGAAGGTACTTGGAAGCCCAGAGCAAAGACCCTTCTCCCCCTCCAAAAAAGAAAAATCAACCAAAAGCTGGACAACTAGGATTATTTTTTATCCAAGCAGAAAAGCCTGGGAGTTGGAGGCAGGGAGCCATCTCCTGCCTTCTCCCCAGCAGAAGTGGGGCGATGCAACATCGTGGGGGAGGGGTGACGCCCCTTCTGATTTCTGACTTTGTGTCTATTGTCTTCCCCGTCCCACCCCCCATTCTTTTCACAATCCTGTGCCCAGGTTTTATATTGTGCTCCTGCTCTTTTTAATCTTTCTCCTCCCTTACCTTCCTACTTGTTTTCAATAATCAAAACTGTGTCTATTGTAAATAAATAAGCTGACAAAGGGCTAAATGTATCCCCTCCTTTGCAGAAAATCTTAACAGTGGGATTTGACAAATAGGAAACACAAAAGCCTGTTGAAACTGGGATTTGAAGGCATGACAAGATGGTGTTTTCAAGGACAGAGACTGGTGGGCTGCGTGGATGGCTGCACCCTGCGCCTGCACCCCAGTGACTCTGCAAGGGTGAGGGCCGAGGGGCGCAGTGCGGGAGGAGGTGCGGGGTTCCTCCACCCTCACCCCAACTAACGGGGTAAGGTTCTGGGTCCACTGTGGCGTCACTGCAGCTTAAAGAGCAGCAGGTGGCGCAGGAAGTGGGTGGAGAGGACGTGGAGGGGTGTGGGGTGGAGGAACAACAACCCCTGACCGGCAACAAGGGCGAGAAGAAAGCGAAGCCCTTGCGGGAAGGGCCCCTGGAGACACAGTGGCGGCTCATCTTGGCCCCCTGCCCATCCCCGCACCGACGCCTCCCTATGCTGCGTTTCCACTTTGTGGACTGGCTTTTCCCGTTTTTCTAAAAGACCCAGGGGTTTTGAGCAGGGTTCCAGTGGAGGAGTGGAGTTCCCTCCCTCCCACAGACCCAGCCACCGACAGAACCCGCTTGCTCCGGTCATTCCTTCATTTCCCCTCGGTGCTCCGCTGCTAAGCCCTCCCACTCGTCGCCCCTCCCTCCCGCGGCCAGCCGCAGCCCCTCTGCTTCCCAGAAAGAAGCCTTTTCTGACTGCTGGACCCCACGTGAATCCCTGCCGCGCCTGCTCTGTTCCCCGACCCTCCGGGCTCTCAGCTCCCCGACTGTCTCCTCCGCTGTCAGATTGAACACACAACAGCCCTAGGCTCTTCCCCACCCTCCCACCCTTTACAGGGTCTTTGTTCCCCTTATAAAGTGCTTCTGTTGTGATGAACTCAAAGCAATCACCCTGTCTGACCACTGATTGCGTGGACCCGCCAGAAAACCTTCCTGGTAGAGAGAGATGAACTCAAAGCAATCACCCTGTCTGACCACTGATTGCGTGGACCCGCCAGAAAACCTTCCTGGTAGAGAGAGCTAGTAGGCAGCAATTAGCAGAACTAACGCCCTTTGTCTTTCTGGTAACTAACCCCTTGTTAATAATTTATCTTCTTAATAACACGCAGGAGAGCATGAGGAGGGCACAGGATCCGGCAATGTTCGGATCTACTGGTCGCTGTTAATCCTACTAGAATTCCCACCTAACAACACCGCTGCTTTCTTAATTATAATAGGTATGCCTGGAACTTGCAGAATATCTCTTGCTAACCCAAGAAAATGTTCTATAAACCTCAATTTCAGATTATCTGTCCAGATTGACAAGAAGAGATAAACACCCTCACATTTCCAAACTGATGGAGGGATAACGAGCACCTGACAAAACATAGAACGAAAATTTTAATTACAGCCCATCTGCACGTCTGCTGAATGTTGCCCCTCAAACCTTTGTTTCTCTTTCCTATCTGTTGGATGTGTGGAGGGAGGGACGTTGGAAAAACATCGTTTGGCAGCTAGCCCAGTTGCAGGTTTTCCTGTTACCCTGCTTCCTAATAAAATAACGACTTTTTTTTTTTTTTTTTAGTCTCCTCAAAGGAAAACCTAGGTCTTAATTTGGGATCAGAAGCTTCAGGGTTTAAACTCGAGTTTTAGAGTTTAATGCAAAATGAGATGTCTGTTTCTTTTCAGATTTAAGTTCAGGGACTTTCCAAAGACAACTAGAGTTGGTTTCCTGAGTAGAGCACCCTGAAGATAGTGACTTTGGGGTCTAACTGTATTGTGGTGGGATATGGGGGAACCTGGGTGAGTGGCATCTTTGAGCACTGGCAGAAGAGGGTCCAACAGTGGTCACTTCCGTCCTGAATACACCTGCCCCAGTTCTGCTTTAGTAGGGTCTCTGGGCCACATGAATATATACCACCACCCTACTACTGGCCAAACTGTGGGGAAAAATCCCTTTGGCTGTCAATTAAACTCTGAAAAAGACAGTTTTCAGGAAGACTTTTTGTTACAAAATGATGTACAAAACTATAGGATTATCCCATGAGAGTCCACATTATTGAGGATAACTTTCTACTAAAAGGCAGGTATTGATTAGCATATTTTAAGCAACCTTGAGCTCCAGGTCATTTTCCACAAATGAATCATGAAGGAAAAGGCTACCAAGCAAAGATATTCAAACTATCACCACAGCATGCCTGTGGCCTCTTCAACTTGAGTCCTTTATTCTTGTACTTTAGATCTGCTTTGCAATAATATTGCCTGGTTGACATAAAGAAATTGGGATTTATAACATATAAAAAATGAAAGATGGCTTGTATAAGACAATGTATATGAGTGGAACATACTATAAGGTTATTATTATATGAAAAATCAATTAAAAAATTAAAAAAAGAAAGATGATTATGTAAAATCACAAATGGAAGACAGCCACACAATACTGGGGATCAAAGTCTCACCACGTTGACACATACCTTCTTGTTTCTGTTAGGTGCCCTTGAGTTGATCAGGATTAACAGTGACCCTATGAACAACAGATCTGAACCTTGCCCTATTGTGATAATCTCCAACATGCCTGAGTCCACTGTTACAGTCACTGTGTCAATCCAGCTTATTGAGGGTCTTCCTTTCTTTATCTGATCCACCTCCTTTCCCTGAATGTTTATTCCCGAGGACTGAACCCTCCTGACAACATGCCCAAACTATGTAAAATGAAGTTACACCATTTTATCATAATGGTCCAGTAGTGAGGATTTTGTTTTCTTGGTGTAATAGTCTTTTATCTTTTTCCATATGTGCTTCAAGTCTTCTTCACTATCTGCAAGCAAAGTTGTGTCACCTGCCTAATGCAAGATGTTAATGAGTCTTACTCCAATCCTGATGCCACGTTCTTCTTCATATATACCAGCTACTTGAATTATCTGCTCAGCATACAGATTAAGTAAGTATACAACTCTGGCACACACTTTCCCTGATGTAAACCATGCAGTGTCTTCTTGCGCTTTTTGGACAACTGCTTCCTGGCCTATGTAGGAGTTTCTCATGAGCACAATTCTAGGATCCTGATTATCTAGCTGTTATCCATAATATATTATCAATGTCTTTGCATGATTAATAAACACGAGTAAATGTCTTCCTGGTATTCTCTGTCCTTTCAGCCAAAACCCGTCTGACAGAAGCAATGGCATCCCTCATTTCACAGTCTTTTCTGGATCCAGTTTGAATTCTTGAAAGTTCCCTGTCAATAATTGGTGGCTAACCAAATGGTCATTGTTTTGGTCCTATCCCTGATCTATGGAAGAAAGATGTGGCAGTCTGGTTCCATAATATTTATAGCTTAGGAATCGATATGGGACGGGGAACATTTCTACTCTGTTCTCTGTTCTACAGGGTTGCTATGAAGGGCTAGTGACTCAATGGTATCATTTACAGCTCTGAAGACTTTAAACAAGGACCATCACTTGAAAGTACATTATTAAATAAGAATAGAGAAGGATAATATAATTCCATTCTCCATTTGTTTTTGTTGTTTAGTGCTATTGAATTGAGTAGGAGACATAGTGACTCTATGAACAACAGATCTGAGCCCTGTCCTATCCTGTGCCATTATCATCGCTGACACTGTGTCAATTCACCTGGTGAAGAGTCTTCCTCTCTTTTGCTGACCCTCCACCTTTCCAAGCAGGACACCCCTTTCCAAGAAATATCCTCTCCTAGCATTATGCCCAAAGCATGTGAGATAAAGTTTCATTATCTTTGCCTCAAAGGAGAGCTCTGATGGCACCTTCTCCAAGATATGTCTGTTTGTTCTTTTGACAGCCCATGAGATACTCAGTCCTCTTCTCCAGCACCACAATTCAAAGGCATCAATTTTTCTTCTGTCATCCTTAGTCATTGTCTAGCTCTCAGATGCATAGTAAATGACTGAAAAGACCATGGCCTGAATCAAGCCTACCTTAGTTCTTAAACTAACATCATTGCAACTCAACAATTTAGAGAGATTTCTAACTTCAGACTTTTCCAGTGTAGTATGTCTTCTGGTCCCCTAACTGTTGATAACTTCTAATCAACTACAAATATTAACTTTTGAACTAGTAATTTTTTCAAATAAGGGTTGAGAATTCACCTTATCTGGTAAATTCAACTTCTGCGTTTAAACACCATGTAATTCTCTACCTATTAATATTTAATTTAAATAGAAAATGGTAAGGAAAGTCCTTTAAGGAATGTGACACAATGCCTGGTTGTCTTGTCTGGTGGATTCTAAATTCTGCTTATTTGGAATATTTGTTTCTAGCAACAAAGAGTATTATTTATCTGATGACAAAATGATTAAGGTAAAAGTATTGAGAATATCAGCTGCTTGTTACCTGGTTCCACACATAATTTTTTTTTAATTTCCCCAGTTATCCATCATTCTCAACTGTCAATTAGACTAATAATAAGAAGCAGAAGAAAGAATCAACATGCCGTGAGATTATAGAATAGGTAAAATGCCATAGGACAAAGGAGAACATACCTAATGTGACTGAACCTGTGTGCAGGAATTACCAACATTTCAAGGTTGTGGTTCAAATAACCTGTGCTGGTGACGAGAATCACCTGTGTGAGAATTCTAAAATCGAGGTGCTTGATTTGCATCATACAGAATAAATAGGTATGGAGAAAGGATAGAGCCCTGATGTACTACTTCTTTCTTGATTTTCAATCATGCAGTATTCCCTTGCTCTGTTTGCACGACTGTCTGTCCTTGTTATGCCCAGGCATAATCCCCATTTAAGGAACAGACAATCCCTACCAGTGGTGAACATTTGTCATTTAATTTTGATCATATCTGAATTCCTATTCTCTGGTTGTTGGGTATTGCCCACATCATAAGACAAAGACAGAACAACCTTCCATCACAAAAAGGAAGTCATGTTGGGCACAGGCATGGATAACCCCAGATTTAAGTCGCAGAAGCTATGCAATCAGAAATTATGAACAATGGTAATGATCCTAGCAGTTAAATTCCGCATCAATGGCATTGAGGAGCAAGTTGCAATATCTGGACCCTTGTGTGGGTGTTGTTGGGGTCAGATCAGTTCTGCATTATCACAGAGCAGGTTTCTCAGGCTGCTCAGATGTGATATCTGCCCAATGTATTTTTCTTTTTTTATCTCCTTAAATTACTTGAAATTATTGCAACAATCATGCGAATACTCTACTTCAACCCTTCCCTTTCTATGATCTATTCTCAGTGAAGAAGCCAGAATATTTCTGGAAAAAAAAAACAAAACATCCTTCATGGCATACTGTTCCTCAGCTCAAATTCTACAAAGTATCCCATCTCAAAGAATTCTTACAATGACCTATACGGATCTCTCTGACCACACTGAGAATTACCATCTCTCTCATCCAGTCTTTCGTGACAACTCAAGAATGTTGATCAAAAAAAATGTTCACTTGGTGAAATTCTATTTGGAATGTACTTCCACAAACCTACATGACTTAGCCCAACATCTTCATTTAGTTTTTACTGAAATATTTCCTTCTTGGTGAAGATATACCTAATGATGCTATTTAAAATTCTTCTTATCATCCTTAACATTCCTTATTCTATTTCTCAACTTTAGTTTTCACCACAGAATTTATCATCATCAGGATAGGTTCTATTAATTTATTGGTTGTCTATTCACTGACACCCCATCCTCACCCCCTCAATATAGACTCCGGAAAGTCAAGGATCATTTCTTTTGTTCATTGCTATACCTACTGTGGCTGGAATAGTGAATGCTCTTTATATAGTAAATTAAAAAAAAAAGTTTGTTGAATGAGTGAATATTATTAGTTATTTGTTAGTAAAAATGAAATCCTGACAACTTCAGCCTTTTCTCCATTTATCATGATGTTGTTGTTTATTGATCCAGATCTGAGGATTTTGTTTTCTTTATATTGAGTTATAATGTGACATTCATCATCACAACTCAAAGGCATCAATTGTTCTGTAAACATTATTCATTTTCTAATTTTCAAATGCATAGGAAGCATTTGGAAATACCATGGCTTGAATCAGGCACATGTTATTCTTGCTGTTCAGCATTTTGGAGAGGTCCCCTGAGAGCAGATTTTTTTTCAATGCAACATGTCTTTTGAACTCTTGATTCCTACCACACAGATATTGATTGTGGATCCAAGTACAATAAAATCATCAACAACATCAATCTTATCTCCATCTATCATGGAGTTGTCTATTGGTCCACTGGTGAGAATTTTGGTTTCCTGATGTTGGAATGGAATCCGTATTGAAGGCTGAAATCTTTGGTCTTCTAAAGCAAGCTCTTCAAGTCTTCTTTACTTCCTACAAGCAATGCTGTGTTATCTGCATAATGCTTATTATTAATGAGTCTCCGATCCTGATGCCACATTCCTTTTCATATAGTCCAGCATCTGGAATGACTTGCTCAGCATACAGATTGAATAGGTTTGTAGAAAGATACAATTCTGATGCACATCTTTCTGATTTAAAACCCTGCAATATTCCTTTGTACTGTTTGGATAACTACATTTTGGTCTAATAATAGGTTTTGCATAAACATATTAAGTGGTCTAGGGCTCTCATTCTTCTTAATGCTATCCATAATTTGTTATGATCCACATAGCCAAGTGCTTTGCATAGTCAATAAAACACAAATGTTTTTCTGGTATTCTCTTCTTTCAGAGAAGACACATTTTACATTAACAAAAATATCACTCATTCCACAGCCACTTCAGAATCTAGTGTGAATTTCTAGCAGTTCCTTTTCAATATATTGATCTACTAAATTTTTTTCTAAAGAAACAGTTTATTTCCATTTTCTACATTCTTTTTTTTAAGAGTAAAAAATTAGCAGACATTTCCTAACTCAATTGTAAACATAAAAGACTTGAACCAAAACTAGGATCAATGTCAGTATGGGGTGGGGGTGGGGTAATGAGCCAATCTCATTCACAAAACTAAAGACAAAAAATTATGAATGTGAATGAAGGATTCCAAGGTAAATACACAAAGGCAAAGTAACTAAATAAGACATCATATACAGTTTGGATTTATTACAGGATGTTAAAATGACAAAATATATAATTCACCACACTAACAGATTATAAAAAAAGTTTTCTTTTTTTAATAACATTTCAACAAAATTTTACTTGCACATGGTATTAATTATATTGTTCAATAACACTCTCTTGGTTGGATCACCTTTTCTTTTTCTTTCTTTCTTTCTTTTTTTTTTTTTTATATTAACAAGTGTGGCTCTCTTCCATTCCGTTGACCAGGTAGTCATTTTCCAATTTTTTTTTCTTGATTCTTTTTTATCTTTTTTTATTAATTTTAATAAACATATACAGAGGTTTTGGATTTCCATTCATTCATTGCCGCACTTTTCTCCCTGCCCACCCCTCCCCACCAGTTCACTCCCCTTCCGAAAAGAAAAAAAAATTCCTTCATTAGTATACAATTCCCCCATCCCTTCCCCCCCCCCCCCCACCCCGAGTACACTTCTCTATGTAACCTTAATTCTGGATTCCTGTGCTAACCATAATAATCATATATCACCTCTAATCTGTTCTTTCCCTCATCTGTTTCAATACAATATACATAATTTATCCAGTTTTTTCTGTCAGACTCATTCTACAACAGTGGCACCATGCAGTATTTATCCCTTTGTGACTGAGATATTTCACTCAGCATAATGTCCTCAAGGGTCACCCATTTTGAATAATATTGCATGAGTTCCTTGTTTTTCAATGCGGCGTAGTATTCCACTATGTGGATATCCCACAGCTTCCCTATCCATTATGGTAAACAAAGCTGCGATAAATATGGGTGTGCATACATTTCCCATTTTTTTTGGCACAAGTCCGTGAGCACCTCCAGGACTGCACCTGTTTCCTGAAACACCTCAATTTGTATTTTATCAATTCCTGGGACCTTTTTCCCACCAATGCCTTTAGTGCAGCTTAGATTTATTCCTTCAATATTATTAGTTCTTGATCAGATATTACTTCTCTTGCCATTGTTTTCTGATCATTAGACAGAGAGTTCTGGTGACCTAGTGGGTAGGGAGTTGCACTGCTAAACCTCTCTGTGGTTCAAATCCACCAGCATCTCCACGGGAGACAACAACCTCTATTCTGTGCTATTTACAACCTAAGAAATCAATGAAGGGCCAGCTACGAATTGGTTTTGATTCAATGCCAATGACCTTATAAAAGTATAGATTCATTCATAGTATTGCACATAGAGATTTGAATTTGTTCTTTAGTATTTTTAAATTATTTTTATATATTAAATGAAATAATTAGAAGGAATAGTAGCTGGAAAATAAGCTGTTGGTGATAGAAATGAAACTGGAGGATGGATGACAGAATTTATTTTTTACCAATGAATTATTCATTGCAATACCTTTTTTAAAACGAAACAGCTATTATATACGTGTACCTCATTTGATAAAATACACAGTAATCAAATTTACTATATCAGCAAAACAAAATGGAGAAAAAAATTCTATATAATCAATCAGAATCCAGGGCCAAGAGTAAAATAAATTATTAAGTGCTCACATGTAAGTTCATACTAAAGGTGAAAAGAAAATTAAAGTAAGCCCATGAAACCAAAATACAATCTGAAATATATTCAACCTGATATTGGAAAATATATCAATAATAATAGGCTTGCTGATGTCACACACATGACAAGGAACTACTGCTGACATGACAGACATGCGGGGGAGCTGGTGATGCCATGCACTTGCCAGAGAGCAGGCACATGTGCCAGGGAGCACCATGCTAGGGAGCATAGCACCAGAGAGATCAGGAAAGCTGGAATCTGACTGAATGTGAGCCCAGTACTCTGGTCTTGATACCACCAGCCCGTGCCCAGAATGCTAGTTCTGATGTGCACTGGGAGCAATGCTGGAACATGACTGAGGTACTGTGAGGGGAGTCATTGCTGTTTGACTGGATCATGCGGGACTCTTTAAACTCAATGAGAAGGGAGTAAGACAACTGGAGCTTGTTTTTGATAAGAAAACCAAGGCTTTCTGATTTTCCAATCAGGTCTCCGCATTCCACCTTGTGTCTCCTCATGTCCAGTCTATCAATTGCCTTTAGCCCAGAACACCATAGGCTAACCTAGCTGCAGCAGTTGTCTGATAGAGGAGGCTGATTCAGCAGGCCTTTTCTCTATTGAACTGACAGAAACCGAGGCAGGGTAGCTACCCCACCCTCTTTTGGAGTGGTGACTTAAGATCAAGAACCTGCTATTACCTCAGACATGAAAAACTCTACCACCACAATGTCATGTAGGAAATAGACTGCCTCACCTCCTACGCAAGTCCAAAGAAAGATGTCACCAAAAATAAGTGACACAGTATCAGTGGATTTCCTGAAGCCAGAAAGTCTGATGAAATTTTCTGAAACAGAATTTTAAAAAGTAATGATTTAATATTTTCAATGAGTGAAAGCAAACTTGAGGAACTACAGGACACTGCAAGTAAAAACCAAGGGGAACTTAAAAAAAATCCAAAATAATGAAGATAAAACAAATGAGGCATTAGAGGCTCTGGAAAAACAAGAAAACACAATCCAAAACATAAGGACAATGTTTCAGATGCTGACAACATAATGGGGGGACACATGAACAAGGTTAAAGAGATAGAGCACAGAGCCAGTGAAATAGAACATAAAAGTGGCACCACTGATCTACTAGAGCAAAAAGCAGAATCAAAAAGGAAGGAAAAAGGAGAAAAACTACGAATAATGTGGAACAACATCAAGAGAAATTACAAGCGCATCACTGGAATCCCAGAACAGGAAGAAGTAAGTAAAGGCACCAGAAAAGTTGTGGAAGAATTACTAGAAGGAAATTTCCCAGTCATAATGAAGAATGAGAAAATATATATTTAAGAAGCTAAGAGAACACCATAAAGAAGAGACCCCAAAAGAAAAACACCAAGGCATATTACAGTCAAGTTTGCCAGAACCAAAGATGAGGAGAGAATTCTTAAAGCAGCAAGGGAGAAACCAAAGAGTATCTTATGCAGGAGACCAAATAAGATTGTCAATTTCTCAGGAGAAAACATGCAAGCAAGAAGACAGTGGAAGAACAGTTATCAAACAAAGAACACAACTGTTAACCAAGAATACTGTACCCAGCAAAATTATCCATCAAATATGAAGGAGAGATCAAGATATTCCCAGAAAAAACAGAACCTAAGATAGTTTGTAAAAACAAGACCAGCATTGCAGGAAACACTGAGAGATGTCCTTCATACAGAAGTGCCACAGAAAACAGGATGGACCAAAGTAACTAGCAACAACACCAAAAAGAACTCAACAAAATGATAGCAATGAAACCTTGCCTCTAAATAATCACACTGAATGTGAATGGTTTAAATGCATCACTGAAGAGAAAAAGAGTAGCAGATTGGATAAAAAGCCAAAATCCATCAATATGCTCTCTGCAAAAGACACACCTGAAAAATGAAGATAAAGACAGGCTAAAAATAAAAGGGCGGGGAAAAAATATACCAACCAAATGGAAACCAGAAAAAAGGCAGGAGTGGAATTTTAATTTCTGGTTAAATAGATTTCAATGCAAAAACCATCATAAAGGACAAGGACATCACTACATAATGATTAAAAGGTCAATAGAACCAACATGAAAGACCTGCAAAATATATAAAACAAACATTAAGAAAACTGAAAAAGGAAATAGACAACACTACTGTAGTACTTGGAAATTCCAATACACCACTCTCAAAAAAAGACAGACCTTCCAGAAAGAAACTCAACAAAGATGCTGAAGAATTAAACAACAAGATAAACCAACTTAAAGTAATAGTTATTTATAGGCTAATGCACCCAAAAAGGTACAGTATACCTTCTTCTCCAACGTGCAAGGAACATTCTCCAGAATAGATCACATGTTAGAATACAAGGTAAGCATCAATAAATTCAAAAGCATAGAAATAATACAAGACATCTTCTCAGACCATAATGCTAAAAAAAAAAATGAGAAATTAATAACAATAGGTTAAAGAAGAAAAAAAACCCCATACATTTGGAAGCTGAACAACTTGCTTGAACATGACTGGGTACTAGAAGAAAAAAAAAGTGAGATTAAAAAGTTTCTTAAAACAAATGACAATGAAAACACAACTTACCAAAACCTCTGGGAGCAATAATTAGAGGTCAATTTATAAGCAAACACATTAAAAGTCAGGAAAAAATGACCATTGACTCTCTAACCCAACATCTCCAACAAATTGAAAAAGAGCAACAAGAAAACCTTACAACCTCCAAAAAAAAAAAAAAATTATAAAAATTTGAGCAGAAATAAATGAAATAGAAAACAGAATAACAAAACTATCGTCAAGACAAGGAGTTGGTTCTTTGAAAAGGTCAATAAAAAAAAATTGACAAACCACTAGAAAAACTAAAAATGAAAGAAGGAAAAAATACAAAGAATCTGAATAAGAAATGAAATGGCCAATGTCACAATGGAACCTGCTAAAATAAAAAGGTTAACAATGGAATATTATGAAAAACTATACTCAAATAAATATAAGAACCTAGAAGAAATGGAAAAATACTTAGAAAATCACAACCTACCTAAATTGACACAAACTGAATACCTGAATACACCCTTTTCAAAAGAAGAAATTGAACAGGTAATAAAACAACTTTCAGCCAAAAAAAGTCCTTGACTAGACGGCTTTACAATTACATTTTATCAAACATTCACAGAAGAACTGTCAGCATAAACTATTTCAGAAAATAGAAAAAGATGGAATTCTCCCAGTCTCATTCTATGAAGCAAATATACCCTTGATACCAGAGCCAGGAAAAGACACCATCAAAATAGAAAACTATAGACCAATGTCTCTCATGAACATAGATGCAAAAATCCTGAATAAAATCCTGCCAATAGAATACAATGACACATCAAAAAAAGAATTCACCATGACCAAGTGGGATTTATAAAAGGTATGTCAGGATGGTTCAACATAAAAAACCCTACCAGTGTAATTCATCACATTAGCAAAGCAAAGAACAAAAACCACATGATCCTATCAATTAATGCAGAAAAGGCCTTCGATAAAATCCAACACCTTTTCTGATTAAATCACTCAACAAAATAGGAATAGAAGAGAATGTGAAACCCGAGAATCAACATTGTTTTCAATGGAGAGAAGTTAAAGGCACTCCTGTTGAGAACAGAACTAGGCAAGGATGCCCACTATCACTTCTCCTATTCAATATTGTATTAGAAGTCTTAGTGGTAGCAATAAGACAAGAGAAGGAAATAAGAGGTATCCAAATTGGTAAAGAGGAGGTAAAATTATCTCTATATACAGATGTTAAGAGAGTATACTTATAAAATTCTAAAGATTCAGCAAGAACTCTACTGCACATAGTTGACCAATTCAGCAAAGTGGCAGGATACAAGTTCAACATGCAAAAATCAGTAGGATTTCTCTACAGTGACAAACAAAATAAGAACTGGATCTAAGAAAAACAGTAGATTAGTTGTAGATCTATAAATGAATTCTATTTCCCACAATTCTAATAGTTTTTTGTTAGAATGAGGTGATATTTCTTTTAATGATTGTGGTGTTGTGGGGTTTTCCCTCTCCTTCCACTCACAAAATTGTGCAACTTTGTGGGTTTGCCCCTACTCATCCTCACCTCTCTGCTCCCACCCTTTACCCCCTTGGGTCCCCATACATGTAGTTATCCTTCTATTTTTATAATTGTCTTACACAATATTTGTCCTTCTGAGCCTAAGTTAATTAACTCATAGTAATGTTTTCCAGTCTCTCTCAAGTTATATAGTATTTTTCTAAATCATTATTCCTGAGTGCTGCATAGTATTCAATGTGTGAATGTACCACACTTTCTCAATCTGTTCAGTTGTGTTTGGACATTTGGGCTATTTCCATGTTTTTGCAATGGTGAATAATGCCACTATGAACACTGGTGTACAGATCTCTGTTTGTGTGTCAGTTCTAATTTCCTTGAGGTATATTCCTAGTCATGGAATTGTTGTGTCATATGGAGTTTCTATGTTCAGCTTTTTGGAGGAAATGTCAAACTACCTTCCAGAGTGATTGTACCAGTTTACAATTTCACCAATAGTGTGTGACAAGTTCCCGTCTCTCCACATCCACAAGACTAATTTTTCAGGTTAACAACATTAGTATTGACATAATCACCTTAATATTCTCTCAACTATTAAATTATCATGACTTAGAATATCTTCAACTTCTTTTCTCTACTTCTCCTTAAAATACATTTCTCCTAAGTATTTAATTTTGGTAAATCCCAGCTTTGTATTAGTCATAAATTTGAGAAACTATAGGCATGAATTCCAGTCAAGATAGTGCTAGAAATTAAAAACTAGAAGGCTTTTTTTTTTAACAAATACATAGTTCTTTTTTATGACACTTAGCAAGCTAACACATTTTAATCCTGCCCTATCCTCTACTATCCTCATCATCTCTGACATACTATAGCTCATTACTGAAGTCACTGTGTCAGTCTATCTTATGGGGAGTCTTCCTCTCCTTTGCTGACCCTCCATCTTTTAAAGCATGATATCTCTTTATAAGAAATGTTGTTGTTGTTTTGTATCATAATGTCAGAACTGACGCATAGCTGATCCTCCAGCAGGTTTTCAGAGGCAGTTAATTGCACAGGAAGAGATTACCTATCCTTCTCCTGTGGAGCAGCTGGTGGATTTGAACTATATACATTTGGGACTAAAGTACAATTTCTTACCATTAGACCACCAGAGCTCCTCACCTAAAATCCTACTGTTGTTATCATTGTTATGTGTCATCAAGTCAGAATGAACTCATATCTGACCCTCCAGTGGGTTTTCAGAAGCAATTATTTGCAGGGGAGGAGATTGCCCATTCTTCTCCCATGGAGCAGCTGGTAGATTTAAAATGCATGCTTTCAGGATTGCAGTTTGGTTTCTCACCACTAGACCATCAGTGTCCCCCCCTTTCTCCATGTCCATAGTTCCTGCCAGAAAGCCCCAATCTCTCTTTGACCTTTCAGATCTACTTTTAGTAATGTTTAGGTGGCTTGCCTGTTTCTTGTCAGGTTTTTCATCAATTCCAACACATTTGTAACTAGGCCTCTGTATTAAATTCTCTCTATTCTTTGTGCAACTCTGTAAATATATTAAAAATAATTTAATTGTATATTTTAAATGGTCAGTTGTGTAGAATGTAAATGATATCTCAATTAAGCCATAAAGAACACAGAAGTAAATGCCATCTATTAACTGACAGAGCTCTGTTTTTCTAAATAAGTCCTGACAGGTTAAGTAGTAACCAAGTGGTCAAGAGATAATTTCTTGTTTAGTCTGTTTAGCTTGAGAATCTTCACTACTATATGGGCAGTTAAATTACAGAGTTTTCTCTTCTTTTCATTTACAAACTTTCAAGGAGGTGTGTATGATTCCCCAGAGAAGCACTTTGGGAGGACTTCTCACACTGTGTTCTCAATAATTAATGTCTGTACATTGCCGTCATATGCAGTTCAAAATGGCACCTGACGAATTCTTTTCTAAGGCCTGACTCAGTGCAATAACCCTTTAGCTCTTTTCACGTTTGTTCTCTGCATTTTTGGGACCAACTGAAATCCCGTGACATGAAATTCCATTGAAATAGGTGGCAATTCCAAAAGCTGCCTATATTTCACTCCAAAGTATCTGCTACTTACCGGAGAGCTAAAAATCAGGTGCAAAAGTCTTCCCTGTGAGGTAGAGGCTAGACATATCTCTGTTCAACTTCTTTACCAATTCTGACACTAGCCATTTCCCTTATATCACTCTGTTGCCCGCGTATGGATGCTTTGTTTGATAATGCACTGTGAATGGACACTTAGAACTCACAGACTGAGAGCCAGGGTCTTCCTGCCTTCAGGATTGCAGCACAACTTCTTGACTCTAGGCCACTAGTGCTCCCATGGGATCAGGATAAGGACGCACAGAAATAAGATCTACAAGACATCCCTGAAGCAAAACCACCCACATGCTTTCCTTATTCAGAGCATAACCCCTCTCACCATGCAGGCTCCTCTTGGCTATCCATACCAGGACTTTATCTTGATTTTATTAGCAACTTCTGGCACATTTAGCCTTTCTTGGCCATACAGGCTGTTCTTCTTAAGCATCAAGGGCCCTTGGTCTTTGGCTTCTCTGTAATCAGCCCTTCCATTGCTAATTGTCCAAACTCACAGTGTAGCAGCTTCCCTTCTTTCTTTACCCTTTGCTCTTCTGAGAAGTTCCTTGCCTCCCCTCTCTCTCTGCTTCTGCTCTCTTCTCTTTGTTTGCCTTTTAAAATCTCTCAGATTGACTGCTTGAAAGAATCTTTTCTTTTACTTTTCCATAATTTTTGGACTCATGTACTTATAACTTGTTAGTCAAATTTGTGTCTTCTAGGTTGCAACACCCCC